>NC_135784.1:16096728-16452978 GCF_051106095.1 Pogona vitticeps
AAAAAAGGCAAATGGTATTTTAATCCGCAAGCATAGTCTCCCTATCCCATGAGGTACTAGTTCTCCTCTATTCAGCAGTGGTTAGGCCTCATCTTGATTTCCAGCTCCACTTCTGGTCACTTTAAGAGGGATGCCAACAAGCTGGACCCAGTTGAGAAGAGAGCAACAAGGGTGATTAGGGGACTGGAAGCCAAGCCCTACGAGGAAAGACTTTCTCTCTATATATAATACCTTGTAGATTCTGAAGGGCCTCTGAAAGGAGTAAGGGAGCTTCATCTGCCTCATCCTCTTTTTTGGTTGGCTCCTGGTTGTAGCTGCTTCTCTTCATCCTTAAGAGGAGCCTCTCCTTCCATGGGTGTCGATCAAAGGTTGACCTTCATCTGTCACCTTTATCAACAGAGCAGAAGCTTTTTGAGTAACAGTTGGGACACCAGCCCTAAACTCAGTTATTAGTTCCATTGCCTTCGAAGGGAGAATCTAATTCAGCTCTTTATAGATGGAAGTCATAATGCTACCACCTTACCCAATTAAGAAAAAATAATAAGGATGTGGCATTTGGATTTCCTGCACTCCAACTCCCGGAATTATCCCAGCATTCCTCCTCTGAAGGAATTTTTGGTAGTCCCAGTCTACAATTTCAGACACCTTTAATTTCTAGACCTCAAGGCCTTGTCTTCAGAGGTCTCCAGTTCCTGCCCTCCCCCCCAATCCGAGGGCACCGTAGTTTTTGGAAGGCAGTGTCTATACCATCACATCTGCTGGCCATGATTTGTGGGAGTTGAAGTCCAAGAACATCTGTAGGCCCAAGGTTGGAGACAACTGGTCTATAGAAAGAAAAAATCAGTAAGATTACACCTAGGAGGCATTGCAGCAGGAAATTAATGATGTAAGAAGCCCTGCTAGAGATGAAGAAAACACCTGAAGTCTGAAGGTGTGTGTCTCTGAAACAAAAATTTCAGATTCAGGAATTCTCGGAACTGGCATAAAAAAATAAAAATAAATAAAAATCCAAAAGGGACATCCCTAGAAGAGAACTCTGTCTCCAGCCCCTCCACAAGTATGTGATATATAGAGAGACCGTCTCCCTCTGGCAATATTCACCCATTGCAAAATTATCTCCTCTGTTTCACCTTTTGTTCTCTTTCAGAAGCCCCATATTTTCCTCTTACTTACCAAGGTGACGCCCAACTGCCCAGGAAAGCTCACAATCCAGCTACAGAGAAGCAGAAAATATGGGGGAAAGGAATCAACAGAGGACACACCCAGTGGGAGAATTTCTAGCAGGAAGAAACAGAGCAAAAGCCAGCTCCCATATCTGGCTAAGGTGGTGATGGTGGTCTGGAAGCCTGTGTTTCCTTCTGCTGGTGACTCATTACTAATTGTAACTCTTCTCTTCTCTTTTTCCTTTTATCATGCCCACATTCCCACCTTGAAATTGAACCACCTGCCATGAATTACCCTAATGTTTGCAAGGAAGTCTGGAGTTTGTAGTTCAGAGCAACAGACAGATTCTTGTAGAAAGAAAATCTGTTTTCCAAGGGAAAAAAAATTGAAAAGGGTTTTTTCCCCTCTGATGTCTTCATTTTCACATTTTTATCACAAACTTTCCTGTTTTTATTCATTCATTTTCTCAGCTTCCACATGGTGTCCATGTTTGAGGGAATTTCAAAAATTAAAGAGCACAAACGCGGGCAATGGCTGACATCCTTTGGCTTAGTGTAGTAAGTTGTGCTAAAGTAGGCCCATTGAATCAATAGGGCTTTGGTGAGTCAATTGCATAAGTTCCATTGATTCAAGTGATCCTACTCGAGTATTCTAGTTGTTACTTCCTTTGCTAAAACAAGTAGCAACTCAAGTAGATCCATCTGAATCCATTGGCCCTACAGAGGAGTTGATTCTCCCGATCCCCACTTGCTTCAACGAGTCACATTCGTGCAACCTATGATGTAAAGCAACAGGATTTCAGCCATCCACTGGAAATTGCGATTGACGTTTCAGTTCTGGTCACAGTCTGTTTCCCAAGGTAAGTAGGCGAATACCAACCGGCATGCTGTGCCTTGCCCCAGAGAAGGTTCTCAGCATGTTCTGGGCTCAGTATGTTTAGCTCACTCCAGGATTTGTTGTTCTTGTAGTAGTTGTAGTTATTGCTATCTGCTTCACCCTCATGGCAACAGCTTGAATTAGGAGACCTTGTGGATATGTTCACTCCCACTTGTGGCAGCACCTGCTGCTTCAGATGATCCTCTCGCTCGGCTTCATGGTAGGGCAAAGGTAGGATTGTGTTAAGATGAGCAAAGTCTGAATACAGGCCTTTTCTAGGCCGTTGGTTCTTCCTCCCTCTTTTCTATTTCAGTGGTGCCCATTCCCCTTTTGCTGCATGATGCAGCTGTGAAGAGCCCATCTGCACTGACCATGGGTTTCACTCCCCTCCTGCTGGTGAGAGATTATATCCTTTCACCTGGGATTCATGTCATGGTTGGGCTAAAACTAGTTTTACTCTGCCTGAAAGAAAATCAAAGTGGTGCACAATCCGCTTGTGTGGGCCCAGTACTGCACCGATTCACGGTTATCCCTGGACTTTTTGAGAACAATGATTGTAATGCTTTCATTGTGTGACTTTGAGGAAGCAATGAATGACATGGCTCTTCAGGGAGACTTTTTGCACTGGGCCCAGCTGACCTCTTTCCCCCACTTGTTTTCTTTCCGCTCCTCTTCTTCCCTCCCCTCTTTTCCTCCATCCACTCTGGGATTAGTCGGTGCCATTTGTTTCTGGAGAGGGTTAGGTTATTGCTGTTGGCTTTAATATCTCTATTTTTATTTTTCTAATTTATGAGTTGTAACCCACACAGAGTAGTGCTGTGATACTAATTGAATGAATGAATGAATGAATGAATGAATGAATGAATGAATGAATGAATGAATGAATGAATGAATGAATGAATGAATGAATGAATGAATGAATGAATGGAACCAGAAGGAAGATCATCTTAACCCCAAGGCTAATCTGGCAGCAAAACTCAGGCAAAGAGGCAGTCCCGAAACCAGCAAAATCAGGGAGCTGGACAGGGGACAGATTTAATTTGTCTTCCGCGTGGAAGGGATTGTCTCTCTCAAATTGGCCTTCTCAGCCACAGTAGACACTGTACCAAGATCTCTATTCAGAGCACATTACCATAGTCTCTTGAGACTGAAGGATGTCTACACACCAGCTGAGGAATGAAGGCTCCATCTCAGATAGGATAACTCTCCATAGAGACAGAGGAAGGGGCTAGAAGGGGCTAAGCTCTGTGGGAGCTGCAAGGCATTAGTCATCTGGTAGCTTCCTGACAGGTACCCTGTCTATAGCATAACACACACGGAGACTGTGTGTTCCTTGAAAAACTAAGCGCTTCCACCGGCTCCCTCCATCTTCATGGAAACACATCATGTTTTTCAACATTAAGGTGTTGTACAAGAACAAGACTTCCATATTTTTTGGACAACAACCTCGGGCCATAAGTGATGGAGGTGAAAGAATGTGGGGCTCAGTCTCGAGAGACTAGATGCTGTATTCATGGTAGAGAGGAGAGAGAGAGAGAGAGAGAGAGAGAGAGAGACTGGTATCTGGTTTCACACTAGAATCAACCGCTGCAAGAATAAGTGTCAGCTGTGATGGACCACCACAGACTCAAACAACCATACGCATAGGCTTCCTTCAGTCTTGAGAGACTATGGTAACATGCTCTTATCGAGGAGTGTCCTCTCCAGAGCATGCAGCCTGGGTAAAATAATATGGAGGATTGGCTGTTACCCAAGCATCAGATCCCCATCTCCATTTTGCTGAAATAGTCCAATGGAAAGGCAAGAGCCAATACAACTGGTTCCAGCAACGTCGCAAGAGTTGGCAGAATGACACAAACTGCCTTCGAGACTCCAGCTCCAGATTTTGCCTCTAGGTTAACTCCTGAAGTCTTTTCCATGAGTGAATATAGCCACAAGGCAGTGGAGGTTTGAAATCAAAGTTTTAACGACGCGCAGTCCTGGGACACCCTCATTTAAAGTAGAAAGCCCGACCCCCAGACCATGCGGTGGGGAAGACCAAAAGAAAGCCCAGCACACCCACATACACACGCAAACTCCTCAGCAAAATGTCCATGCAGACATACCTGGGAAAAGGGCAAACAACTAAGGGGTGTTATAAAGTTTCATAGTGCTCCGAGGTCCTTCTTTCAGTGTCATATTATTAGTCCAGGTTTTTCCCTATTGTTCAACAGTGTGTTTTGGTAATGTTGACACCACTCCTTAAATATCTCATACACTTGAACATCCTTTTAGGGTTGCCATAACTTACACAAACTTTTTCACAATCTTTCATACAAATAGGCTCAAAATTATCCACACTCATCCTGTCAGGTTCCCTTCTGCATAATCATGGCTCATTCAAAGATACCCTTTTCCAGTCTAAATATTTGTTTCAATTTCAAGGCAATTCTTGTAAAATGATAAAGTTAGACTCATGTTAAAACTATCTCAACAAAACTTTAGGTTTGAAATATATTTTAAAAATCACAGAACAGAAGGCAGGGATTTACACATATCACATCCTTTTTTACAATGATGCAATTTCTCCCCTGAATGTGAGTGTTGATGAAATTTAAAATCTGAGAGCTGCTTGAAATTTTTACCACACTCTTAAAGATCACTGCTCTGGCAGAAATATTTCCCACATTTGTTACAAAAATATGGTTTCCCCCTGAATGCTAATGTACTTTAAATGCAGCGGAATGACTCCAGCATTTTCCACATTAATTGCACACATAGAGTTGTTCTCCTGTATGATTTTGTTGATGTATTATAAGGTGTACGATTTGGCTGAAACTCCTCCCACATTCTTCACATTTATAGGGTTTTTCTCCTGTATGAATTCATTGATGTCCTACAAGATTTGCCTTCCAGCTGAACGTTTTACCACATTCAATGCACTGATGGGGTTTCTCTCCCGTATGAATTCGCTGGTGTACTTGAAGATCACTGCTCTGGAAGAAACATTTTCCACATTCTGTACAAGAATATGGTTTCTCCCCTGCATGACGGCGCTGATGTACTTTAAGATTTGAGGAATGACTGAAACATTTCCCACATTCTTTGCATATATACTGTTTCTCTCCTGTATGAATTCGCTGATGTACTTGAAGATTCGAAATGCACGTGAAGGCCTGTCCACAATCATGACATTTGTATGCTTTCTGTCCTGTGTGTATTCTTTTATGTCTTTTAAGTTCTGAAATTCTCTTGAAGCTCATGCCACACTCTATGCATTTACAGACTTTCTCTTCAGAATGCATTGGTTGAGGTGCTTTAAGGTCAGAGCTAAAGCATTTGTGTTTCTCCCCTGTGTGAAATCTTGTTTCTCCTGGGCTCCATCTGAAATTTTCTCCATCCTCCAAACAGTGACACAGATTTATCTCAGCGTGACATGTTGGACATTTCACTGGAGTTCTCCTCAGAGGGATGTTTTGTTGATACTCTGAGCTTTGAAGAGCACTGATGCTCCTGTTTGTTGTTTTTCCCATGTCGCGTTCAGAGGCAACGCCACTCGGATATCTGTGAGATATGTCTCTCCTCTGGTCTGCCTGATTCTGCCTCAGTGATTCGTTTCCATCCCAATAGCTCTCATTTTCATCCTCCCCTCTTTCTGGCAATGTCCATTGGAGTCTTACTTCCTCCTCTTTTGCCTCATCTGCTCAAAGGAGAGAATTAATAGTGAATTGAGGATCTAGTGGGTTTAAGGGGGAAAAGGTGCCAGTGAAAAAAGTTTATTGCATTCATCAACCTGTTTCGTATTCAGGAAATCCTTCTCATATTCCTTTCCTAAAATTTGTTTTTGTTGTTTAGTCATGTCTCACTCTTTGTGACCCCATGGACCGCCAGGCCCTCTTGTCTTACACTGCCTCCCAGAGTTTGGTCCGGGAGGCCAGTGTTTAGGTTTAGCTAAAGACACAAGAGGTTCAGTGGCTATCAAGTGAACGGTAATACCCTGAAAAATAGGAACAAAATTCAAAAAGATCTTGATAAGCTCAAGCATTGGGCTGAAAGCAACAGAATGAACTTTCACAGGGATAAGTGAAAAGTTCTACATCTAAGGTAAATAAACCCCACAAGTGAACAGTTACAAAATGGGGGATACTTGGCTCAGTAATATTATGAGTGAGAAGGATTTTGAAATTGTTGTAGATCACAGGCTGAGTATGAACTGAGAGTGCGGGCTGGCTGCAAAAAAAAATGACAAATGCTATTTTAATTCAGAAGTATACTCTCTAAATCCCATGAGGTACTAGTTTTCCTCTATTCATCACTGGTTAGGCCTCATCTTGAGTTCCAGCTCCAGTTCTGGTCACTTTAAGAGGGATGCCAACAAGCTGGAGCCAGTTGAGAAGAGACCAACAAGGTTGATAAGGGGACGGGAAACCAAGCCCTAGGAGGAAAGACACAAAAAAGAGGAAAGAGCAACAAAAAGTTAAGAAATTTTTGTAACTAATTTATAAGGATATATTTGATATATTTGGAAAAGACATCGAATTTAATGCTAAAATTTTGACAATAGAAATTTGGATTATTACTCGAAGGTATTGGTTAACAATTTTATGACAAGTGCAACAATATCAATAGCTAGGTTTGAAAAAGACAAAAATGATATTAAATTAGAAGATTGATATAGTGAAGTATGGGACATCGCATTAAATGACAGATTGACTTAAACTGAATTTAAGATGAAAAGAGCAGAAATAATTTCTAATATATTTTATGCTGTTTGGGGTAGATTTGTTGAATTTGTAGTAGTGAAAGGAAAGGGGAAAGCCTCTAAACAACAATCTATACAATTTTGGAAAGGAAATCCGCAATAAAAATTATTCAGGGGGGTCCCGTGAGTATGGGGTGCATGTTAGAATGTAGTCTCCAACAGCACTATAATTTATATTTTTGTATCTTTGTTCTTGTAATTGTAATAACTGTAACAAATGTAACAAATAAATAAATATAACAAATAAATAAATAAATTTTTGTGTTAAAATAAACTTTTTTTAAAAAAGAGAGAGAAGAGAGCAACAAGGGTGATCAGGGGACTGGAAACTAAGCCCTAGGAGGAAAGACTCTCTCTCTACAGTATATATACCTTCTAGATTCCGAAGGGCCTGTATAATGAGAAAAAAAGGATCATCTGCCTCATCCTCTTTTTGGTTGGCTCCTGCTTGTAGCTGCTTCTGTTCATCCTTAAGAGGAGCCTCTCCTTCCATGGGTGTTGATCAAAGGTCGACCTTCATCTGTCACCTTTAACAACAGAGCAGAAGCTTTTTAGAGTAACAGTCGGGACACCAGCCCTAACCTCAGTTATGAGTTCCTTTGCCTTCGAAGGGAGAATCTAATTCAGGTGTTTATAGATGGAAATCATAATGCTACCACCTTACCCCATTAAGAGAAAATAATCAGGATGTGGCATTTGGATTTCCTGCACTCCAACTCCCCAAATTATCCCAGAATTCCTCCTATACAATTTCAGACACCTTCAATTTCTAGACCTCAAGGCCTAGTCTTCAGAGGCTGCACTATAGGTCTCCAGTTCCTGCCCCCCAAATCCCAGGGCACGGTAGTTTTTGGAAGGCAGTGTCTATACCATCACCTCTGCTGGCCAGGATTTCTGGGAGCTGAAGTTCAAAAACATCTGGAGGCCCAAGGTTGGAGGCCACTGGTCTATAGATACAAAAGATCTGTAAGATTACACTAGATGGCATTGCAACAGGAAATGAACTATGTAAGAAGCCCTGCTAGAGATGAAGAAAACACACGCATCTGAAGGTTTGTGTCTCTCAAATAGAAATCTCAGATACAGGAATTCTGGGAACTCGCATCCAAAAAAATCCGAAGCGGACATCCCTAGAAGAGAACCCTCTCTCCAGCCCCACCACAAGTATGTGGTACATAGAGACCGCCTCCCTCTGGCAATATTTACCCATTGCAAAGTTATGTCCACTGTTTCACCTTTTATTCCCTCTCAGAAGCCCCATATTTTCCTCTTACTTACCAAAGTGATGCCCAACTGCCCAGGAAAGTTCACAATCCAGCTACAGAGAAGCAGAATATATGGGGGAAAGGAATCAAAAGAGGAGTCACCCAGTGGGATAATTTCTAGCAGGAAGAAACAGCACCCATATCTGGCTAAGGTGCTGATGGGGGTCTGGAAGTCTGTGTTTCCTTCTGCTGGTGACTCATTACTAATTGCAACTCTTCTCTTCTCTTTTTCCTTTTATCATGCCCACATTCCCCCGTTGAAATAGAATCACCTGCTAAAAATTACCCTAATGTTTGCAAGGAAGTCTGGAGTTTGTAGTTCAGAGCAAAAGAGAGATTCATGTGTAAAGAAAATAACTTTTCTAAGGGAAAAAACATTTGAGAAGGGTTTTTTCCTTTGATGTCTTCATTTTCATATTTTCATCACTAACCATCTGGTCTTTATTCATTCATTTTCTCAGCTTCCACATGTTGTCCATGTTTGAGGGGTTTTCAAACATTAAAGAGCACACACGCATACAATGGCTTAAATCCTTTGGCTTAGTGTAGTAAGTTGTGCTAGAGTAGGCCCATTGAATCAGTAGGATTTTGGTGAGTCAACTGCATAAGTTCCATTGATTCAAGTGGTCCTACTCGAGTACTCTAGTTGCTACTTCCTTTGCTAAAACAAGTAGTAACTCAAGTAGATCCATCTGGATCCATTGGCCCTACAGAGGAGTTGACTCTCCCGATCCCCACTTGATTCATCGAGCCACACAAGTGCAACATAGGATGTTAAGCAACAGGATTTCAGCCATCCACTGGAAATTGTGATTGACGTTTCAGTTCTTTCTCCCTCTTTTCTATTTCAGTGGCGCCTATTCACCTTTTCTGCATGATGCAGCTGTGAAGGGCCCAGCTGCACTAAACATGGGTTCCACTCCCCTTGTGCTGGTGAGAGATACTAATTCACTTGGGTTTCACATAATGCTTGGCTAAAACTAGTTTTACTCTGTCAGAAAGAAAATCAGAGTGGTGCACAATCTGCTTGTGTGGGCCCAGTAGTGCACTGATTCACTTTGATCCCTGCACTTTTTGAGAACACCGATTGTAATGGTTTCATTGTGTGACTTTGAGGAAGCAATTAAAGACATGGCTTTTAGGGGAGACTTTTCACACCGGCCCCAGCTGACCTCCTTCCAGTGTTGGGATTCAAATAAATAAATTCAAATAAATTAACAACAGGTTCGATGTCCTAATATAAATAAATAAATAAATAAATAAATAAATAAATAAATAAATAAATAAATAAATAAATAAATAAATAAATAAATAAATGCCGAGGACAGTGGGATCCGATGAGGGTTTCTTCCACAGTGGTCTCCCAGCGGTATGTCCAAACAGTGTATCTGTTTGGGCATACTGCTGCTGTTGCCCTCACCATGGGCATGTGCCAAACACAAACACACAAACAAACACACACCTCACAGTGGGTGCTTATGACCAAGTTTGACAGAGAACTGACACATCTCTCTTTCCCTTTACCTCCTATTTTGCCCTATAGCTCACCAGCAAAAATTGCTTCCCTCCCCTTTCCTGCTCCTGAAATGACTGATAGCCCTGCTTGTTGCTACCTGGAGGCCGCCTTTGCACACTTGTTGTGGAGTTATTCCCCCCCCCCCCCGCTTCCTTCTGGCTTGGAAGGTATGGTCTCTTTTCAATCTGTCGCCACTCCACCTCAACCCCACCACCTCAATCGCTCCTCCAGTTACTGACTCCTCTGAGGTCTCCTCCTCCTCCATCTTTTCCCTCCACCCAGCACCCATCGCTTCTCCTCGCCAGTCGCTTTGAGGGGTGTTGGTGTTGTTGGAGGCGCTGGTGGTGATTATTGTTACATACAGCACTGATGTTACCTGTCTGTCATGGGTTTGGAGGGAAAGTTCCATCCTATGGGGAGTGGAAGGCGGGACATCAGGAGGAGGGGCTGTACTGTATATATATGTGGAGCGTGTGTGGAGAAGCTGGAGTAGAGGAGGAGAGCTGAGAGAAGAAGCTTGAGTGGGAGTCTGTGTGTCAGACAGGGTACTACTGTGTGTCAGTCAGTACCAACCTGATAGGTTCAGGTGTCTGTAGGGTTAGCCAGAACTGATAGGTTCAGGGTCTGTGCTTTATGTAGAGTGTTCTGTGTGAACCAAACTGTGTGTATGTATGATTGAGACTAAGCCACGTTACTGTATCTTATTCACCTGATCATTTTATTTTCCCTGTGTGTTATGTAAATAAACCTTGTTCTTTTATTTGTTAAAAATCCATCCCTGGTCTGTGTGACTTCTTATAGGGAATGGTTGGTGGCAGCTTAGTGAAACTGTGGCATATCCCAGTAGGTCTGGGTTTGTCACATTGATTGGTGTCCAGCGTGTGGGATACGACTGGTCCAGTTGTCCAGTGGTCCAGCAAAGCCTTGGCAAGTGTGCCCAGAGCAAGGGGGGACTAGTCAGGGACAATCTGAGAGCGCGTAGGTAATCTTTTAGGTGTACCTCACGGGGAGGTGCGCTAGTAAAAGAACGTGTAACCTCAGATTGGGGGCTAGATTAGGGAGCTCTGAGGCAACCTGGTTTTGGCGGGAAAAAAGCTGAGGCAAAACTGTGAAGTAGCAGTGATCTAGCTTGTCTGCTGAGAGGCCTAGCAGAGGGGGGTGGACTCCGGCTGGCTACAGTTGCAAGTTAGTGCTGAAGAACAGCAGCAAACTAGAGAAGGCTGGTTCTGAGGCAAAAGAAAAAAAAAGTGGTCGCTTTATTTTGAGGCTTGACTTTTGAAAGCAGCCTGTTCTGGGGGGGGGGATTATGCCCTTGACTCGAAGCCAAATGGCAGAAATGGGTGAAGTGAGGGAACCCCAGGTGGACCAAGGTTCTGAGGATGAATTTGGCTCAGTGCAGGATGAGAGCACGGGAGAACAGAACCCAGAACTCAGGAAAATGCTCATAGTCCAACAGCATGAACTGAGGATGAGGCAATTTGAAATGGAGGAAAGGAAAAGAGAAGAAAGATTAGAGAGAGAGAAAATTGCTCTGGAAAAAGAACGGATGGCGTTTGAGTTACGAAAATTGGAACTGATGAATCAGAACAATAATAACAATAGGGATTCTGAGGGGGGCCAATTGTCTAAAACTGACCTGAAGAAATTCCCTGTGTACCACAAGGGAGATTGTCCTGAGGTGTTCTTTTCCTTAGTGGAAAGAGCGTTTGTGGACTTCTCAGTAAGGGAAACTGAGAAGATGACCATTATGCGATCTTTAATCAGTGGCAGCCTGGCAGAAGTCTATGCAGAGATGCCACAGGAACTGATGAAAGATTTTGCAGAGTTTAAAAAACTGGTGTTTGCCAGACATGGGATAAATGCGGAACAGCTGAGGCAAAGATTCAGGTCAATCACCAAGAAACCAGAGCAGACTTTTACCCAAGTGGGGGCCCAATTGGTGAGGCTGCTAGAGAAATGGCTATCTCAGGAGGGGACAGAGACCTTTCAGCAGCTCAAAGACTTGATAGCGCTGGAACAGTTCTATTCAGTCCTGCATGGGGAACTGAAATTCCAGGTCAGGGAAAGGGCCATCTAATCTCAGAGTGTGAGAAATTAAAGCAGCTAAAAGGAATTGTGCCTCAGGATTCGAGTGGAACCAAGCCAAAAGCTGTGTTCTGTGTCCAGAAAGAGCAAAGCCCCTTGTCACTGAGGGAGCCTGTTGCCATGGCTACTCAATCTGGAACAGTTACATCTGCTGATCAGGCTGAGGAAAACGGTCCTCTTGTGGAGGTCAAGCGCTGCTTGCTCGTGAGAACAGATTCACAGTTGTTTGAGACAGCAGGGGTGGACGTAGGAATACTTGACCATCAGTATCGGGGGCTGAGGGACACTTGTTCCCAGGTGACCCTGTGCCATCCAGATATTATTCCTAGGGAATATATAATCCCAAATGAGAGCATGAAGGTGGCAGGGATTGAGGGGCAGGTGATCTCACTGCCAGTCGCGGAGGTACCTGTCAACTTTCAAGGCTGGAGGGGAGTTTGGCGGCTAGCGATTTCATCGACTCTGCCAGCAGCCGTGCTCGTGGGAAATGACCTGGCTGAACATGTGAAACGAGTGCTAGTGATTACACGTTCACAAGCCACCACGGGGACAGTTCAGGGGGGTACTGATGAGCCAGAGACGGAAGCAGAGGGGAGTTCAGAAGCTGTGGTGGAAACCTTAACCACAGACAGCCGATTTGGCCAAGAGCAAAAGGCAGACGCCACTCTCCAAAAGTGTTTTGAACAGGTGACTGACGCCCAGCTAACACCTGAAACCCCAGTGAGATTTCTAGAGAAAAAGGGGATTTTGTATAGAGAGACCCTGAGGAATATCTCAAAAGGGGGAGATGGGATCCGAAGTCAGCTAGTGGTACCTGAAAAGTATCGCCCCATGATCTTACAAAGGGGGCACTCTGACATGTTTGCTGCGCACTTAGGGGTGAACAAAACACAGCAGAGAATCACACAGAATTTTTACTGGCCTGACATAGGGAAGCAGATCAGGGAGTTCTGTAAACAATGTGATGTGTGTCAAAGGCAGGGGAATAGCCGCGACAGGACCAAAGCAAAGTTGTGCCCTTTGCCTGTGATTGACACTCCGTTCAAATGCATAGGGGTGGATATTGTGGGACCTTTGCCCAAGGCCACAAAGAGGGGGAACAGGTTCATTCTCACCATTGTGGACCATGCCACAAGGTACCCTGAAGCCATACCCTTGACTAACATTGAAACTAACACAGTGGCAGATGCCTTGGTGGGGTATATGTCCAGGATGGGATTTGCCTCAGAAATAATCACAGATTTGGGCGCATCGTTCACATCGAAGCTCATGAGGCGCTTATGGCAAATCTGTGGAATTAGGCACAAGGAAACCACTGCCTATCACCCTGAAAGTAATGGGTTAACTGAGAAGTTCAATGGGACTCTAATGCGCATGATTAGGGCTTACTTGGCAGAGAATCCAAACAATTGGGACCAGAAGCTGCAATCCCTTTTGTTTGCTTATCGATCAGTGCCACAAGCCAGTACCGGGTTCAGTCCGTTTGAACTTTTATTTGGGAGAAGGGTGAAAGGGCCCCTTGATTTAATCAGGCAAGATTGGGAGCAGATCACCCAGGATGACCCACAGGACGTTGTGACGTATATAGACTCTTTAAGGAATGACCTAAAGAGAAACCTAGAGCTAGCAGCAGAGACCCTGCAAGCTCCAAAGGTCAGAAAGAAAGCTTGGGATGACCAGGAAGGCAGGGAGAGGCGCTTTAATCCAGGGGAGGAAGTGCTTTGGCCTAGGCCCTGCAAAGAAAACAAACTGCAGCTGGGTAGCCCAGAAACAAAATACTTGGGTCACATGGTAGGGGGAGGAGTGATAAAACCCCTAGAGGCCAAAATAGAAGCAGTTCGTGATTGGCCTAGACCCAACACCAAGAAAAAGGTCAAATCATTTCTTGGGTTGGTGGGCTACTACAGAAAGTTCATCCTGAGGTTTAGCGAGATTGCGGCTCCGCTGACCGATCTGATGAGGAAGAGGGCTGATGACCGCATCCCGTGGACCAGCGACTGTGAGGAGGCGTTCCAGAGGTTGAAGCAGGCGCTCATCAACTATCCAGTGCTGCGTGCTCCAGACTTCGACCGGGAGTTCATCATCTACACCGATGCGTCTAACAGCGGGGTAGGAGCAGTTCTTTGCCAGGAGGATGAAAATGGTGACCAGCATCCAGTGTCCTACCTGAGTAGGAAACTCCAGAAAGGTGAGAGACATTTGGCAACCGTGGAGAAGGAGTGTCTGGCCATAGTCTACGCAATCCAGAAGGCCAAGCCTTACATCTGGGGAAGACATTTTATTCTGCGCACTGACCATTCACCACTGCAATGGTTAAAGACAATGAAAACCCACAATAGTAAACTTATGAGGTGGGCTTTAAACCTGCAAGACTATGACTTTGAAGTGAAGGTGGTCAGAGGGTCAGTGAACTGTGTTGCTGACGCCTTGTCAAGAAGACCTGAAGAATGAAGACGGCGAAAGAAACATGGACTATGTATATATTTTGGTGACCAAAGGTTAAATGTGCTTGTTATTAAACATGTTGGTTTGTATGAATAAAGGTAACTTGATGTATTGTTAATGGTAAATGTTTAAATGCCTAATAGAGTGTAAGTATAAGTAAGTATGGTATTGTATGTTATTATATGACTGTTTTTGTTTGTTTTGGATCCAGGTTGTTTTTTGGTGAAAAGCACCTTAGCTTTCCCCCTACAAAACAACTTATAAAGAGGGGAGGTGTTACATACAGCACTGATGTTACCTGTCTGTCATGGGTTTGGAGGGAAAGTTCCATCCTATGGGGAGTGGAAGGCGGGACATCAGGAGGAGGGGCTGTACTGTATATATATGTGGAGCGTGTGTGGAGAAGCTGGAGTAGAGGAGGAGAGCTGAGAGAAGAAGCTTGAGTGGGAGTCTGTGTGTCAGACAGGGTACTACTGTGTGTCAGTCAGTACCAACCTGATAGGTTCAGGTGTCTGTAGGGTTAGCCAGAACTGATAGGTTCAGGGTCTGTGCTTTATGTAGAGTGTTCTGTGTGAACCAAACTGTGTGTATGTATGATTGAGACTAAGCCACGTTACTGTATCTTATTCACCTGATCATTTTATTTTCCCTGTGTGTTATGTAAAGAAACCTTGTTCTTTTATTTGTTAAAAATCCATCCCTGGTCTGTGTGACTTCTTATAGGGAATGGTTGGTGGCAGCTTAGTGAAACTGTGGCATATCCCAGTAGGTCTGGGTTTGTCACAATTATGGCTTCCCTCAGAGCCCTGGCAGGCTCCACCTCCCACACTCACCCTCATGGCCGCTTCCAAGAGCGGGCAGAGAGAGAAAGGAAAGAGAGGATCGAATGGAGAGCCAGGGAGAGGAGGAGACTAGCCGAAAGACAACGGATTGGAAAAGGATTGGAGCAGGAGAGAGGTTCCCAGTAGGATTATTTCGATTTGGACGAGACCGTGCCCCTGCTCAATGTTCCGTTGGGGATGACCCTGAAGGGATGGACACCTCCTGAGTTACCGGGACTTTGGAATAACAGTTATAGCAGGGGTCAGGGAACTTCTTTACCTTTTACCCCGCAAAAAATTTATATACGCTGACATTACCCCCTTGATTCGAAAGGAAGGAAATCATACATTATTTGAATTAAAAATATTATTGAATCTACAGAGGCTGTGTACCGAACTAGCAGGATGCACCAAATTTGATAAAGATGTGCACTATTTTTGCTGGAACACATTGCACTCCAGCCATGGTGTGGTATAGGGAGCATCCAACTTGCTTAGCAATTTGCATTAAATTTTTGCTAGCTCACAGAGGTGGCTGCCAGAGTGGTTCTAGCAATGACATGCTTGCTAGAGATAGGCAACGCAGAATTGGGTGGGGGGGTTCCCTACCATTTTAATCATTCTATGTGTGGTGTGCAAAAAGGAACAAACCAGGCTAAAGGTCATGTCACCCACCCTGGTGCCACAGCCCAATATCAAAGGACCAGTGTTTTTTTTTTAATCATCATCAATGGAAAACTCAGCAGTGGCCAGAGGATTGGAAAAGATCAGTCTACATACCAATCCCAAAGAAGGGCAGTGCCAAAGAATGCTCCAACTACCATACAATTGCACTTATTTCACATGCTAGCAAGGTTTTGCTCAAAATCCTACAAGGCAGGCTTCAGCAGTACGTGGACCGAGAACTCCCAGAAGTACAAGCTGGATTTTGAAGGGGCAGGGGAACTAGAGACCAAATTGCTAACATGCACTGGATTATGGAGAAAGCCAGAGAGTTCCAGAAAAACATCTACTTCTGCTTCATTGACTACGCAAAAGCCTTTGACTGTGTGGACCACAGCAAACTATGGCAAGTTCTTAAAGAAATGGGAGTGCTTGACCACCTTATCTATCTCCTGGGAAACTATACGTGGGACAGGAAGCAACAGTTAGAACTGGATATGGAACAACTGGTTGGTTCAAAATTGGGAAAGGAGTACGACAAGGCTGTATATTGTCCCCCTGCTTATTTAATTTAAATGCAGAATACATCATGTGAAGGGGCGGACTAGAGGAAGCCTAAGCCGCAATTAAGATTGCCAGAAAAAATATCAACAACCTCAGATATGCAGATGATACCACTCTGATGGCAGAAAGTGAGGAGGAGTTAAAGAACCTCTTGATGAGGGCGAAAGAGGAGAGTGCAAAAAATGGCCTGAAGCTCAACATCAAAAAAACAAAGATCATGGCCACTGGTCCCATCACCTCCTGGGAAATAGAAGGGGAAGATATGGAGGTAGTGACAGATTTTACGTTCTTGGGCTCCATGATCACTGCAAATGGTGAAAGCAGCCACAAAATTAAAAGATGCCTGCTTCTTGGAAGGAAAGCAATGATAAACCTAGACAGCACCTTAAAAAGCCACCCTTCCCCCGCCTTAATTCAGTTTCTCTTTTGTTTGACTGCCTGTTCATTTTCAGTTTTGAGTCAGTCTGACTCTCTCTCTCTCTCTATCTCACACACACACACACACACACACACACGGACGTGCGCACACACGGACGTGCACACACACTCCCTCCATTTTCTACAATTACATACATTTAAATAAGCCTGAGGAAGTCCTCAGTCCTTTCGTTCTTCCCTCCTTCCCTTGCTTGCTCCTTTCCCTCCTCCTGCTTGTTTGCAGTCATTTCCGGAGGAAGCAGTCATTCAGAAGCCCCAGATTGGCTGATTGCCCGGGCTAATCACCACCTGTAACCAATTAGGTTTATATTTCCGATCTCTCTAACAGAATGGAGCATTTAGGAGCTCCCTGCTGCAACGAAGGAAGTAATAGGGCGAGGCGCTTTGGCTCCAGAGGGTGGGGGCGAGTGGGAGGGAGGGGGTAGCAGCCTGCTCATTACCCCCATGATTTTCACTTTTACCCCATTTGGGGTAATTTACCCCTGTTCTCCGACCTATGAGTTATAGTAACTCTTTTGCATTTGATGGTTGGAAACCCTTCGGGACCCATTGGGTGTGTGTTTAGTCGTTTAGTCGTGTCCGACTCTTTGTGACCCCATGGACCAGAGCACGCCAGGCCCTCCTGTCCTCCACTGCCTCCCGGAGCTGTGTCAGGTTCATGTTGGTTGCTTCGAAGACACTGTCCAGCCATCTCATCCTCGGTCGTCCCCTTCTCCTCTTGCCATCACACCTTCCTAACATCAAGGTTTTTTCCAAAGACTCTTTTCTTCTCATGAGATGGCCAAAGTACTGGAGCCTCAGCTTCAGGATCTGTCCTTCAAGTGAGCATTCAGGGTTGATTTCCTTTAGAACTGGTAGGTTTGTTCTCCTTGCAGTCCAGGGGATTCTCAAGAGCCTCCTCCAGCACCACAATTCAAAGGCATCAATTCTTTGGCGGTCTGCTTTCTTTATGGTCCAGCTCTCACTTCCATACATCACGACAGGAAAAACCATAGCTTTGACTATTCGGACTTTTGTTGGCAAGGTGATGTCTCTGCTTTTCAAGATGCTGTCAAGATTTGTCATCGCTTTCCTCCCAAGAAGAAGGCGCCTTTTAATTTCAGGGCTGCTGTCTCCATCTGCAGTGATCATGGAGCCCAGGAAGATAAAATTTGACACTGCCTCCATACCTTCCCCTTCTATTTCCCAGGAGGTGATGGGACCAGTGGCCATGATCTTAGTTTTTTTGATGTTGAGTTTCAGACCGTTTTTTGCACTCTCCTCTTTCACCCTCATTACAAGGTTCTTTAGTTCCTCCTCACTTTCTTCCATCAGAGTGGTATCATCTGCATATCGGAGGTTGTTAATATTTCTTCCGGCAATCTTAATTCCGTCTTGGGATTTCTCCAGTCCAGCACCACAATTCAAAGGCATCAATTCTTCGGCGGTCTGCTTTCTTTATGGTCCAGCTCTCACTTCCATACATCACGACAGGAAAAACCATTGGGAGAAGGAGAGAAAGCACGCTCACCCATTCAGGACACTTGTTTATTACTTTGAAGCACAAACAAATGTTCCACAGTTGTCACTGCAGCCAGTGTTGCCTGACGTTATTGTGAAACACCAGACCCTACTGCCGAACCCTCACAGTGAACTAGACACCCTTGATCTTTATTTAGTCCTGCAGGAACACACTAGAATTTGTGTATGAAGTCTACACCTGTTATCTTCAGCTCCAGCCTCCATTTTCCTCCCCCTACTCTGCCCTCTTCATGATTGAAGAGCCGCGTGTCACATCTGAGCTCCTTCTCAACCTCGCCCGTCTTCAGGAGAGTCTCCTTCCCCTAGTCCAGGTACTTCTGCAGCCACTTGATCCAGTCTCCCTCCAGGAAGTTCTTCCAGCCCTTGGTCCAGACTTGGTTGGCCTCCCACCGTCTCTTGGGTCACCTGGGCTTTGGAATCAGTGGCCATCCAAGTGAGAGTCTCCTTGTCTCCAGGCTGAGGAAATCTTTCCCTTCATAGCCGAACTGGGGGTGGCCCCCTTTGTGTCCGTCATTGCCGAGTTCACAGCTGTGCATCCATTTCCAGACATGGAGCCCTGGGAGATGGACAGGAAGACACTAGCACTGTGTGATTCCACAACGCAAACCAGGACTGTCACACCTTTATTCAGCAGAACAAGAGGGACTCAAAAGGCATCCAGCCATGTGAGACGCCTATTTCAGTGGGTGAGGAGAATGGGAGTTGTGATCCAATACATACAGAGGGAACTAGGTTGCAGAAAGCCAGCCATGTTGTAGGAGAAGTAGAAAGCACACACAGACACAGTGTTCTAAAACCCATTTCTGTTTATAAAATAAAAATAAATTCTGTGGTTTGTAGTCAGGCAGCCACTTTTGCCTGCCCTCCAGACACACAATCTTCACTCACCCCGGCTGTGGTTGAAGCGGCTCCACAGGGTCACCCAGAAGTAAAACACCCAGCTCCGGGAGAACTGGGTCTACCAGTCCCAATACTGGGGGTCCTCTTGTTCCACTTTCCGGATCCAGGACACACGGGGGGCAGATCCTTCCTGGTGTCGCTCTCATACCAGACAAACGGCTGGTCAACCAATTAGGCCACGATGGGGAAATAAGGCAGCCCTTGGCCGGGCTTTGATACCCCAGTGAAAAAATATAGTGCAGGGTGTGGTGGGCATGGGAGGTAAAGGAACCTGCAAACTGGGGAGAGCAGAGGAAAAGGGGGGGAAAGCGTAGGGGAAGATGTGCCACTTGGGGCTCCTGACCCCATAGTGGCCGACTCCCAGCAACAAAAGGCAAGTGGCGGGGCTACAAGAAGCCTACGCAGAACATTTTGTGGGTCTTACTGCAGAGAGACGTCAAAGTGACAGGAGAAACATTAATGCCATACAGAATAAGGCCTAAGTAGTACTCAACCCCTGCAGCCTAAATTTTTTTCTTCTAGAGGGGAGGGTTAAGATGCTTGGGCCACCCCCCCCCCAACAACAGCAAGGGGCACTTTGGGGATTCGGGAGGCCGCACATGGCCTACCATTTTCTTAGGGAAACTCTGATGTTGGACTCTGGCTGTTCTGAAAGAGCGGCAGAAAAGGAATCCCCCAGGTTGTCATCCTCATTCCAAGGCCCAGAGGATATTTAAAGGAATAATTCTTTGTTTTCTTTGTGGTTTTAATATTGTTCTCATTATGAGTCTAAAAACACCCAAGATTAATCAATGAAGGATCCACAGGACTAATTCCTTAGTTTTTGCCTCTCTCTAACACTCCTGTCCAGACTGAAGATTAATGGGATGAGGAGGCACAGAGCAGCTGGACTAATTGGGCCAAAGCATAACGAAGCACCTTTTGCCCAAACATCCACATTACTCTATGATGTTTTGAACAACTGATAGCTGAGGAATACATAATGTATAATAAAGTATACATTACTGAAACAGTGAGGCCTACTTTAGCTTGGGCATGTCGTGAGAATGGCTGATGGTCAGATTCAAAAAGATTCCCTGTATGGAGAATTAGTGCAAGGAAAGTGCCCCAGAGGGAGACCACCGCTGTGATACAAGGAGATCTGCGAGCGGGATCTGAAGGCCTTAGGAATGGACCTCAACAGATGGAAAACCTTGACATCTGAGCGTTCAGCCTGGAGGCAGGCGGTGCAGCATCGCCTCTCCCGATTTGAAGAGACACTTTTTCAGCAGGCTGAGGCAAAGAGGCAGTCCCAAAACCAGCAAAATCAGGGAGCTAGGCAGGGGACGGATTGTATTTGTCTTCAGTGTGGAAGGAATTGTCACTCTTTAACTGGCCTTCTCAGCCACACTAGACACTGTGTCAAGATCTCTATTCAGAGCACGTTACCCTAGTCTCTTGAGACTGAAGGATGCCTACACACCAACTGAGGAATGAAGGCTCCACCGCAGATAGGATAACTCTTCATAGAGAGTGAAAAAGGGGCTAGAAGAGGCTAAATTCTGTGGAAGCTGCAAGGCATTAGTCATCTGTTAGCTTCCTGACAGGTAACCTGTCTAGAGCATAACACACAGGGAGACTTTGTGTTCCTTCAAAAACTAAGCCCTGCCACCGGCTTCCTCCATCTTCATGGAGACACATCATGTTTTCAACATTAAGGTGTTGTACAGGAATAAGACTTCCATATTCTTTGGACAACAACCTCAGTGTTGGTGGTGACAGAATGTGGGGATCAGTCTTGGGAGACTAGATTCTGTATTCCTCCTTGGCTATGGAAGCTCACTGTGTGTGTGTGTGTGTGTGTGTGTGTGTGTGTGTGTGTGTGTGTGTGTGTGAGAGAGAGAGAGAGAGAGAGAGAGAGGGAGGGAGGGAGGGAGAGACTGTTATCTGGTTTCACACTAGAATCAACCCCTGCAGGAATAAATGCCAGCTGTGATGGACTACCACAGACTCAAACAACCAAGGGGTGTTATAAAGCTTCATAGTGCTCCGAGGTCCTTGTTTCAGTGTTATATTATTAACCCTGCTTGTAGGTTTTTCCTTATTCTTCAACAGTGTGTTTTGGTATTGTTGACACCACTCCTTAAATATCTCATACATTTGAACATCCCTTTAGGGTCCCCATAAATTACACAAACTTTTTCACGATCTTTCGTGCAAATAAGCTCAAAATTATCCACACTCATCCTGTCAGGATCCTTTTTGCATAACCATGGCTCATCCAAAGAGGCCTTATTCCAGTCTAAATATTTATTTCAATTTCAAGGCAATTGTTGTAAAATGATAAAATTAGACTCATGTTAAAAGTATCTCATCAAAACCTTAGGTTTGAAATATTTTTTAAAAATCATAGAACAGAAGGCAATTATCTTAAAACACAGCACCACTCCTGTTAACTATCTCCTTATTGTTGTAAAATGCTATCAGGAATGTGGATTTTGTGTATCTTTTGGAGGAAAAGAAGATTTCTGTGGAGGGGATTCCCACATTTGGGGCCACCATAAAGACTTTTTTCTTACATGCATTCACAGATTCACAAAGGTATAATTCGACAACTAGTCTTTCACTGTGGCATGAACTTCTCTCTTCAGTCTCTTTCCAAGACAGACAGGTTGATGGAGTTTAAGGAGATAATTATGTGGGGATTTCAAAGTTTCCCCTCTCTGTGCATCTGTCGATGTCTAATACGATGGGCTCTACAACGGAAGATTTCCCCACATTCTTTGCACTGATAGAGATTTTCTCCTGAATGAATTTGTTTGTGTTCCCCAGGATCTGTGTTCAGACACATGCTTTTCCCACCTTCTTTACAATGATGCAGTTTCTTCCCTGAATGTGAGTGTTGATGAAGTTTAAAATCTGAGAGCTGCTTGAATTTTTTACCACACTCTTTGCATGTATAGAGTTTTTCTCCTGAGTCAATTGCTTGATGTACTGCGACGTTTGAGTATTTGGTGAACCTCTTCTTACATTCTTTGAACTGTACGGGTTTCTCTCCTTTATGATGTTTTCTTAAGGTTGACCCAACTGTGGAGATTTTCCCAGATTCTTCATACTGATAGGGTTTCTATCCTGTATGAATTCGCTGATGTACTACAAGGTTTGCCTTCCGGGTGAACTTTTCCCCACATTCATTGCACTGATGGGGTTTCTCTCCCGTATGAATTCGCTGGTGTACTTGAAGATCACTGCTCTGGCAGAAACATTTCCCACATTCTTTACATGCATAGGGTTTTTCTCCTGAATGAATTCGTCGATGTATTATAAGATTTCCGATATGTCTGAAACTCCTCCCACATTCTTCACATTTATAGGGTTTCTCTCCTGTATGAATTCGTTGATGTACTACAAGGTTTGCCTTCAGGCTGAACTTTTTCCCACATTCATTGCACTGATGGGGTTTCTCTCCTGTATGAATTCGCTGGTGTACTTGAAGATCACTGCTCTGGCAGAAACATTTCCCACATTCTTTACAAGAATACGGTTTCTCCCCTGAATGCCGGCGCTGATGTACTTTCAAAGTTGAGGAATGATTGAAACATTTCCCACATTCTTTGCATATGTAGGGTTTCTCTCCTGTATGAATTCGCTGATGTACTTGAAGATTCGAATTGCGTCTGAAGGCCTGTCCACATTCAGGACATTTGTATGCTTTCTGTCCTGTGTGTATTCTTTGATGTCTTTTAAGTTCTGGATTTCTCTTGAACCTCATGCCACACTCTACGCTCTTCCAGACTTTTTCTTCAGAATGCATTGGTTGAGGTGCTTTAAGTTCAGAGCTAAAGCATTTCTGTTTCTCCCCTGTGTGAAATCTTGTATCTTCTGGGCTCCATCTGAAACTTTCTCCATCCTCCAAACAGTGACACAGATTTATCTTGGCATGACATGTTGGACATTTCACTGGACTTTTCCTCAGAGGGATGCTTTGTTGATACTCTGAGCATTGAAGAGCACTGATGCTCCTGTTTGTTGTTTTTCCCATTTCTTCTTCAGAGGCAATGCCGCTCGGATATCTGTGTGACATGTCTCTCCTCTGGTCTTCCCGATTCTGCCTCAGTGATTCATTTCCTTCCCCGCAGTACTCATTTTCATCCTCCCCTCTTTCTGGCAATGTCCCATGGAGTCTTACTTCCTTCTCTTTTGCCCCATCTGCTCGAAGGAGAGAATTAATAGTGAATTGAGGATCTAGGGGGAAATGGTGCAGAGAAGAAAGTTTATTGCATTCATCAGCCTTCTTTCCTAAAATTTTTAGATTTGGCTAAAGACACAAGAGATTCAGTGGCTATCAAGTGAATGGTAACACCCTGGAAGAAAGGAACAAAATTCAAAATGATCTTGATAACCATTGGGCTGAAAACAACAGTATGAAATAACTGCAAACCTCTCCACGTAGGATAAAAAAAAACATACAAATGAACAGTGACAAGATGGATAATTGGCTCTGTAATATTATGTTAGCGTTTCTTAGCACAAATCGCAGTTTTAGCAGAGTAATTCGCAGTCCAGGCAGTCCAGAAATAACTCACGCACCCTCCGGTAGCATTTCCTCCACCAACATGTATTTACAGCAGTATTTATAGCAGTCTGGCAGCATAGCATGTAGAAATGATCTTCAAGCAGGAGGATACAACTGACTGTACAACTCACACATATATACATATACAGAACCAATCAGATTACAGGTTGCATCATCCCTGAGTTGCATCAGCACTGCTGAGTCATCCTGACTGAGTTTTAACACATCTGTTCATTATGGATTCTCATTAATACACTCCATTCTGCTCAGGCCTGTAATTTTCCTTGACACCCCTCCTAATTTAAGGTCTGAGCAGAACATATACCCAACTTTTCAGTTATTTCCATGTGTTTCTGTATATTCAGAGGTTTTGTCAAAATGTCAGCTAAGTTTTTCTCTGATTCACAATCGTTTCGTTTAGTCATTTAGTCATGTCCGACTCTTCGTGACCCCATGGACCAGAGCATGCCAGGCCTTCCTATCTTCCACTGCCTCCCGGAGTTGGGTCAAATTCATGTTGGTAGCTTCGACGATACTGTCCAACCATCTCATCCTCGGTCGTCCCCTTCTCCTATTGCCGTCACAGTTTCCTAACATCAAGGTTTTTTCCAAGGAGTCTTCTCTTCTCATGAGATGGCCAAAGTACTGGAGCCTCAGCTTCAGGATCTGTCCTTCCAGTGAGCACTCAGGGTTGATTTCCTTTAGAATTGATAGGTTTGTTCTCCTTGCAGTCCAGGGGATTCTCTGGAGCCTCGTCCAGCACCACAATTCAAAGGCATCAATTCTTCGGCGGTCTGCTTTCTTTGTGGTCCAGCTCTCACTTCCATACATCACAACAGGAAAAACCATAGCTTTGACTATTCGGACTTTTGTTGGCAAGGTGATGTCTCTGCTTTTTAAGATGCTGTCAAGATTTGTCATCGCTTTCCTCCCAAGAAGCAGGCATCTTTTAATTTCGTGGCTGCTGTCTCCATCTGCAGAGATCATGGAACCCAGGAAAATAAAATCTGTCACTGCCTCCATATCTTCCCCTTCTATTTCCCAGGATGTGATGGGACCAGTGGCCATGTTCTTAGTTTTTTTTATGTTGAGTTTCAGACGGTTTTTTGCACTCTCCTCTTTCACCCTCATTACAAGGTTCTTTAGTTCCTCCTCACTTTCTGCCATCAGAGTGGTATCATCTGCATATCGGAGGTTGTTAATATTTCTTCCGGCAATCTTAATTCCGGCTTGGGATTTCTCCAGTCCAGCGTTCTGCATGATGTATTCTGCATATAAGTTAAATAAGCTGGGGGCAATATACAGCCTTGTCGTACTCCTTTCCCAATTTTGAACCAATCAGTTGTTCCATATCCAGTTCTAACTGTTGCTTCCTGTCCCACATATAGGTTTCTCAGCAGATATAGAAGATGGTCAGGTACTCCCATTTCTTTAAGAACTTGCCATAGTTTGCTGTGGTCCACACAAAGGCTTTTGCATAGTCAATGAAGCAGAAGTAGATATTTTTCTGGAACTCTCTGGCTTTCTCCATAATCCAGCGCAAGTTAGCAATTTGGTCTCTCGTTCCTCTGCCTCTTCGGAATCCAGCTTGTACTTCAGGGAGTTCTCGGTCCACATAGTGCTGAAGCCTACCTTGTAGGATTTTGAGCATAACCTTGCTAGCGTGTGAAATGAGTGCAACTTTACGGTAGTTGGAGCATTCTTTCGCACTGCCCTTCTTTGGGATTGGGATATAGACTGATCTTTTCCAATCCTCTGGCCACTGTTGGGTTTTCCAAACTTGCTGGCATATTGAATGTAGCACCTTAACAGCATCATCTTTCAAGATTTTAAATAGTTCAACTGGAATGCCATCGCCTCCACTGGCCTTGTTGTTAGCCAGGCTTTCTAAGGCCCACTTGACTTCGCTCTCCAGGATGTCTGGCTCAAGGTCAGCAACTACACTATCTGGGTTGTCCGGGATATCCAAATCTTTCTGATATAATTCCTCTGTGTATTCTTGCCACCTCTTCTTGACGTCCTCTGCTTCTGTTAGGCCCCTCCCATTTTTGTCTTTTATCATGTCCATCTTTGCGCAAAATGTTCCTCTAATATCTCCAATTTTCCTGAACAGATCTCTGGTTTTTCCTTTTCTGTTATTTTCGTCTATTTCTTTGCATTGTTCATTTAAGAAGGCCCTCTTGTCTCTCCTTGCTATTCTTTGGAAGTCTGCATTCAAGTTTCTGTAACTTTCCCTATCTCCCTTGCATTTTGTTTCCCTTCTCTGCTATTTGTAAGGCCTCGTCGGACAGCCATTTTGCTTTCTTGCATTTCCTTTTCTTTGGGATGGTTTTTGTTGCTGCCTCCTGTACAATGTTACAAGCCTCTGTCCAAAGTTCTTCAGGCACTCTGTCCACCAAATCAAGTTCCTTAAATCTGTTCTTCACTTCCACTGTGTATTCATAAAGGATTTGGTTTAGATTATACCTGACTAGCCCAGTGGTTTTTCCTACTCTCTTCAGTTTAATCTTGAATTTTGCTATGAGAAGCTGATGATCAGAGCCACAATCAGCCCCAGATCTTGTTTTTGCTGACTGTATAGAGCTTCTCCATCTTTGGCTGCAGAGAATATAATCAATCTGATTTCGGTATTGCCCATCTGGTGATTTCCATGTGTAGAGGTGCCTCTTGAAGTACTATTTCTCCTCTATTCAGCACTGGTTAGGCCTCATCTTGAGTTCCGGCTCCAGTTCTGGACACCCCAATTTAAGAGGGATGCCAACAAACTGTAGCCAGTTGAGAAGAGAGCAACAATGGTGATTAGGGGACTGGAAGCCAAACCCTAGGAGGAAAGATTCTCTCTATATATACCTTGTAGATTCTGAGGAGCCGCTGAAAGGAGAAAAGGAGCTTCATCTGCTTCATCCTCTTTTTGGTTGCCTCCTACTTGTAGCTGCTTCTGTTCATCCTTAAGAGGCGCCTCTCCTTCCATGGGTGTTGATCAAAGGGCGACCTTCATCTGTCACCTTTAACAACAGAGCAGAAGCTTTTTAAAGTAACAGTTGGGACACCAGCCCTAACCTGAGTTATGAGTTCCATTGCCTTTGAAGGGAGAATTGAACTCAGCCCTTTATAGATGGAAGTCACAATGCTACCACCTTATCCCATTAAGAGAAAAAAATAAGGATGTGGCATTTGGACTTCCTGCACTCCAGCTCCCCAAATTATCCCAGAATTCCTCCTCTACAATTTCAGACACCTTCAATTTCTAGACCTGAAGGCCTAGTCTTCAGAGGCTGCACTATAGGTCTCCAGTTTCTGCCCCCCAAATCTCAGGGCACTGCACTTTTTGGAAGGCCCTGTCTATACCATCACCTCTGGTGGCCAGGATTTCTGGGAGCTGAAGTCCAAGAACATCTGGAGTCCCAAGGTTGGAGACAACTGGTCTATAGAAACAAAAGAGCTGCAAGATTACGCCCAGGAGGCATTGCAACAGGAAATGAACTATGTAAGAAGCCCTGCTAGAGATGAAGAAAACACATGTTTCTGAAGGTGTGTGTCTCTGAAACAGAAATCTCAGATTCAGGAATTCTGGGAACTGGCATCCAAAAAAAATCCGAAGGAGACATCCCTAGAAGAGAACTCTCTCTCTCCAGCCCCACCACAAAGATGTGGTACATAGAGACCTTCTCCCTCTGGCAATGTTCACCCATTACAAATTAATCACCTCTGTTTCACCTTTTGTTCTCTCTCAGGAGCCCCATATTTTCCTCTTGCTTACCAAGGTGACGCCCAACTGCCCAGGAAAGTCACAATCCAGCTACAGAGAAGCAGAAAGTTTGGGAGAAAGGAATCAAAAGAGGAGTCACCCAGTTCGAGAATTTCTAGCAGCCAGAAATAGAGCAAAAGCCAGCACCCATATCTGGCTAAGGTGGTGATGGGGGTCTGGAAGCCTGTGTTTCCTTCTGCTGGTGACTCATTACTAATTGCAACTCTTCTCTTCTTTTTTTCCTTTTATCATGCCCACATTCCCACCTTGAAATTGAACCACCTGCTAAAAATTACCCTGAGATTTGCAAAGAAGTCTGGAGTTTGTAGTTCAGAGCAAAAGAGAGATTCATGTATAAAGAAAATATTTTTCTAAGGGAAAAAACATTTGAGAAGGGTTTTTTCCTTTGGTGTCTCCATTTTCATATTTTCATCACTAACCTTCCTGTTTTTATTCATTTTCTCAACTTCCACATGTTGTCCATGTTTGAGGGGATTTCAAAAATTAAAGAGCACAAACACATGCAATGTCTTAAATCCTTTAGCTTAATGTAGTAAGTTGTGCTAGAGTAGGCCCATTGAATCAGTAGGGTTTTGGTGAGTCAACTACATAGGTTCCATTGATTGAAGTGGTCTTACTCTAGTTGTTACTTCCTTTGCTAAAACAAGTAGCAACTCAAGTAGATCCATCTGAATCCATTGGCCCTACAGAGGAGTTGACTCTCCTGATCCCCACTTGCTTCAATGAGCCACTCTAGTGCAACATATGATGTTAAGCAACAGGATTTCAGCCATTCGCTGGAAATAATGATTGACGTTTCAGTTCTGGTCACAGTCTGTTTCCCAAGGTAAGTAGGCGAATACCAGCCGGCATGCTATCCCTTGCCCCAGAGAAGGTTCTCAGCATGTTCTGGGCTCAGTTATATTTAGCTCACTCCAGGATTTGTTGTTCTTGTAGTAGTTGTAGTGATTATCTGCTTCACCCTCATGGCAACACTTTGAATTAAAAGACCTCCTGCATAAGTTCACTCCCACTTGCGGCAGCAGCTGCTGCTTCAGATGATCATCTCACTAGGCTTCATGGCAGGGCAATGGTACGACCATGTTTAGATTAGCAAAGTCTGAATACAGGCCTTTTCTAGGCCGTTGGTTCTTCCTCCCTCTTTTCTATTTCAGTAGCGGCCATTCACTTTTTCCTGCATGATGCATCCGTGAAGGGCCCATCTGCACTGACCGTTGGTTTCACTCCCCTTGTGCCGGTGCGAGAAGATACCCTTTCACCTGGGGTTCACATGAGGCTGGGCTAAAGCTAGTTTTACTCTGCCTGAAAGAAAATCAGAATAGTGCACAATCCGCTTGTGTGGGCCCAGTACTGCACTGATTCACGGTGATCCCTGCACTTTCTGGGAACGTTGATTGTAATGCTTAATTGTGTGACTTTAAGGAAGCAATTAAAGACATGGCTTTTCAGGGAGACTTTTCACACTGGGCCCAGCTGACCTCCTTCCCCTCAATTGTTTTCTTTCCCCTTCTCTTCTTCCCTCCTCTCTTTTCCTCCATTAACTCTGGGATTAGTCGGTGCCATCTGTTTTTTTTGGGGGGGGGTGTTCGGTTATTGCTGTAGGCTTTAATATCTCTATTTTTATTTTTATTTTCTAATTTATGATTTGTAACCCGTCCAGAGTAGTGCTGTGATACGAATGGGAGTAGAATAGAAACTGAATGAATGAATGAATGAATGAATGAATGAATGAATGAATGAATGAAGCCCAGGTGTTCGCTTCCACTTGACTGTGTCACCATCTCTGCCCTGCTTCCTCTGGATCCCGAAAGTACAATTGAACCCATGAGCCCCGGAAGCTGGATTGCACCCGCTCCCCACTCTCAGGGGGGGCTTCTTCAGTTATAGGTGGAGGGTGGATTATCTGACCAAAGAAAGGATAAGTCTGGAAATGGTCCACTGTTTCTGGGTCACCACGTGGAGGAACAAAGGGTGGTGGTGGGGAAATGGGGGTGGGGGGGAAATGAGCAGGTATATCCTTTAGCGCTGCTTCTGAATCCAATCCCTCTCCAAGCTGATCCCTCAATTCCCCTTCCCAGCCAGCTCAGGTGCTGCTGATTTGAGCTACTTTGGAAGAAAGGGGCTTTCACTCCCTTGGTCGCCCTCCTGTTGCTTTCCTGCAAAGACAAGGAGAAAGTCAGAGCCACCCCCGAGATAATAATAATTAATCTTGTTTACATGTCATAACTGTGTATATCACCTTTCCCCTGATTTTTCTTAATTAAAAAAATAGCAGCATAGGCACCTAAGAAACATCCCATAAGCCCAAGTAACCAATCCACCATCAGAACCCTATTTCTCAAATGGCACTAATTCTGTTATGCAGCTACACAAGCCTAAGGGGAATGGAAGACCCTCTAGCGAGGAGTGGGGTGTCCACAGGTGACCTTTGAAAGGCCTTGGAAGGCCACGCTTGCTGTGCTACTCCTATTTATTCTCCTCCTGAAATCAGTTCTGTTTACATAAAACAATACCAGGTGGTCTACTCTCCTCCATGGCCCCTAAAAGTAAAAGAAGTAAGAATGGATGGGGCTCAAAACATGACAAAATCCTCAACCTGTTTCAGAAGAAGCAAGTAGGCTGGGCTGAGCTGGTGTTCAAGGGGTTTGAACTGGGGACACATCTCACCTGCAGAGAGGGCTAGTGGGATCCTGGCTTCCAATTCCCAAATGGCAGGAGGTCTCCTTTTATTCGGGCTTCAGCAGTGCAAGGGGAGAGGTGCTACCCCCCATGCTAATCCATGGTCAAAGTCCCACTCAAAAGGTTCAATGGGGGAGGAAACAAGACACACAACTGCCCCCCCAGAAGACCTCACTCATGGTGCCAGAAGTCTTCTTACTGATGGCTCCAACGTCTTGATTTTGAGGCCACCAAGAGAGAGATAAACATTTACGCCTGGTACAAGTTCCCCCCCCCAAAAGGCCTTCAAAGCAAGAAAATGTGATCAGGATCTGGGCCAAATCTAGACCTGGAGGGGCTAGGTGAGAAGACACCTTCCCTGACCAGCTCCTTCCAGCTCCTGAAGTCTGCCCCTGGGACACTGCCCGACCATCGCTGATTACACCCCTTGGATGGTCAAGTCTGTCAGCAAACACGGGTCCAAAAACACGTGTAAGCCTGGACAGAGAGCAATCAGGAGTTTGCACATGCTAAAATGGGCTGAGTGAGTCCAATCTCAGCTAGCCATGATACAACACCCCTTCTCACAGATCTGCCCACATAAGAACACCCTGGTACTCTCAGATATTATTATGAAAAGGTCAAGTGGGCTATATAGTCCTTAGACTTAACTTGCACCACTGACAGGACTCTAAGTAAGCTAGGCCGAGGCAGCACTCTCAGATGACCCTATGACAAGTGTACTGTTCAGGAAACCAATTGAGTTTTATAATCTTTATTTTATTAAAGAATAAGCATGTTACTAGGTATCAAAGCCAAATTAAACCAAAGCAAATAAACTAGCATTGTGCTGTTTAGTTACAAAGATGTAGAGAGGCAAAGAAAACATGAAAAATAGAAAAGTGTTCAAAAACCTTACAAAAACACAAAAAGCCATTAAAAAGAATAAAAACAGTTCCAGTCCAGGAAATCATTAGTAAAAACAAAATAATCCAAGTAGGTTATAAAAAGGCTATAGTCCTCAGTGATCCTGTAGAACAAGAATCCTGTACTAAAAAGAAAAATTCAGTAAAAGTCCCATTATCCTTAGAAAAGTCAAATCCAGTAAATGTACCATAGTCCTTACAAAATTATAAGAGCATAGTCCATATGGAGTATTCCAAGAAAAGAAGTCCATAAAGAATATTCCATAGAACAGTCCATAGAAAATAGTCCATGCATAGTCCTTAGGGAAAAATCCCATAAGTCCAAGGATAATCCAGTATAGTAAAGGTTAGTCCCATGTGTCACAAATGACTGAAGGATCGGTCTTGAAAGACAATGTCCATAGGCAAAAAGTTCCTTTTTCAAGAGTAACTGGCAAGGGCTTATCGCACCTTCCCACGATGTCATCCAATCAGAGTTCGTTACTAGGCAAACAGTCCTGTTGCACCACATGACTTCTTTCTCATACGCACCAGATGTTATTTGGGTTTTCTGTGGTTTCGCATAAAGTCACAACAATTCCCATCTAATCACACAGAGTCCTTTCTCAGGCTTTCAGAATAACATTCTCTCTGCTCGCCTAGAAAACAACCTATCAGCATAGCAAAGTTACTGTATACAAAGAAACAAGATGGAACCTCTCTGGCTCATTTCTTAATTACAAAACCCATATGCCTTAAAAGATTTTAACTCAAAAACCCATCTCATCACAAAGTCTACAGCTGTTGTGGTTTTTCCAGGTCTGAGGGTGGAGCTGATGGCCTCCTGGTGGCCCCTGGTCCATCTTCAGAACATTGTTTACAAAGGAGGAAAGGACCTGAGGCTGAATCAAGATAAGCAGAACCCATAAATTATGTTCAAGGCCCTACATATGTTTAGAATGCCTTATTCTAAAATACCTTGGAACTAACACGTCACTGTTTTGTTTGCTTGCTTATCATATTAAGTGTCTCCTCATAACTGGAAGCCTTCAAGTGCAGCTTATTTATCTTCTGGTGGAAAGCTTTTTTTCAGCCTGGCTGGAGAGAACTTTTAGGGGAAGAGGTGATAAGATCCTGGTCACTGTTGTTTCTTTTGGTTTCCAGATGCCGTTGCTAGAAAAGTCCCACAGACATCTGGAATTATTTTCATACGCAAACCCTGATAAAATTGTTCTTCCCTAAGAACAAAGGCAGAGAATGTCAAGTGATCCAGCCATATTCTCGGTACAACACGCCTCCACCTGAGGGGGAATGGGCTTGGCACCCATGCTGCGGAACCATTTGCACGGTGAGGAGCGCACACCTTTGGCAACCCACCAATGCAGAGTAGTTTGGCCCAGCACCCATGTGAGTTCAGCTGATTTGGGAAGAGAGTTTGTATTGGAGAGTTAAGGCACGTTTCCAGAGTTAAGTCTATTTGACCCAATTATGAACGGTATTGAACAACATGCAATCAATAAAGATGAAGTGGTTAAAGTAAAGAAGATGTCTCCTGTAATATTTCCCGCAAAAAATGAGGAGTTGTCAAAATTTGAAACTGAACCTGATCACAGTGATGTATGATTTTGTGGTGTGACGTCCACTTCCTCGGACGTCCTCCTGCTATATTTTTATTGGCCTGATTTTACTAAGACTTCCTCAGAGGTTTTAAGATGAATAGTGTAACTTTCAGTGGGAAATCTCTTTGGAGAAGTGGCTGGTGCTGATTTTTCCCCTCTGTTGCACAAGAGTAGCGTGAATTCCTGCGCAATACAACGAAAAACAGGCAGCGATGTCTTCTTACCTTTATTAGGTGTCACGGCTGAGTTACAGTGACCTGAACATGGGTTTCCAGGAATGTGAAATATTGAAAGATGAATTTTACTGGTGCCTTTGCCCCTCAGATACACACTGGCCCTGGAAGGATTTGAACCCAGGTCTCCAGAGACAGTGATGCTTCCTGGAACTGGCAAGATATAAGGGGAAGCCAAGCCAGGAGGGTTCTCCCGCTGAAGGGCTTACAAGACACGTGTCAGGCAATGGGGCATTCATTCGCACAACAGATTTCTCCTATGGGAGAGCGACAGGTGGCACAACTCCCCTCCCAGGCAGACCCAGGGCTGAGTTCAGATCCTGCTTCCAGATCCCTCCTCAGAGAGACTCACCTCCAGCCAGCAGGAGGGCCACTGTCCCGAGAAGCCACAGGGGCCAAGGAAGATAATGCATCCACTGAGGTAAGCGGCCACCTGCCTCCAAACCCACCTGCATCGCTCCCCCACTTGTATGAAAAAGGACCACAGGAGCACCTGCCTTTCTGATGCAAGTGGTCGCTGGGGAGATCTAAGGGAGATCTTTGTTCTCTCCTCAGCTATCTCAGCTTACTTTCGTGTAAGAGACACCCCTCAAGTTTTAGCATAATGATTTTAGGAAAAAGTATCTTATTGGTCGCCCTGTGACCTGTTGAGGGAGGCTGATAGGGGAAAACCATCTCTGTTAGTCCTCCTTGACATCTCAGTGGCCTTTGATACCGTCGATCACGGTATCCTCCTGGGGAGGCTCTCCAAGTTGGGAATCGGTGGCTCGTCACTTGCCTGGCTCCGTTCCTTCTTGAGGGACCGTCCCCAGAGAGTACAGCTTGGGGAGAGTGTCTCAGCCCCATGGAGTCTCAATTGTGGGGTTCCACAGGGGTCGATCATCTCCCCAATGCTGTTTAACATCTATATGAGGCCGCTGGGTGGGGTCATCAGGGGATGTGGGGCTTTGTTTCATCAATATGCCGATGACACCCAGCTCTACATCTCCTTTTCACCAACTGCAGGTGATGCCGTCCTGTCCCTTCAGCGCTGCCTGGGGGCCGTACTGCAATGGATGCAGGAGAACAGGCTCAGGCTGAACCCGGACAAGACGGAAGTTCTGAGGGTGGGTGCCCCCATGGTAGGCGGCTTGGGTGACTCTCTCACGTTTGGGGGGCCCACCTTGGCCGGGAAGAGTGGGGTCTGCAGCCTGGGCATACATTTGGACCTGGCGCTCACCATGGAAACACAGGTGGTTTCGGTAGTTCGCACTGCCTTTTTCCATCTTTGGCGGATTGCCCGGCTGCGACTCTACCTCGACACAGAGGTGCTCACTGCCTTGGTGCATGCACTTGTAATCTCAAGATTAGACAACTGTAACACGCGCTAAGTGTCGCTGCCTTTCAGGCTGATGCGGAAACTTCAGGTGGTGCAGAATGCGGCGGCCAGACTTCTCACTGGAGTGAGAAAATACCAACACATTTCTCCAATGCTGGCCGCATTGCATTGGCTGCCCATTTGTTTCCGTGTCAACTTCAAAGTTTTAATGCTTACTTAAAAGGCCCTAAACAGTTTAGGACCTCGATATTTGGCGGAATGCCTGCTTCCACTAAGGTCTACATGGATCGCCCGCACGAGTCAGGTGAGGCTGAGGAGCCTGACGCTGAGAGAGGCCCGGAAGGAGAAGACACGAAACCGGGCCTTCTCAGCGGTGGCTCCTCGCCTCTGGAACAATCTTCCTCCGGAGATTCGCGTGGCCCCTACACTGGGCATCTTTAAAACCCATTTAAAAACATGGATGAGATGGTGAAAGAGACAATGATAAAATGGGCAAAAAATTTGGGGTACAATGTGAACCTTGATGATTGGACTAAGATGTGGAAAGAAAGCTATAAGATGTTTAAACCAATAAATTTAAGAGAAAACATACTCAAAATGTTTTACAGATGGCATTATACACCTGTAAGATTAGCAAAAATATTTTATTTTATTTTATTTTATTTTTATTTTATTTATATCCCGCCTATCTAGCCAACTCAGGACCACTCTAGGCGGCTCAGAGGGTAACTGCAATATATGTTGGAAGTGTAAAAAAAATGCAGGAACTTATTATCATATGTGGTGGACATGTGAAAAGGTCAAAATTTATTGGACACAGGTATGGGATCTAGCAAAAGAAATTACTCAGCAGAAGTTAGATATAAAACCTGAAATGGCATTATTGAATGTCATTTCAGGAGTAAATGATAATAAATTGAAGCATTGTCTCATGTATATACAGTACTCACAGCAGCTAGATTACTCTGGGCCCAAAAATGGAAAACAGAAGAGATTCCGATGATAGAAGAGCTGTTAAAGAAGCTATGGGACATAGCAGAACTGGACACTCTATCAGAAGCACTACGGGAACAGCTAAGAGACTATGTAAAACAAAGCTGGGGACTAATATATTCTTGGGCCCAGAAGAAGGCATGATATATGTATGACCATTTAGTATATACTGCAAATCGATATAGGAAGAGTAGAGGGGCTAATGAGGCTGGAGTCTCTGACTCCAAAGGGGGGAGGGTGTAGTCTAAAAAGAGGGATTAGTCAGTTCCCCCCCTTTTTTTTCTGTATACGTGGTCTGCTTTTTTTGTCTTTTTTTTTCTTTCTCTCTCTCTCTCTTTTTGGTGTTCTTATGGTTTTCTGTATGTTAGAAAATTATTTTTAAAAAAACATGGTTGTTCATTCAGGCCTTCCCTCCAGCCAATTCTTAATTTTTTCTTCTTCTTACTTTTACCTACTCTTTAATTTATTGTAGCTGTTACTGTTTCATCATGTACTTGTAGCTGTTACTGTTTCATCATGTACACCGAGTAGACATTGTATAGAGGGGCAGGGTAAAACTGGAATAAACAAACAAACAAACAAACAAACAAATAAATACTTGTCTGTGTTTTATTGTCTAATTTTGTATTGGAAGCAGCCTAGAGTGGTCTGTTGGTCCAGATAGGCGGGGTATAAATCAAATAATAAATAAATAAATAAATAAATAAATAAATAAATAAATAAATAAATAAATAAATAAATAAATAAATAAATAATACATAGAAAAATATGGTGACATTTGGAAGTGAATTGCCTCAGATGAGAAACCACCCGAAACATGAACACACCAGCTGACACGTGCTGCTCCGTGCCTCCCCATCATGTGATTCTCCAGTCTAGACAGGAGCTGAAGTTTCCCTGCTCTGCCTCCTCTGGCAGCTGACCACTCGATAGCTGCGCAGGGAGAATCTTTACACCCATCTCTAGTGCTTTAGCCAAAACATCCACATTACTCTCTGATGTTTTCAACAACTGATAGCTGAAGAATACATAATATATAATAATGTATACATTACTGAAACAGCAATGTCTACATTGGCTCAGGCATGTCATGAGAATGGCTGATGGTTGGATTCCAAAAGATTTCCTGTATGGAGAATTAGTGAAGGGAAATCACCCCAGAGGGAGACCACAGCTGCAATACAAGGACATCTGCAAGTGGGATCTGAAGGCCTTAGGAATGGACCTCAACAGATAGGAAGCTTTGACATCTGAGCATTCAACCTCAGGGCAAGTGGTGCATCATAACATCTCCCAATTTGAAGAGACATTTTTTCAGCAGGCTGAGGCAAAGAGCCATTCCCAATAACAGCAAAATCAGGGAGCTGGACAGGAGATGGATTGATGTCTACACACGAGCTGAGGAATGAAGGCTCCATCTCAGATAGGATAACTCTCCATAGACACAGAGGAAGGGGCTAGAAGGGGTTAAGCTCTGTGATACCAACAAGGCATTAGTCGTCTGGTAGCTTCCTGACAGGTACCCGATCTAGAGCATAACACACACAGAAACTGTGTGTTCCTTCAAAAACTAAGCCCTGTCACCGGCTCCCTCCATCTTCATGGAGACACATCATGATTTTTCAACATTAAAGTGTTGTTCAGGAACAAGACTTCCATACTTTTTGGGACAACAACCTCAGTCCATAAGTGATGGAGGTGACAGAATGTGGGACCGACCTTGGAAGACTCGATGATGTATTCCTCCTGGGGTATGGAAACTCACTCTCTCTGTGATCGTGTGTATGTATGTGTGTGTGTGTGTGTGTGTGTGAGAGAGAGAGAGAGAGAGAGTGAGAGAGAGAGTGAGTGTGTATGTGTGTGTGTGTGTGTGTGTGTGTGTGTGAGAGAGAGAGAGAGAGAGAGAGAGAGAGTGAGTGTGTGTGTGTGTGTGTGTGTGTGTGTGTGTGTGTGTGTGTGTGTGTGTGTGTGTGTGAGAGAGAGAGAGAGAGAGAGAGAGAGAGAGAGAGAGAGAGAGAGAGAGAGAGAGAGAGATCTACACATCCACACTCATCCTGTCCGGATCCCTTTTGCATAATCGTGGCTCATCCAAAGAGGCCTTATTTCCAGTCTAAATATTTATTTCAATTTCAAGGCAATTTTTGTAAAATGATAAAGTTAGACTCATGTTAAAACTATCTCAGCAAAACCTTAGGTTTGAAATAAAAATCACAGAACCAGAAGGCAGGGAGTTACACGCATCCCATCCTCCTTTGACAATTATCTTAAAACACATGAAAGAGTTCACTCACAACACCACCCCTGTTAATTATCTCCTTATTGTTGTAAAATGCCATCAAGAAGGTGGCTTGTATGTATCTTTTGGAGGAAAAGAAGATTTCCATGGAGGGGATTCCCACATTTGAGGCCACCATAAAGTCTTTTCTCTTACATGCATTCAAAGATTCACAAAGGTATAATTCGACAGCTGGGCTCTCACTGTGGCATGAACTTCTGTCTTCAGTCTCTTCCCAAAACAGCCAGATAGACAGAGTTTAAGGAGAAAATTTTCTGATGATTTCAAACTTTTCCCTCTCTGTGCATCTGTTGATGTCTAATACGATGGGCTCTACCATGGAAGATTTCCCCACATTCTTTGCACTGATAGAGATTTTCTCCTGAATGAATTTGTTCGTCTTCCCCAGGATCTTTGTTCAGACAGAAGCTTTCCCCACCTTCTTTACAATGATGCAATTTCTTCCCTGAATGTGAGTGCTGATGAAGTTTAAAATCTGAGAGCTGCTTGAAATTTTACCACATTCTTTGTATGCATAGCATTTTTCTCTTGAATTTAAAAGCTGAGGAATGACTCAAACATTTTCCACATTATATGCATGCATAGGGTTTTTCTCTTGAATGAATTTTTCGATGTATTATAAGGTTTCCAAATTGGCTGAAACTCCTCCCACATTCTTCACATTTATAGGGTTTCTCTCCTATGAATTTGTTCATGTATTACAAGGTTTGCCTTCTCGCTGAACTTTTTCCCACATTCGTTGCATTGATGGAGTTTCTCTCCTGTATGAGTTTGCTGGTGTTCTTTTAGATCACTGCTCCGGCAGAAACATTTCCCACATTCTTTACAAGAATATGGCTTCTCCCCTGAATGAGAGAGCTGATGTCTTCTAAAATTTGAGGAATGACTGAAACATTTTCCACATTCTTTACACTTATAGGGTTTCTCTCCTGTATGAATTCGCTGGTGTACTTGAAGATCAGAACTCTGGCAGAAACATTTCCCACATTCCTTACACTTATAAGGTTTCTCTCCCGTATGAATTCGTTGGTGTACTTTAAAAGCTGAGGGATCACTGAAAAATTTCCCACATTCTTTACACTTATAGGGTTTTTCTCCTGTATGAATTCGCTTATGTACTTGAAGATGTTCATTGCGTCTGAAGGCCTGTCCACATTCAGGACATTTGTATGCTTTCTCTCCTGTGTGTATTCTTTGATGTCTTTCAAGTTCTGAAGTTCTCTTGAAGCTCTTGCCACACTCTGTGCACTTATAGACTTTCTCTTCAGAATGCATTGGTTGAGGTGCTTCAAGGTCAGAGCTAAAGCGTTCGTGTTTCTCCCCTGTGTGAAATCTTGTATCTTCTGGGCTCCATCTGAAACTTTCTCCATCCTCCAAACAGTGACACCGATTTATCTCGGCGTGACATGCTGGACATTTCACTGGACTTTTCCTCAGAGGGATGTTTTGTGGATCCTCTGAGCTTTGAAGAGCACTGATGCTCCTGTTTGTTGTTTTCCCCATTTTGTCTTCAGAGGCAACACCACTCGGATATCTCTGAGATCTGTCTATCCTCTGGTCTTCCCGATTCTGCCTCAGTGATTCATTTCCTTCCAAAGAGTTCTCCTTTTCATCCTTCCCTCTTTCTGGCAATATCCCCTGGAGTCTTACTTCCTTCTCTTTTCCCTCATCTGCTCGAAGGAGAGAATTAATAGTGAATTGAGGATCTAGTGAGTTTAAGGGGGAAAAGGTGCCAGAGAAGAAAGTTTATTGCATTCATCAACCTGTTTCATATTCAGGAAATATTTCTCATATTCCTTTCCTAAAATGTTTAGGTTTAGCTAAAGAAACAAATTCAAAATGATCTTGATAAGCTCAAGAATTGGGCTGAAAACAACAGAACGAACTTTCACAGGGATAAGTGCAAAGTTCTCCCCCTAGGGTAAAAAACCCAACACAAATGAATAGTTAGAAGATGGGGGATACTTGGCTCCGTAATATTATGAGTGAGAAGGATTTTAGAATGTTAATAGATCACATGCTGAATATGAACCAAGAGTGCAAGGTGGCTGCATAAAAAGGCAAACGCTCTTTTATCCTGCAAGTATAGTCTCCAAATCCCATGAGGTACTAGTTCTCCTCTATTCAGCACTGGTTAGGCCTCATCTTGAGTTCCAGCTCCAGTTCTGGACACTGCACTTTAAGAGGGATGCCAAAAATCTGGAGCCAGTTGAGAAGAGAGCAACAAGGGTGATCAGCGGACTGGAAGCCAAGCCCTAGGAGGAAAGGCTCTTTCTCTATATATATACCTTGTAGATTCTGAGGGGCCTCTGAAATGAGTAAAGGAGCTTCATCTGCGTCATCCTCTCTTTGGTTGGCTCCTGCTTGTAGCTGCTTCTGTTCATCCTTAAGAGGAGCCTCTCCTTCCATAGGTGTTGATCAAAGGGCGACCTTCATCTGTCACCTTTAATAACAGAGCAGAAAATTTCTAAAGTAAAAGTTGGGACACCAGCCCTGACCTCAGTTATGAGTTCCTTTGCCTTCGAAGGGAGAATCTAAACCACCTCTTTATAGATGGAAGTCATAATGCTACCACCTGACCCAATTAAGAGAAAATAATAAGGATGTGGCATTTGGATTTCCTGCACTCCAGCTCCCCAAATTATCCCAGCATTCCTCCTCCTGGGCGAAATTTGGTAGTCCCAGTCTACAATTTCAGACACCTTCAATTTCTAGACCTCAAGGCCTTGTCTTCAGAGGTCTCCAGTTCCTGCCCCCCCCAAATCCGAGGGCACTGCAATTTTTGGAAGGCACTGTCTATACCATCAACTCTGCTGGCCAGGATTTCTCTGAGTTGAAATCCAAGAACATCTGGAGGCCCAAGGTTGGAGACCACTGGTCTATAGAAACAAAAAATCTGTAAGATTACACCTAGGAGGCATTACAACAGGAAATGAATGATGTAAGAAGCCCTGCTAGAGATGAAGAAAATACATGTGTCTCAAGGTGAGTGTCTCTGAAACAGAAATCTCAGATTCAGGAATTCTGGGAACTGGAATCAAAATAAAAAAAAAAAAAATCCAAAGGAATCATCCCTAGAAGAGAACTCTTTCCCTTCAGCCCCACCACAAGTCTGTGGTACATAGAGACAGTCTCCTTCTGGCAATATTCACCCATTGCAAAGTTATCTCCCCTGATTCACCATTTGTTCTCTCTCGGAAGCCCCATATTTTCCTCTTACTTACCAAGGTGACCCCCAACTGCCCAGGAAAGTTCACAATCCAGCTACAGAGAAGCAGAAATTTTGGGGGAAAGGAATCAAAAGAGGACTCACCCAGTGGGAGAATTTCTAGCAGCCAGGAACAGAGCAAAAGCCAGCCCCGATATCTGGCTAAGGTGGTGATGGTGTTCTGGAAGTCTGTGTTTCCTTCTGCTGGTGACTCATTACTAATTGCAGCTCTTCTCTTTTTTCCTTTTATCATGCCCACATTCCCACCTTGAAATTGAACCACCTGCTAAAAGTTACCCTAAGATTTGCAAGGAAGTCTGGAGTTTCTAGTTCAAAGCAAAAGAGAGATTCATGTATTAAGAAAATCTTTTTTCTAAGGGAAAAAATTTGAGAAGCGTTTTTTCCTTTCATGTCTTCATTTTCATATTTTTATCACTAACCTTCCTGTCTTTATTCATTCATTTTCTCACCTTCCACATGTTGTCCATGTTTGAGGGGATTTCAAAAATTAAAGAGCACAAACACACGCAATGGCTTAAATCCTTTGGCTTAGTGTAGTAAGTTGTGCTAGAGTAGGCCCATTGAATCAGTAGGGCTTTGGTGAGTCAATTGCATAAGTTCCATTGATTCGAATGCCCCTAGTGTGGTATTCTAGTTGCCACTTCCTTTGCTAAAACAAGTAACAACTCAAGTAGATCCATCTGGATCCATTAGCCCTACAGAGGAGTTGACTCTCCCAATCCCCACTTGCTTCAACGAGCCACACTCGTGCAACATAGGATGTTAAGCAAGAGGATTTCAGCCATCCATTGGAAATTGCGATTGACGTTTCAGTCCTGGTCACAGACTGTTTCCCAAGGTAAGTAGGCGAATACCATCTGGCATGCTATGCCTTGGCTCAGAGAAAGTTCTCAGCATGTTCTGGGCTCAGTATGTTTAGCTCAATCCAGCACTTGTTGTTCCTGTGGTAGTTGTAGTTATTGTACTTGTACTTCACCCTCATGGCAACATGTTGAATTAAGAGACCTTGTGGATATGTTCACTCCCACTTGCGGCAGCACCTGCTGCTTCAGATCATCCTCTCGCTCAACTTCATGGTAGGGCAATGGTACGACCATGTTGAGATGAGCAAAGTCTGAATACAGGCCTTTTCTAGGCTGTTGGTTCTTCCTCCCCCCTTTCTATTTCAGGGGCGCCCATTCACCTTTTCTGCCTGATGCAGCCGTGAAGGGCCCATCTGCACTGACCGTGGGTTTCACTCCCCTTGTGCCGGTGCGAGAAGATACCCTTTCACCTGCGGTTCACGTGATGCTGGGCTAAAACTAGTTTTACTCTGCCTGAAAGAAAATCAGAGTGGTGCACAATCCGCTTGTGTGGGCCCAGTACTGCACCGATTAACGGTGATCCCTGCACTTTCTGAGAACATCGATTGTAATGCTTTCATTGTGTGACTTTGAGGAAGGAATTAAAGACATGGCTCTTTGGGGAGACTTTTCCCACCGGCCCCAGCTGACCACCTTCCCCCCACTTGTTTCCCCCCCTCTTCTTACCTCCCCTCTTTTCCTCCATCCTCTCTGAGATTTGTCGGTGCCATCTGTTTTTTTTTTCTTTTGGTGAGGGGGGGGGTGTTGGATTATTGCTGTTGGCTTTAATATCTCTGTTTTTGTTTTTGTTTTCTAATTTATGAGTTGTAACCTGCCCAGAGTAGTGCTGTGATACTAACTGAATGATTGATTGAATGAATGAATGAATGAAACCAGAAGAAAGATCATCTGTACCCCAAGGCTAATCTGTCAGCAAAACTCAGGTGTTCGCTTCCACTTGGCTGTGTCACCATCTCTGCCGTGCTTCCTCTGGATCCCGAAAGGGCAATTTAACCCATGAGCCCCAGAAGGTGGGCTGCACCCACTCCCCACACCCGGGGGGGGGGGCTTCTTCAGTTATTGGTGGAGAGTGGATTCTCTGACCGAAGAAAGTCTGGAAATGGTCCCTGCTTCTGGGTCACCACGTGGAGGAGCAAAGTGCGCCGGTGGGGGGGAAATGGGGGTGTTATATCCTTTAGCGCTGCTTCTGAATCCAATCCCTCTCCAGGTTGATCCCTTAATTCCCCTCCCCAGCCAGCTCAGGTGCTGCTGCTTTGAGCTGCTTTGGAAGAAAGGGGCTTTCACTCACTTGGTGGCCCTCCTGTTTCTTTCCTGCAAAGACAAGGAGAAAGTCAGAGCCCCACCCCCCGAAAATAATGCAGTTTCGAAGAAGCAAGTGGGCTGGGCTGAGCTGGTGTTCAAAGGGTTTGAACTGGGGACATATTTCACCTGCCGAGAGGGCTAGTGGGATCCTGGCTTCCAATCCCCAAATGGCAGGAGGTCTCCATTTATTTCAGCTTCAGAGGTGCAAGGGGTGAGGTGCTACCCACCACACAAAAGGTTCAATGGGGGGGAAAAGACACACCACTCCCCCCGGAAGACCTCACTCACAAGTCTTCTTACTCATGGCTCAGTGGATCCAGTCTTGATTTTGAGGCCACCAAGAGAGAGAAACATTTACGCCCGGCACAAGTTCTCCCCAAAGGCCTTCAAAGCAAGAAAATTTGATCAGGATCTGGGCCAAATCTAGACCTGGAGGGGCTAGGTGAGAAGACACCCTCCCTGACCAGCTCCTTCCAGTTCCTGAAGTCTGGCCTTGGGACACGACCTGACCATCGCTGATTCCACCCCTTGGCGGATAAGTCTACAGTTGTTCTGGTTTTTCCAGGTCTGAGGGTGGAGCTGATGGCCTCCTGGTGGCCCCCTGGTCCATCTTCAGAACATTGTTTTCAAAGGAGGAAAGGATCTAAGCAGAACCCATAAATTATGTTCAAGGCCCTCCATATGATTAAGCCTATTCCAAACATGCATTATTCTAAAATACCTTGGAACTAACATGTTGCTGGTTTGTTTGCTTGCTTCTCATATTAAGGGTCTCCTCATAACTGGAAGCCTTCAAGTGCAGCTTATTTAGCTTCCGTTGGAAAGCTTTTTTTTCCAGCCTGGCTGGAGATAACTTTTAGGGGAAGAGGTGATAAGATCCTGGTCACTGTTGTTTCTTGTGGTTTCCAGATGCCATTGCTAGAAAAGTCCCACAGACATCTGGAATTATTTTCATAGCCAGACCCTGATAAAGTTGCAACCCCTGGTGTTCTTCCCTAAGAAGAAAGGCAGAGAATGTCAAGTAATCCAGCCATATTCTCGGTACAACACGCCTCCACCTGAGGGAGACTGGGCTCGGCACCCATGCTGTGGCACCATTTGCATGGTGAGGAGCGCACCCCTTCGGAAACTCACAGATGCGGAGAGGTTTGGCCCAGCACCCCTTTAAGTTCAGCTGATTTGGGAAGAGAGTTTGTGTTGGACAGTTATGGCACGTTTCCAGAGTTATGTCTATTTGGCCCAATTAAGAATGGTATTGAACAACATGTAATCAATAAAGATGAAGTGGCTAAAATAAAGGAGACGTCTCTTGTAATATTTTCCACAAAAAATGAGGAGTTGTCAAAATTTGAATCTGATCCTGATCACAGTGATGTAGGATTTTGTGGTGTGACGTCCACTTCCTGGGACGTCCTCCTGCTATATTTTTATTGGCCTGACTTTACTAAAACTTTCTCAGAGGTCTTAAGATGAGTAGTGTAACTTTCAGTGAGAAATCTCTTTGGAGAAGCGGCTGGTGCTAATTTTTCCCCCTCTATTGCACAAGAGTGGCATGAATTCCAGCACAATAAAAACAACAACAACAGGTAATGATGTCTTCTTTACCTTTATTAAATGTCACGGCTGAGTTACAGTGACTTGAACAGGGGTTTCCAGGTATGTGAAGTATTGAAAGAGGAATTTTACTGGTGCGTTTGCCCCTCAGACGCACACTGGCCCAGGAAAAATTCGAACCCAGGTCTCCAGAGACAGTGACGCTTCCTGGAACTGGCAAGATATGAGGGGAAGCGAAGACGGGAGGATTTCCCCGCTGGAGGGCTTACAAGACACGCATCAGGCAATGGGGCATTCATTTGCACAACAGATTTCTCCCGTGGGAGAGTGACAGGTGGCCCAACACCCCTCCCAGGCAGACCCAGGGCTGAGTTCAGATCCTGCTTCCTGATCTCTCCTCAGAGAGACTCACCTCCAGCCAGCAGGAGGGCCGCTGTCCCGAGAAGCCACAGGGGCCCAGGAAGATCATGCTTCCAGTCAGGAAAGTGGCGACCTGCCTCCAACCCCCCCCATTGTTCCCCCACTCGTGGGAAAGGCCACCCAGCATGCAGAGGAGCCGATGGCTGATGTGATTGGATGGGGAAACACCTTTCAGCCAATAAGGAAAAAGGACCACAGGTGCACCTGCCTCTCTGATGCAATTGGTCGCTGGGGAGACCTAAGGGAGATCTTTTTTCCTTCCTCAGTTATCTCAGTTTTCTTCTGTGAAACAGACACCCCTGAAGTTTTAGCGTAATGAATGTAGAAAAAGCTTCATTTTATACATGGAAAAATACAGTAACTTTTGGAAGTGAATTGCCTCAGATGAGAAACCACCCGAAACATGAACTCTCGTGCAATGTCACCTACCTCAGTCTTTTTTTAGAGGTGGGCACGAAGTGCTCTGTCATGCTTCGTCTGTGTGGCAGCAAAGCTGCCTTTCCCCCACCCCCTCACTGGCACTTCCACACACCAGCTGACACATGCTGCTCCGTGCCTCCTCATCACATGATTCTCCTGTCTAGGCAGGCGCCGAGGTTTCCCTGCCCCGCCTCCTTTGGCAGCTGACCACTCAACAGCCATGCAGGGAGAATCTCCATCCCACCTCCTCATCTAAGTGGTCAGCTGTGGGAGGAGGTGGGGCAGGGAAGTCTGGACTCCTGTCCAGACTAGAGATTCACGTGATGAGGAGGCATAGAGCAGCTGTGCTGCCACATGGACTAATTGGGCCAAAGTATAACGAAGCACCTTGTGCCCAGCTCTAGTGCTTTTATTTATTTATTTATTTATTTATTTATTTATTTATTTATTTATTTATTTATTTATTTATTTATTTATTTATTTATTTATTTATTTATTTATTTATTTATTTATACCCCGCCTATCAAGTCAATGTGACCACTCTAGGCGGCTTACAGCACACACTATAAAACAATTAAACATATAACATATCATATAACATAATTTACATATATAAAAAAAATACAAATTTTCCCAAAGATGGCAAAAAACAGGGTATATTATAGCAGAAAAGGAAAAAGAATAATTAGGAATTAGCTGGAAAGAGGGAAGGCCTGCCTGAACATCCATTTTTTCAGTTGTTTCTTAAAAATACCCAGTGAGGGAGCTGCGCGAATCTCAGGAGGTAAGTTGTTCCAGAGGCGAGAAGCCACCGCCGAGAAGGCCTGGTTTCTTGTTTTTTTCCTTCCAGGCCTCCCTTGGCGTCAGGCTCCTCAGCCTCACCTCCTGATTTGCACGGGTGACATGGGTAGAACTGGGTGGGAGTAAGCATTCCGCCAAGTATCGAGGCCCTAAACTTTTTAAACGTAAGCATCAAGACTTTGAAGTCAACGCGGAACCGAATGGGCAGCCAATGCAGCACAGCCAGAATAGGAGAGATGTGATGGTATCTTCTGGCTCCACTTAGGAGTCTGGCTGCTGCATTCTGCACCACTTGGAGTTTTCACGTCAGTCTCAAAGGTAGCCCCATGTAGAGCGCGTTACAGTGCTCTAATCTTGAGATTACGAGCGCATGGACCAAGGAGGTGAGCACCCCCACATCTAGATAGGGTCGCAGCCGGGCTATCCGCCAAAGATGAAAAAAGGCAGTGTGGACCACCGACACGACCTGAGTCTCCATGGAGAGCGCCGGGTCCAGATGGATCCCCAGACTGTGGACCCCACTCTTTGCAGCAAAGGTCACCTCCCCAAATGAGAGGGAGTTGCCCAAGCTGCCAAAAGTGGGGGCACCCACCCTCAAGACCTCCGTCTTGTCCGGGTTCAGCCTCAGCCCATTCTCCTGCATCCACTCCAGTACAGTCCCCAGGCAGCGCTGAAGGGACAGGATGGCATCACCTGCAGTTGGTGAAAAGGAGATGTAGAGCTGGGTGTCATCCGCGTACTGATGACACAATGCCCCACATCCCCGATGACCCCACCCAGCGGCCTCATGAAGATATTAAACAGCATTGGGGAGATAATCGATCCCTGTGGAACCCCACAATTGAGACTCCACGGGGCCAAGACACTCTCCCCAAGCTGTACTCTCTGGGGATGGTCCTCCAAGAAGGAACGGAGCTAGGCAAGTGCCAGGCCACCAATTCCCAGCTCGGAGAGCCTCCCCAGGAGAATACCGTGGTTGACGGTATCAAAGGCCGCTGAGATGTCTAGGAGGAGGAACAGAGATGGTTTTCCTCTATCAGCCTCCCTCAACAGGTCATCACACAGGGCGACCAATGCCGTTTCTGTACCGTGGCGCGGCCTGAAACCCAACTGGAATGGATCCAGGGCATCCGTTTTTTCCAAGAGAGCTTGAAGCTGGTCAGCCACCACCCTCTCCACCACTTTGCTCATGAAAGAAACACTGGCGACGGGCCTGTAATTGCCAATTTCATCCACCGCCAAACTAGGTTTCTTTCTTATGGGCCTAATGAGTGTTTCCTTGAGGGCAGGAGGAAACCTACCCTGACGGAAAGACCCATTTATTATTACAGTGACCCATTCTGTTGTTATCGGCCTGGCTGCTTTGATTAGCCAGGCTGGGCAAGGGTCAAGGGAGGTGGTGGCGGCTCGATAGCGGTCAAGAACCTTGGCCACAGAATCACGCATGACAGGCTGAAAGGTGTCGAAAGTTACCGGGCAAGATGGAGCGCTGGACATCTCTGCTCGACTCACTGTGTTCAAAAAAAGGAGAGAGGTCCCGGCGGATGGCCTCCAATTTAGATTTTAAAAAGGCTGCAAACTGGTCAGGTGAGAAACTAGGGGGAGGCCTATCACCAGGACCAGTTCCAGATAGGTCGCACACTATACAGAATAACTCCGCCTGCTGATTGGACACTTCGCTTATGCAATTAGCCAAGTAAGTTCGACAGGCAGCCTTTACCTTAGACAGGTAAAGGTTAGTTGCGACCCTGACAGCTATCCAATTATAATCCGTCGGGTCCTTCCTCCACCTACGCTCTAGCCTTCTCCTATGTCACTTCAGAGCTCGGAGCTTCTGGTTAAACCAGGGCACCGGGCGGATTCTGGGATGGAGAGGGCTTTTAGGCGCGATCATGTCTACGGTCCTGGTGGCAGCCATGGTCCAGCTGTCAACCAGAGCGTCAACAGGAGCACTAGCCAGGTCAGCCGTAACCCCTCTCATGGCATCCTGGAATCCATCTGGATCCAGTAGCCTTCAAGGGCGGACCATAGAAATAGATCCCTGCTCCCTGCGAGGGGGGAGAGCCACGGAGATGTTACATTTTACCAGATGGTGATCTGACCATGACAAGGGGAGCGACACAAGGTTGGTCACCACCAGACCACACTCGCTCCAATTGGTGAAAAAGACCAGGTCCAACATATGGCCACCCACGTGGGTGGGGCCGTTGACATGTTCGGACATGTTCATGGAAGCCATGGTTTCCAGGAACTCAAGAGCTGGCCCAGTAACCTCTGCCCCTGCGTGCACGTTGAAATCACCCAAGACCAAAAGCCTTGGGAATCCCAACAATGCCGCGGAGACAAAGTCGGCCAGCTCCGGAAGGGAAGCCGCTGGGTTACAGGGAGAGCAGTAACACAGCAAAATCCCAATTCCATCCCTGGGCCAATCGACATGTGGAGTGCCTCTAGACCTGGCTTTACCACAGAGGAGCGCATAGTAAACTGTAAGCTGGATTTATAAACAATGGCTACTCCCCACCACCACTCCAGTATACCCTGGTGCTGGACGGCATGAGAGCCAGGGGAGGACCCCCCTCCCCGCCTATCCACGTCTAGGTTATGCATACCAGGTTAAGCACCTTTTGACAAAACATCCACATTACTCTCTGATGTTTTGATCAACTGATAGCTGAGAAATATATAATGTGTAATAATGTATACATTACTGAAACAGCGATGCCTACTTTGGCTCGGGCATGTCGTGAGAATGGCTGATGGTCGGATTCCATAAGATCTCCTGTATGGAGAATCAGTGCAGGGAAAGTGCCCCAGAAGGAGACCACAACTGCGATACAAGGAGATCTGCAAACGGGATCCAAAGGCCTTAGGAATGGACCTCAACAGATGGGAAACCTTGACTTCTGAGCGTTCAGCCTGGAGGTAGGTGGTGCAGCATGGCCTCTCCCAATTTGAAGAGATACTTTTTCAGCAGACTGAGGCAAAGAGGCAGTCCCGAAACCAGCAAAATCAGGGAGCTGGACAGGGGACAGATTGTATTTGTCTTCAGTGAGGAAGGGATTGTCACTCTCGAATTGGCCTTCTCAGCCACACTAGACACTGTGTCAAGATCTCTATTCAGAGCACATTACCATAGTCTCTTGAGACTGAAGGGTGCCTAAACACCAGCTGAGGAATGAAGGCTCCATCTCAGATAGGATAACTCTGCATAGAGAGAGAGGAAGGGGCTAGAAGAGGCTAAATTCTCTGGGAGCTGCAAGGCATTAGTCATCTAGTAGCTTCCTGACAGGTACCCTGTCTAGAGTATAACACAAACAGAGATTGTGTGTTCCTTCAAAAACTAAGCCCTGCCACCGACCTCCTCCATCGTAATGGAGACACATCATGCTTTTCAACATTAAGGTGTTGTTCAGGAACAAGACTTCCATATTTTTTGGACTACAACCCCAGTTCATAAGTGATGGAGTTGAAATAATGTGGGGATAGGTCTCGGGAGACCAGATACTGTATTCCTCCTTGGCTATGGAAACTCACTGAGAAACAGAGAGAGACTGGTATCTGGTTTCAAACTAGAATCAACCCTTGCACGAACACATGTCAACTGTAACCGACTACCACAGACTCAAACAACCAAGGGGTGTTATAAAGTTTCATAGTGCTCCGAGGTCCTTTTTTCACTGTCATTTTATTAATTATGCTTGTAATTTTTTCGCTATTGTTCAACAGTGTATTTTGGTAATGTTGACACCACTCCTTAAATATCTCATACACTTGAACAACCTTTTAGGGTTCCCATAACTTACAGAAACTTTTTCACGATCTTTCGTGCAAAATTATCCACACTCATCCGGTCAGGATCCATTTTGCATAATCATGACTCATCCAAAGAGGCCTTTTTCCAGTCTAAATATTTATTTGAATTTCAAGGCAATTTTTGTAAAATGATAAAGTTAGACTCATGTTAAAACTCTCTAAGCAAATATTTTGAAATATTTTTTAAAAAATCACAAAACAGAAGGCATGGAGTTACACATATCACATCCTTCTTTAGAATGATGCAATTTCTCCCTTGAATGTGAGTGTTGATGAAGTTTAAAATCTGAGAGCTGCTTGAAATTTTTACCACACCCTCTGCATATATAGTTTTTCTCTTGAGTAAATTGGTTGATGTACTATGACGTTTGAGTATTTGGTCAACCTCTTCCTACATTCTTTGAACTGAACGGGTTTCTCTCCTTTATGATGTTTTCTTAAGGTTGACCCGACTGTGAAGCTTTTCCCACATTCTTCATACTGATAAGGGTTTCTCTCTCATATAACTTTGTGGATGTACACGGTTTGCCTTCTGGCTGAACTTTTCGCCACATTCACTGCACAGAGGGGGTTTCTCTCCCATATGAATTTGCTGGTGTACTTGAATATCACTGCTCTGGCAGAAATATTTCCCACATTCTTTACAAAAATATGGTTTCCCCCTTGAATGCTGATGTACTTTAACAGCTGAGGAATGACTCAAACATTTCCCACATTATTTCCATGCATAGGGTTTTTCTCCTGAATAAATTTGTAGAGGTATTATAAGGTTTCTGATTTGGCTGAAACTCCTCCCACATTCTTCACATTTATAGGGTTTCTCTCCTGTATGAATTTGCTAATGTACTACAAAGTTTGCCTTCTTACTCAACTTTTCCCACCTTCATTACACTGATGGGGTTTCTCTCCCGTATGAATTCGCTGGTGTACTTGAAGATGGCTTCTCCGGCAGAAACATTTCCCACATTCTGCACTAGAACATGGCTTCTCCTCTGAATGGAAGCGCTGATGTACTCTAAAAGTTGAGGAATGACTGAAACATTTCCCACATTCTTTAGACTTATAGGGTTTCTCTCCCGTATGAATTCGCTGGTGTACTTGAAGATCACTGCTCTGGAAGAAACATTTCCCACATGCTGCACAAGAATATGGCTTCTCCCCTGAATGACGGCGCTGATGTACTCTAAAAGTTGAGAAACAACTGAAACATTTTCCACATACTTGACACTTATAGGGTTTCTCTCCCGTATGAATTCGCTGGTGTACTTTAAGATCACTGCTCTGGAAGAAACATTTCCCACATTCTGCACAAGAATATGGCTTCTCCCGTGCATGACGGCGCTGATGTACTTTAACACCTGAGGAATGACTGAAACATTTCCCACATTCTTTGCATATATAGGGTTTCTCTCCTGTATGAATTCGCTTATGTACTTGAAGATGTTCATTGCGTCTGAAGGCCTGTCCACATTCAGGACATTTGTATGCTTTCTCTCCTGTGTGTATTTTTTGATGTCTTTCAAGTTCTGAACTTCTCTTGAAGCTCTTGCCACACTCTAAGCACTTACAGACTTTCCCTTCAGAATGCATTGGTTGAGGTGCTTCAAGGTCAAAGCTAAAGTGTTTGTTTTTCTCCCCTGTGTGAAATCTTGTATCTTCTGGGCTCCATCTGAAACTTCCTCCATCCTCCAAACAGTGACACCGATTTATCTCGGCATGACATGTTGGACATTTCACTGGTCTTTTCCTCAGAGGGATGTTTTGTTGATACACTGAGCTTTGAAGAGCACTGATGCTCCGGTTTGTTGTTTTTCCCATTTCGTCTTCAGAGGCAACGTCGCTCGGATATCTGTGAGATCTGCCTCTCCTCTGGTCTTCCCGATTCTGCCTCAGTGATTCATTTCCATTCCAACAGTTTTCATTTTCATCCTCCCCTCTTTCTGGCAATGTCCCATGGAGTATTACCTCCTTCTCTTTTCCCTCATCTGCTTGAAGGAGAGAATTAATAGCGAATTGAGGATCTAATGGGTTTAAGGGGGAAAAGGTGCCAGAGAAGAAAGTTTATCACAATCATCAACCTGCTTCGTATTCAGGAAATCTTTCTCTAGTTCCTTTCCCAAAATTTTTTAGGTTTAGCTAAAGACACAAGAGGTTCAGTGGCTATCAAGTGAACGGTAACACCCTGGAACACAGGAATAAAATTCAAAAAGATATTGATAAGCTCAAGCATTGGGCTGAAAACAACAAAATGAACTTTCACAGGGATAAGTGCAGAGTTCTCCACCTATGGTAAATAAACCCCAGAAATGAACAGTTACAAAATGGGGGATACTTGGCTCATAATATTATGAGTGAGAAGGATTTTGGAATTGTTGCAGATCACAAGCTGAGTATGAACCGAGAGCGCGAGCTGGCTGTAAAAAAAGGCAAACACTATTTTATCCCTCAAGTATAGTCTCCAAATCCCATGAGGTACTAGTTCCCCTCTATTCAGCACTGGTTAGGCCTCATCTTGAGTTCTGGCTCCAGTTTCTGGACACTGCACTTTAAGAGGGATGCCAACAAGCTGGAGCCAGTTGAGAAGAGAGCAACAAGGGTGATCAAGGGATATATACCTTGTAAATCCTCAAGTGCCTCTAAAAGGAGAAGAAAGCGATCATCTGCATCATTATCTTTTGGGTTGGCTCCTGCTTGCAGCTGCTTCTGTTCATCCTTAAGAGGAGCCTCTCCTTCCATGGGTGTTGATCAAAGGTCGACCTTCATCTGTCACCTTTAACAACAGAGCAGAAGCTTTTTAGAGTAACGGGACACTAGCCGTAACCTCAGTTATGAGTTCCATTGCCTTCAAAGAGAGAATCTAATTCAGCTCTTTATAGATGGAAGACATAATGCTACCACCTTACCCCATTAAGAGAAAATAATAAGGATGTGGCATTTGGATTTCCTGCACTCCAACTCCCCAAATTTTCCCAGAATTCCTCTTCTACAATTTCAAACACCTTCAATTTCTAGACCTCAAGGCTTAGTCTTCAGAGGCTGCACTATAGGTCTCCAGATCCTGCCCCCCCCCATCCAAGGGCACTGTAATTTTTCAAAGGCAGTGTCTATCTTGTCATCTCTGCTGGCCAGGATTTCTGGGAGCTGAAGTGCAAGAACATCTGGGGGCCCAAGGTTGGAGACCACTGGTCTCTAGAAACAAAAGAGCTGCAAGATTGTACCCAGGAGGCATTGCAACAGGAAATGAATGATGTAAGAAGCCAGGCTAGAGGTGAAGAAAACACAGGCGTCTGAAGGTGTGCGTCTCTGAAACAGAAATCTCAGATTCAGGAATTCTGAGAAGTGCCATCCAAAAAAATCGGAAGGGGACATCCCTAGAAGAGAACTCTCTCTCCAGCCCCACCACAAGGATGTGGTACATAGAGACCGTCTCCCTCTGGCAATATTTGCCCATTGCAAAGTTTTCTCCTCTCTTTCACCTTTACTTTTCTCTCAGAAGCCCCATGTTTTCCTCTTACTTACCAAGGTGATGCCCAACTGCCCAGGAAAGCTCATAATCCAGCTACAGAGAAGCAGAAAATTTGGGGGAAAGGAATCAAAAGAGGAGTCACCCGGTGGCTGAATTTCTAGCAGCCAGAAACAAAGCAAAAGCCAGCCCCCATATCTGGCTAAGGTGGGGATGGTGGTCTGGAAGTCTGTGTTTCCGTCTGCTGGTGACTCATTACTAATTGCAACTCTTCTCTTCTCTTTTTCCTTTTATCATGCCCACATTCCCGCCTTGAAATCGAACCACCTGCCAAGAATTACCTTAAGATTTGCAAGGAAATCTGGAGTTTGTAGTTCAGAGCAAAAGAGAGATTCAGGTATGAAGAAAATCTTTTTTCTAAGGGAAAAAAAATTGAGAAGGTTTTTTTTCTTTGATGTCTTCATTTTCATATTTTTATCACTAACCTTCCTGTGTTTATTCATTCATTTTCTCAACTTCCACATGTTGTCCATGTTTGAGGGGGTTTCAAACATTAAAGAGCACACACGCATGCAATGGCTTAAATCCTTTAACTTAGTGTAATAAGTTGTGCTAGAGTAGGCCCATTGAATCAGTAGGGTTTTGGTGAGTCAACTGCATAAGTTCCATTGATTCAAATGGTCCTACTCTAGTACAGTACTCTAGTTGTTGATTCCTTTGGTAAAACAAGCAGCATTGGCCCTACAAAGGAGTTGAATCTCCCGATCTCCACTTGCTTCAACGAGCCACAATAGTGAAACATATGATGTGAAGCAACAGGATTTCAGCCATCCACTGGAAATTGCGATTTTTGTTTCATTTCTGGTCACAGTCTGTTTCCCAAGGTAAGTAGGTAAATACCAGCCGGCATCCTATCCCTTGCCCCAGAGAAGGTTCTCAGCATGTTCTGGGCTCAGTTATGTTTAGCTCACTCCAGGACTTGTTGTTCTTGTAGTAGTTGTGGTTATTGTTATCTGCTTCACCCTCATGGCAACAGCTTGAATTAAGAGACCTCCTGTATAAGTTCACTCCCACTTGCGGCAGCACCTGCTGCTTCGGATGATCATCCCGCTTGGCTTCATGGCAGGCCAAGGGTAGGACCATGTTAAGATGTCCAAGTCTGAATACAGGCCTTTTCCAGGCCGTTGGTTCTTCCTCCCTCTTTTCTATTTCAGGGGCGTCCATTCACCTTTTTCTGCCTGATGGAGCTGTGAAGGGCCCATCTGCACTGACCATGGCTTTCACTCCCCTTGTGCCGGTGAGAGAAGATACCCTTTCACCTTGGGTTCATGTGATGCTGGGCCAAAACTATTTTTACTCTGCCTGAAAGAAAATCAGAGTGGTGGACAAGAAAGAGTTAAAGCAGAAGTTTTTTTGACAGAGGAAGGGAAAGGAAAGGTGGAGGAGCAATGGGTAGAGGTGTAGGAGGAAGGTATAAAAGGGGAGGAAAAGGCATGAGAATTTTAACTGACAAGGGAGAGAAAGAGAGAGGAGAAAGAGGAAACAAAAGCGCGTGAAGTAAGAGATCTTTTGGAGGACTTTCCAAATCTGAGGGTGGGTTACCAGATCCAGAGCCTAAGCGATGAGGCGAGGTGGTACAAGAAATGACAGAATGGACGGTGGTGGTTTACCCGAGAGGTCAGCGTCCTTTGAGGAAGGTAGTTTGACCGGACGCGACTTTTGACAAACCACCACCGGAGCGAGATTGGGCAGAACACCCTTGTTGTGGAACTCTCTGTGCAGTGAGAAGTGCCCCCCTGCAGAAGCCAACCGACAAGGAGCGATTAGGTCCGGCTCCCCGGTTTTAAGAAATGAATTTGTTGTAAATCAATATGGGCAGGTGGAGAGAATGTTGACAGAGTGGGACAGTTTAGAGCCAATAGAAGTTGTTATAGATATACCATTGTTAAGAGTTCATAAAGAAAGTTCTGTTTCAAGAGATCAGACTCCTGGCTTTCCTGCACTTCTCGGTGAACCGCCAAAAATAAATTATGAACATTTTGACAAACATGCATAATGAATGTGAGACGGGAGGTGAGTCAGGATTCCTGCTTGCTGGAGCACCGTCCCTCCTCGTGAGTGAGACAGAGGATAAAGGGAGAGGAGAACCCTCGCCAACATCAGATGAAGCATCACAGGAGTCGGAACTAAGTAGAGGAGATGGCAGAGGAGTTGAGGGGAATGAAAATAAAGGACGATAGGTCAGAAAAGGCAGGAAGGGAGAGAGAAAAAGGAGGGGAGATGGAAGCAGAGAGAGGAGAAGGGAGAGGAGAAGGGAGAGGAGAGGAGGGAGAGTTGCGTCTCAGTTGGGAGGGACCCTTGGACCAAGAAATGGGAGAGGCTGAGAATAATTAAAGAGGAAGCTGATTATAGGCGGAGGATGGTAATTCCAGCACGGCTCTCTTATTGGGGAGAAGCTGAAGCAAGAGAGTGGAGGAGGAAGTTAAGAGGGGAGAAAGAGCGGGTATAGAGAGAAAGGAAAGAGAGGATCGAATGGAGAGCCAGGGAGATGAGGAGACTAGCTGAGAGAGAATGGATTGGGAAAGGATTGGAGCAGGAGAGAGCTGCCAAGTGGGATGATTTTGATGTGGACGAGACCATGCCCCTCCTTTATGCTCCATCATGGATGACCCTGAAGAGATGGACACCCCCTGAGTTACTGGGATATTGGAATAACATTTATAGTAACTCTTGCATTTGATGGTTGGAAACCCCTTCCGGACCTGTTGGGAGAAGGAGAGAAAGCACGCTCACCCGTTCAGGACACTTGTTTATTACTTTGAAGCACAAATAAATGTTCCACAGTTTTCACTGCAGCCGGTGTTGCCTGAAGTTATTGTGAAACAAACAGACCCAAACAGACCCAATTCACTCACAGTGAACTAGACACCCTTGATCTTTATTTAGTCCTGCAGGAACACACCAGTGGGGTCTTGACTTAAGAACGGCTCGAGTTAAGAACATTTTGACTTAAGAACCACTCTCATAGGAAAATATTGACTTGACTTACATACTTAGATTTGAGTTAAGAACTGAAAAAAAAACCACGTGGGAGGCAGGGAAAGTGCAAAATTTGAACTTTCAGTTAACTGTTGGCCAGTGAAAAGGGTGCCTGTCTGCTTCCTCACTCCTCCCAGCATTTAGAGAGTGGATTGGGAGTCTTCAGAGTGCCTGGTACTGCCTGGACTGTATTTTCCCTGCCTTCCCTGAACCTTTCTTGACCTAAGAAAAAAGAAACAAAATATCCCCCTCTAGTGGTCGACGGCAGAATAGCAGCTTCCCATTAGTTTCTATGGATGGAAAAGAGCAGATACGGATCAAATGGTTTTCAATGCATTCCTATGGGAAATGCAGATTTGACCTGAGAACTTTTTGACTTGAGAACCGCCTTCCAATACGGATTAAGTTCTCAAGTCAAGACCCCACTGTACACCTCTTATCTTCAGCTCCAGCCTCCATTTCCCTCCCCCTACTCTGCCCTCTTCATGATTGAAGAGCCGCGTGTCACATCTGTGCTCCTTCTCAACCTCGCCTGTCTTCAGGAGAGTCTCCTTCCCGTAGTCCAGGTACTTCTGCAGCCACTTGATCCAGTCGCCCTCCAGGAAGTTCTTCCGGCCCTCAGTCCAGACTTGGTCGGCCTCCCACCATCTCTTGGTCACCTGGGCTTTTGAATCAGTGGCCATCCAAGTGAGCGTCTCCTTCTCTCCAGGCTGAGGAAATCCTTCCCGTCAGAGCCGAACTGGGAGTGCCCCCCCCTGCGCCCCTCATTGCCGAGTTCAAGCTGTACATACATTGCCAGACCTGGAGCCCTGGGAGATGGACAGAAAGACACTAGCACTGTGTGATTCCACAACGCAAACCAGAACTGTCACACCTTTATTCAGCAGAATGAGAGGGCCTCAAAAGGCACCCAGCCGTGTGAGACGCCTATTTCAGTGGGTGAGGAGAACGGGAGTTCTAATCCAACACATACAGAAGGGGGCCAAGTTGCAGAAAGCCAGCCATGTTGTATAGGAGAAGTAGAAAGCACACACATAGTATTTGAAAAACACATTTCTGTTTTTATTTTTAATGGCTGTTTATGGCCTTGTCAGGTAGTGGGCACAAGAACACCCAAAGCCCACTGAGATTCCCTTTTGTTTTATTTTACAGTGGTGCCTTGCATTATTATTATTATTATTATTATTATTATTATTATTATTATTATTATTATTATTATTATTATTATTATTATTATTATTATTATTATTATTATTATTATTATTATTATTAAGACGCAGCCTGTTCTCCTGCATCCATTGCAGTACAGCCTCCAGGCAGCGCTGGAGGGACAGGACAGCATCACCAGCAGTTGGTACGAAGGAGATGTAGAGCTGGGTGTCATCAGCGTACTGATGACACGATGCTCCACACCCCCTGATGACCCCACCCAACGGCCTCATATAGATGTTGAACAGCATTGGGGAGATAATAGACCCCTGTGGAACCCCACATTTGAGGCTCCATGGGGCTGACACAATCTCCCCAAGCTACACTCCCTGGGGACAGTCCTACAAGAAGGAGCGGAACCAGGCCAAAGCCAGGCCTCCGATACCTAACTCGGAGAGCCTCCCCAGGAGGATACCGTGGTCGATGGTATCGAAGGCCGCCGAAATTTCGAGGAGGACCAACAGAGACGTCTTACCTCTGTCGGCCTCCCTCAACAAGTCATCGTACAGGGCAACCAATGCTGTCTCTGTACCATCGCGCGGCCTGAAGCCTGACTGAAATAGATCCAGGGCATCTGTTTCCTCCAGGAGCGCCTGAAGCTGGTCAGCCACCACCCTCTCGACCACTTTGCTCATGAAAGAAACGTTGGCGACGGGCCTGTAATTGCCAATTTCGTCCACCGCCAAACTAGGTTTCTTTCTTATGGGCCTAATGAGTGTCTCCTTAAGGGCACAAGGAAATCTGCCCTCAAGGAGAGACCCATTTATTATTACAGTGGCCCACTCTGTTGTTATCGGCCTGGCTGCTTTGATTAGCCAGGCCGGGCAAGGGTCCAAGGAGGAGCAGGTGGCTCAACAGCAACCAAGCACCCTGTCCACAGAGTCAGGCATGACAGGCTGAAAGGTATCAAAAGTTACCGGACAAGAAGGAGCGCTGGACATCTCTGCTCGACTCACTATATTCACTGTATTTTATTTCCTTCTGTTGAAGCACATGTTTTGCCAACTCAGCAAACAACTCTCTAGGTTACTCTTGGAGAATAGAAAAAGAAGAGGAACAGCTGTGTTCATCCAGGGGAAAAAACAGATGTAAAATTCAGGAAAAAAAACAAAGTGTGCTGCTTATATACCGCTCCCTAGCACTTCAAGCACTCTCTGAGTGGTTTACAAGTTAGTTAAGCAGGCTACACATTGCCCCCCCCCCCAGCAAGCTGGGTACTCATTTTACCAACCTTGGAAGGATAGAAGGCTGAGTTAACATTGAGCAGGCAATCAGGGATTGAACCCCAAGTCATGAGCACAGTTTTAGCTGCAGTACAGCAGTTTAACCACTGCAACACGAGGCTCTTACAAGGTATTAGGCATCCACTTTTGCCTGCCCTCCAGACACACAAGCTTCTCCTCCACTCACCCCAGCTGTGCTTAAAGCAGCTCCACAGGGTCACCCAGAAGTAAAACTCCCAGCTCCGGGAGAACTGGGTCTGCCAGTCCCAATACTGGGGGTCCTCTTGTTCCACTTTCCGGATCCAGGACGCATGGGGGGCAGATCCTTCCTGGTGTCGCTGTCATAGCAGACAAATGGCTGGTCAACCAATTAGGCCACGATGGCGAAATGAGCCAGCCATTGGCCAGTCTCCGAAACTCTGGTGAAAAAAATATAGTGCAAGGTATGGTGGGCATGGGAGGTAAAGGAACCTGCAAAGAAAAGGGGGTACCCCCCTTAGGGGAAGATGCGCCAGTTGGGGCTCCTGACCCCATAAAGGCCAACTCCCGGCAACAAAAGGCAAGTGGCGGGGCTACAAGAAGCCCACGCAGAACATTTTGCGGGTCTTACTGCAGTGAGACATCAAAGTGACAGGAGAAACGTAAATGCCATACAAAATAAGGCCTAAGAAGTACTCAACCCCTGCAGCCTAAATTGTTTCCTTCTGGAGCGTGGGGTTAATATGCTTGGGCCACCCCCCCCAACAACAGCAAGGGGCACTTTGGGGATTCGGGATGCCGCACATGGCCTACCATTTTATTAGGGAAACTCTGATGTTGGGCTCTGGCTGTTCTGAAAGAGCGGCAGAAAAGTAGTCCCCCAGGTAGTTATCGTCATTCCAAGGCCAAGGGGATATTTAAAGGAAGAATTGTGTCTTTGTGGTTTTAATATTGCTCTTATTATGAGTCTAAAGACTCCCAAGATTAATACATGAAGGGTCCACAGGACAAATTCCTTAATTTCTGCCTGTCTCTAACACATTAATCAATCAGCCAGAGACAGAGAGATCCAATAGATAAGTATTTATTTTTCAGCTGAAACTTTGTTTAATGCATTCCTGTTGGGCGAAAACTCACCGCTATGCGAAGATCCTCCATAGCGCTGCCATTTTCGCGCCATCGGTAAGAGAGGAAATCACGCGAAAATGGTTGCGGTGGCCATTTTGGAACCGCCGATCAGCTGGCCGAAAATGGGGCCGGTGCTCTCCCCTGCCTTCCTTCCAAGCGTACGCCAGCTTTTTCGGCCGGCTGACTGGCTGGCGCTTGGCCAGGAGGGCGCGGGAAGAGTTTGTCGGCCAGCTGACCGGCCGGTGATTGGGCAGGAGGGTGGGGGAAGGCTCCCCCACCCTCCTCCCGAGCGCACACCAGCATTTTCCCCCAGCTGACCAGCGGGAGCTTCAGAAGGTCGCAAAATCTTCTTCGCTATGCGGATTCGTCGTTAAACAGGGCGCCGTTAAGTGAGGCACCACTGTACAAATTTTTATAAGTTCAATCTGAAAAGAGGGAGGCAAAGGGGTGTGGAGAAGGCAAAGGAATGTATGTATGTGTGTGTGTGTGTGTGTGTGTGTGTGTGTGTGTGTGTGTCTGTGTATAAATACTAAATAATATATATTGTATGTATTAACTGGACTCCTTCAAGTCTTAATATGATACTTGTTTAATGCATTTTAAATATTACAATTATTTATTATTTGGCTTTTAACTTTGTTACTTTTAATACCTTAAGCCACTCTGGATATCTTGGGAGAATGGCAGCACGTAAATATTTTAAACGCAATAAATTATACCAATTGGTTTTGTGGCACTTTAAAATAGAGAAAAAATTATTCTGTGATGTAGGATTTTGTGGTGTGGCGTCCACCACCTGGCATGTCCTCCTGCTATTTTTTTTTGGCCTGACTTTACTAACACATCCTCAGGGGTCTTAAACTCAGTAGTGTAACTTTCAGTGGTAAATCTCTTTGGAGAAGTGGCTGGTGATGATTTTCCCCCCTCTATTGTACAAGAGTAGTGTGAATTTTTGCGCAATACAAATAAAAACAGGAGGCGATGTCTTCTTTACCTTTATTAGGATTTCTCCCATGGGAGAGCGAAAGGCGGCACAACACCTCTCCCAAGCAGATCCAGGGCTGAGTTCAGATCCTGCTTCCTGATCCCTCCTTAGAGAGAGACTCATCTCCAACCAACAGGAGGGCCGTTGCACAAAGGAGACACAGGGGCCCAGGAAGATCATGCATCCAGTCAGGAAAGAGGCCACCTGCCTCCAAACCCACCCGTGTCACTCCCCCACTCGTGGGAAAGGCCAGCCAGAAGGTAGAGGAGCTGATGTTTGCTGCAATTGGATGGGGAAACGCCTTTCAGCCAATAAGGAAATAGGACCACAGGCCTTCCTCTCTGATGCAAGTGGGTCACTGGGGAAATCTTTGTTTTCTCCTCAGCTGTCTCAGCTTACTTCCATGTAAGAGACACCCCTCAAGTTTTAGCGTAATGATATTAGGAAAAAGTATCATCTTATACATGGAAAAAATGTGGGTTTTTTGGAAGTGTATTGCCTCAGATGAGAAACCACCAGAAACATTAACTCTCATGCAATGTCACCTACCTCAGTCTTTTTTTAGAGGTGGGCATGAACTGCTTTGTCATGCTCTGTCTGCGTGGCAGCAAAGCTGCATTTCCCCTATCTCCTAACTGGCACTTCCACACACCAGCTGCCACATGCACCTCCGTGCCTCTTCATCACATGATTCCCCAGTCTAGGCAGGAGCCGAGGTTTCCCTGCCTCGCCTCCTCTGACAGCTGACCACTCAATAGCCATGCAGGGAGAATCTCCATCCCACCTTCTCCTCTGAGTGGTCAGCTGTGGGAGGAGGTGGGGCAGGGAAGTTTACACTGGAGATTCCCATGATTAGGAGGCACAGAGCAGCTATTCTGCAAGGTGGACTAATTGGGCCAAAACATAACGAAGCACCTTGTGCCCATCTCTAGTGCTTTAGCAAAACATCCATATTACTCTCTGATGTTTTGAACCACTGATAGCTGAGGAATACATAATGTATAATAATATATACCGTATTTTTCGCTCCATAAGACGCACCTTTCCATAAGACGCACCAATTTTTAGGAGAAGAAAACAGGAAAATATAATCTGTTTTCTTCGCTCCATAAGATGCACAGACTTTCCACCACCCCCGTTTTGTGGGAAAAAAGTGCGTCTTATGGTGCGAAAAATACGGTACATTACTGAAACAGCGACATCTACTTTGGCTCGGGCATGTCATGAGAATGGCTGATGGTCGGATTCGAAAGGATCTCCTGGATGGAGAATTAGTGCAGGAAAACTTCCCCAGAGGAGCCCACAACTGCGATACAAGGAGATGTGCAAGTGGGATCCGAAAGCCTTAGGAATGGAGTTCAACGGATGGGAAACCTTGATATCTGAGTGTTCAGCCTGGAGGCAGGTGGTGCATCACGGCTTCTCCCAAGAGACCCTTGTCCAGCAGGATGAGGCAAAGAGGCAGTCCCGAAACCAGCAAAATTAGGGAGCTGGACAGGGGACAGATTGTATTTGTCGTCAGCGTGGAAGGGATTGTCACTCTCGAATTGGCCTTCTCAGCCACGCTAGACGCAGTACCAAGATCTCTATTCAGAGCACATTACCATAGTCTCTCGAGACTGAAGGATGCCTACAAACCAGCAGGGGAATGAAGGCTCCATCTCAGATAGGATAACTCTAGAAAAGGCTAAGTTCTGTGGGAACTACAAAAAAGTGTGCTGCTTGTATACTGCCCCATAGTGTTTCAAGAACTCTCTGGGTGGTTTACAATATTATTATGCAGGCTACACATTGCCCCACCCCTAGCAAGCTGGGTACTCATTTTACCAACCTTGGAAGGATAGAAGGCTGAGTTAACATTGAGCAGGCAATCAGGGATTGAACCCCAAGTCATGAGCACAGTTTTAGCTGCAGTACAGCAGTTTAACCACTGCACCACGAGGCTCTTACTAGGTATTAGTCGTCTGGTAGCTTCCTGACATGTACCCTGTCTAGAGCATAATATACGGAGATTGTGTGTTCCTTGAAAAACTAAGCGCTTCCACCGGCTCCCTCCATCTTCATGGAGACACATCATGTTTTCCAGCATTAAGGTGTTGTACAGAAACAAGACTTAAATATAATTTTTGGACAACAACCTCAGTCCATAAATGATGGAGGTGCCAGAATGTGAGGATCGGTCTCGGGAGACCAGGTGTGTGTGTGTGTGTGTGTGTGTGTGTGTGTGTGTGTTGCCATCATGTACACTAATTTTTTCACATTCTTTCGTGCAAATAAGCTCAAAATTATCCACACTCATCCTGTCAGGATCCCTTCTGCTTAATCATGTCTCATCCAAAGAGGCCTTACTCCAGTCTAAATATTTATTTCAATATCAAGGCAATTTTTGTAAAATGATAAAGTTATACTCATGTTAATACCATCTCAGCAAAACCTTAGGTTTGAAATATTTTTTTAAAATCACAGAACAGAAGGCAGGGAGTTACACACATCACATCCTCCTTTGACAGTTATCTTAAAACACATGAAAGAGTTCACTCACAACACCACCCCTGTTCACTATCTCCTTATTGTTGTAAAATGCCATCAGGAAGGTGGATTGTGCGTATCTTTTGGAGGAAAAGAAGATTTCCGTGGAGGCCATTCCCACATTTGAGGCCACCATAAAGTCTTCTGTCTTACATGCATTCATAGATATGATTCGACAACTAGGGTCTCACTGTGGCATGAACCTCTCTCTTCAGTCTCTCCCCACGACAGACAGACTGATAGAGTTTAAGGAGATAATTTTGTGATGATTTCAAAATTTTCCCTCTTTGTGCATCTGTCAGTGTCTAATACGATGGGCTCTACAATGGAAGATTTCCCCACATTCCTTGCACTGATAGAGATTTTTCTCTTGAATGAATTTGTTTGTGTTCCCCAGGATTCTTGTTCAGACACATGCTTTTCCCACCTTCTTTACAATGATGCAATTTCTCCCCTGAATGTGAGTGTTGATTAAGTTTAACATCTGAGATTTGCTTGAAATTTTTGCCACACTCTTTGCATGTATATAGTTTTTCTCCTGAGTAAATTGGTTGCTGTACTGTGACATTTGAGTGTTTGCTGAACCTCTTCCTACATTCTTTGAACTGCATGGGTTTCTCTCCTTTATGATGCTTTCTCAAGGTTGACTCAACTATGAAGTTTTTCCCACATTCTTCATACTGATATTGTTTTTCTCCTATATGAATTTGCTGATATACTACTCCTCCCACATTCTTCACATTTATAGGGTTTCTTTCCTATGAATTTGTTCATGTATTACAAGGTTTGACTTCTGGCTGAATTTTTCCCCACATTCATTGCACTACTGGGGTTTCTCTCCCGTATGAATTCGCTGGTGTCCTTCAGGATCACTGCTCCGGCAGAAACATTTCTCACATTCCTCACAAGTATATGGTTTCTCCCCTGAATGGTGATGTATTTCAAAAGGTGAGGAATGACTCGAACATTTTTCACATTATTTGCATGAATAGGGTCTTTCTCCTGAATGAATTCTACGATGTATTATAAGTTTTCCGATTTTGTTGAAGTTACTCCCACACTCTTCACATTAATAGGGTTTCTCTCTTGTATGAATTCGCTGATGTACTACAAGGTCTGCCTTCCGGCTGAACTTTTTCCTACATTCATTGCACTGATGAGGTTTCTCTCCCGTATGAATTAGTTGGTGTGCTTTAAGATCACTGCTCTGGAAGAAACATTTCCCACATTCTGCACAAGAATATGGCTTCTCCCCTGAATGAGAGAGCTGATGTACTTTAAAAGCTGAGGAATGACTGAAACTTTTCCCACATTCTTCGCATATATAGGGTTTCTCTCCTGTATGAATTCGCTGATGTACTACAAGGTGTGACTTCTGGCTGAACTTTTTCCCACATTCATTGCACTGATGGGGTTTCTCTCCCGTATGAATTCGCTGGTGTACTTGAAGATCACTGTTCTGGGAGAAACATTTCCCACATTCTTTACAAGAATATGGTTTCTCCCCTGAATGGAAGCGCTGATGTAATTTAAAAGTTGAGGCATAACTGAAACATTTCCCACATTCTTTGCACATATATGTTTTCTTTCCTGCATGAATTCGCTGATGTACTTGAAGATGTGAATTGCGTTTGAAGGCCTGTCCACATTCAGGACATTTGTATGCTTTCTCTCCTGTGTGTATTCTTTGATGTCTTTTAAGTTCTGGACTTCCCTTGAAGCTCTTGCCACACTCTATGCACTTGCAGATTTTCTCTTCAGAATGCATTGGTTGAGGTGCTTTAAGGTCAGAGCTAATGCATTTGTGTTTCTCCCCTTTGTGAAATCTTGTATCTTCTGGGCTCCATCTGAAACTTTCTCCATCCTCCAAACAGTGACACAGATTTATCTCAGCATGACATGTTGGACATTTCACTGGTCTTTTCCTCAGAGGGATGTTTTGTGGATACTCTGAGCTTTGAAGAGCACTGATGCTCCTGTTTCTTGTTTTTCCCATTTCGTCTTCAGAGGCAACGCCGCTCGCATATCTGTGAGATCTGCCTCTCCTCTGGTCTTCCCGATTCTGCTTCAGGGTTTCATTTCCTTCCCAACAGTTCACATTTTCATCCTCCCTTCTTTCTGGCAATGTCCCCTGGAGTCTTACTTCCTTCTCTTTTCCCTCATCTGCTTGAAGGAGAGAATTAATAGTGAATTGAGGATCTAATGGGTTTAAGGGGGAAAAGGTGCCAGAGAAGAAAGTTTATCACAATCATCAACCTGCTTTGTATTCAGGAAATCTTTCTCTAGTTCCTTTCCCAAAATTTGTTTTTGTTGTTTAGTCGTGTCTGACTCTTCATGACCCGCATGGACCAGAGTACGCCACGCCCTCTTGTCTTCCACTGCCTCCCAGAGTTTGGTCCGGGAAGCTAATTTTTAAATTTAGCTAAAGACACAAGAGGTTCAGTGGCTAACAAGTGAGTGGTAATACCCTTAAAGACAGGAACAAAATTCAAAAATATCTTGATAAGCTCAAGCATTGGGCTGAAAACAACAGAATGAAATTTCACAGGGAGAAGTGCAAAGTTCTCCACCTAGGGTAAATAAACCCCAGAAATGAACAGTTACAAAATGGGGGATACTTGGCTCAGTAATATTATGAGTGAAAAGGATTTTGGAATTGTTGTAGATCATACGCTGAATATGAACCAAGAGCACAAGCTGGCTGCATAAAAAGGCAAATGCTATTTTATCCTGCAAGTATAGTCTCCCAATCCCATGAGGTACTAGTTCTCCTCTATTCAGCACTGGTTAGGCCTCATATTGAGTTAAGGCTCCAGTTTCTGGACACTGCACTTTAAGAGGGATGCCAACAAACTAGAGCCAGTTGAGAAGAGAGCAACAAGGGTGATCAGGGGACTGGAAACCAAGCCCTGGAAGAAAGACTCTCTCTCTGTATATATACCTTGAAGATTCCGAGGAGCCACTGAAAGGAGAAAAGGAGCTTCGTCTGCCTCATCCTCTTTTTGGTTGGCTCTTGCTTGTAGCTGCTTCTGTTCATCCTTAAGAGGAGCCTCTCCTTCCATGGGTGTTGATCAAAGGTCGACCTTCATCTGTCACCTTTAACAACAGAGCAGAAGCTTTTATAGAGTAACTGTCAGGACACCAGCCCTAACCTCAGTTATGAGCTCCATTGCCTTTGAAGGGAGAATCTAATTCAGCTCTTTATAGATGGAAGTCAGAATGCTACCACCTTACCTCCATGAAGAGAAAATAATAAGGATGTGGCATTTGGATTTCCTGCACTCCAACTTCCCAATTTATCCTAGAATTCCTCCTCTGGAGGAAATTTAGTAGTCCCAGTATACAATTTCAGAGACCTTGTATTTTCCCTCAAGGCCTAGTCTTCAGAGGCTGCACTAGAAATCTCCAGCTCCTGCCCCCCCCCCCAAATCCCAGGGCACTGTAGTTTTTGGAAGGCACTGTCTATATAGCAGTGGTCCCCAACCTTGGGCCTCCAGATGTTCTTGGACTACAACTCCCAGAAGCCTTCACCAGCACCTCTGCTGGCCAGGATTTCTGGGAGTTGAAGCCCAAGGACATCTGGGGGCCCAAGGTTGGGGACCACTGCTATATAGAACCGAAAGAGCTGTAAGATTACAACCAGGAGGCATTCCAACAGGAAATGAATGATGTAAGAAGCCCTGCTAGAGATGAAGAAAACACATGCGTCTGAAGGTGTGTGTCTCTGAAACAGAAATCTGGAATTTAAAAAAAAATCGGAAGGGGACATCCCTAGAAGAGAACTCTCTCTCCAGCCCCACCACAAGGATGTGGTACATAGAGACAGTCTCAGTCTTGCAATATTCCCCCACTGCAAATTTATCTCCTCTGTTTCACCTTTGGTTCTCTCTCAGAAGCCCCATGTTTTCCTCTTACTTACCAAGGTGATGCCCAACTGCCCAGGAAAGCTCACAATCCAGCTACAGAGAAGCAGAAAATATGGGGGAAAGGAATCAAAAGAGGAGTCACCCAGTGGGAGAATTTCTAGCAGCAAGAAACAGAGAAAAAGCCAGCACCCATATCTGGCTAAGGTGGTGATGGGGGTCTGGAAGTCTGTGTTTCCTTCTGCTGGTGACTCATTACTAATTGCAACTCTTCTCTTTATCCTTTTATCATGCCCACATTCCCACCTTGAAATTGAACCACCTGCCAAGAATTAACCTAAGGTTTGCAAGGAAGTCTGGGGTTTGTAGTTCAGAGCAAAAGAGAGATTCATGTATGAAAAATGAATGAATGAATGAATGAATGAATGAATGAATGAATGAATGAATGAATGAATGAATGAATGAAACCAGAAGGAAGAGCATCTTAACCCCAAGGCGAATCTAGAAGCAAAATTCAGGTGTTCGCTTCCACTTGGCTTGTTGAAGCAAGTGGGGATCGGGAGAGTCAACTCCTCTGTAGGGCCAATGGATTCAGATGGATCTACTTCAGTTGCTACTTGTTTTAGCAAAGGAAGTAACAACTAGAATACTAGAGTAGGATCTCTTGAATCAATGGAACTTATGCAGTTGACTCACCAAAGCCCTACTGATTCAATGGGCCTACTCTAGCACAACTTACTACACCAAGCCAAAGGATTTAAGCCATTGTGTGCGTGTGTGCTCTTTAATTTTTGAAACCCCCTCAAACATGGACAACATGTGAAAGCTGAGAACATGAATGAATAAAGACAGGAAGGTTAGTGATAAATATATGCAAATGAAGACATCAAAGGGAAAAAAAAACTTCTCAAATGTTTTTTCCCTTAGAAAATATATTTTCTTTATACCTGAATCTCTCTTTTGCTCTGAACTGGTGCTAAAGGCTTCTGGGAACTGTAGTACAAAAACACCTGAGTTGCCCAAGATTGGGAACCACTGTTTTTTGACAACAACATAAGCCATAAATTCCTCCGTGTGAACATAGCACACAACCAAGAGCCAATGAATATTTAGAATGTTCTGCTTATAGAACTGATATTACTTTTGCCTGATAATTTTGGACATCCTAACCTGGCGGTTTTTCCAGGATTTCCCCTGGACCACAGTGCCTGAGTCTCTGTTTTCTTCTGAACTATGCTTCCCAGAAGACCTTGAAAAATCAAGGGGAAATCCTGCTCAGCTGACTCAATTTGAAGGAGGAAGCGCAAACCTGGGAGTGATCAAAGGGGAAAGAGAAGAGCAGAGTTGCCATTAGCAATGAGAGGCCAGCAGAAAGAAACAGGGATTGAAGGGGAAAGAGGCAAGATCTGGCTGTTCTTTTTCCTGTTCTTTTCTCCATTAGATAAACTGTCCCACTGCCTTATTACTCTTTTGGAGTCCTTTCTCTCAAAGAGGCTGCTTCTCTGTACCTGGTTTGCAAGCTTTCCTGGGCTGTGGAGGTCACCTGGTGAGTAAGAGGAAAAGAACACAGGAGGCTTCTCAGAAAGAAGAGAAGGTGAAATAGAGAAGATGACTTTTCAACAGAGGAATGTAGCTGAGAGAGAGAGAGAAAGAGAGAGGGAGTCTTTATCGACCAAGGACTTGATGTGGCCAACTAGAGAGGTCTTGCAAGAGTGTCTTCAGAGATGATGTGGATGATTTACAGACATTCTGGCCAGTATTTTTTTTTTAAAAAAAAGGAAATGGTGACTGTCATTTTAAAGGCTGAACACTCACTTGTGCTCCTCTACAGAGTCCATCTATCTTGTATTTGGTTGTCCTCCCTGTTTTCCAGAAGAACAATCGAACTGTTGTCCTGGAAATTGAATCGAATCCCAAAAACAGCAAAATCAGGGAGGTGGACAGGAGACAGATTGTATCTGTCCTCAGTGTGGAAGGGATGGTCGCTCTCGAACTCGCCTTCTCAGCCACACTAGATGCTGTTCCAAGTTCTCCATACAGAGCACGGTACCATAGTCTCTCGAGACTGAAGGATGCCTGCACAAATGAATTGTGGAGCAAAGAAATCTATCATCTGGGATAGATGCTGTTTGGCCTATTTGGACTCCAACTCCCTGAAATACTTTGAAAATTCCCAGGGTGGAATTCTGCACTGCAGACCCACATCTTCAAGCACTTACATTTTCCTCAATGCCTAGTCAGCGGAGGGTGCATTTGAGGCCTCAATTTCCTGCCCAATTTCTTTACTAGGTATTCTAGTCTCTTGCCCTTTAAGCTCTACAATGGGCCCCTCCCAAAGAACTGCAACTCCCAGGAAGCATTGCAGCCCCAAATGAAGGTCTGGAATGCAAATTCAGAAGAACTGGTTCTGGTATAGGTGAGGGAAATGTAGGCGTCCCTCTCTGTGAGTTTGTGGACGGACACCCAAGATTTTGAGGGTGTCTGAGGGACTTTTGGAATGTTCTGGGAGTTGGAGTCCAAGCAATTCTATTTGCACATCTGGACTGTTTTGTTTCAGTGGGTTTAGATAGTGAGCTTCGTGGTGCAGTGGTTAAACTGCAGTCCTGCAGCCGAAACTCTGCTCATATCCCGAGTTCAGTTCCATGAGTCAAAGTTGACTCATAGCCGCCTAGAGTAGTCTTAATTGATTAGATAGGCGGGATATAAATAAAATAAATAAAATAAAATAAAATAAATCGACTCAACGTTCCATCTTTCTGGGGTTGGGAAATTGAGTTTCTCAGCTCCAGGGCCTGGGGATATGTAATCTGCAGGTTGTTATCAGCTCAGAGAGTGCTTTGAATGCTCTGGGGCACAATAAAAGCATAACAGAGAGCGGTCAATGACAAAAGAAGCAGCTGGATGAGATCATCCCATGGAAAGCAATGGTATTGCTTAACCAAGACTAGTCAAGGGGACAGGATTGTACTCCTAGAAGGATTCTCCTCTGTTGTCCCAGGTGGCCCATGAAGAGAAATGCTTGGTGCATACCTGGAAGACCACGAACTGTTCTTGAGGGTGAGCAGCAGCAGCTGGAGGCCCCGGAGGACCCAGAAGATGATGACGGAGAAGAAACACTTGCTCTCCCCTCAGGCATATCAGAGGCATCTCAATCTCTACCGGGTATAGAATCTTTTCTACAAAGGAATCGGGGAGCCTTTCATCCTTGGAGTCGGGACAAAGATATTCTGTTTCCCTCTGCATGTTAATCATTGTATACGTTTGTCTTGATTACCCCTCATCACGTCTCTGTTTTATAATAACTTCATGTGTAACTTCCGATTCGTTCTAATTGGGTGACTGCACCAGGGATGTATCTTAGACACTCAGTGCCTCAGTTAAGCTGATTTTTCATCTTTTTAATGCGTTGTATAGTCTATTCTGACTCAGAACACCCCTTTCCCAGCTGGAGGCTACTCAGAGATGGTTGACCTGTCCCCTTTTCAGGTTGGACATGTACATCAACTACCTTTTCTGTATGGATTGGGAAACAAAACAGAACAGGGGATTGCTAAAAAAATTGTTTTACTTTAGTGGTCTTGCTAGTACAGTTGCTGATTCATTGTTCTTGGAACACTTATAGTAAAAAATATCTTCATGCTGTATGTTTAATAGAACTTGAAATCTAGGGTAATTTGCGGGTGATTTCTATACCCCCTATAATTGTTTTAAGCCTCTTGAACAAAAAAGGTAGCAAATTCTGAGAAAAGGTTACAGAGTCCCAAGAGGTATCATGGGGGATCGAACCCTTGAACTCTAGATCCACACTCCATTCACTGATCTCTTCATCCAGCTAGGTTTAGAAAAACACTTTTCTTCATGATAGGAGCTTTTGCATTTGCATTCTCTTTTACATTCACTTCCCAAGCAAAAATAAATGTTCTTGGACTTTAGTGCTCAGCCAATAAACACTCGTTGTTTGTTCAGGTCCACCTAAAACTTTTAGTACTAACACTGGAAAACTGATTCCTTTAAATCCTTTGACGTCTGTTGGTTAAGAAGGTGGAAACCCAGGTCACGAATGATTGTGATCTACTGTTTTCTCAGCACAGAAAGGGAGGCAGCAGGAAATTGGCGTATCGATAGATATTTTCCCTGTTAAATGGCAAAATCTTGTAACTACAATGAATTCTCTCCTTCCTCCAGCAGATGATGCACAGGAGGAGGATGGAAGACTCCACAGGACACGTACAGAAAGAGTGGAGGATGAAAACAAGAACTGTGGGAAGAGAGAGGAATCAAGAAGGCAGAAGGAAAATGAGGCAAATGGGAGGAAAAACAAGCCTTGCCCTTATCTGAGAGGAGTTTTCTGTCAAGAAGAAGAGGAAAAGACAATAAAAAGACACATCAGTGTCCTTCAGAGCTCAGAGTCTGGGCTAAGGAGCCCTCTGAGGAAAAGCCCAGTGAAATGTCCAACATGCCACTCAGGGGAAAGTCTGTGTCACTGTTTGGAGCATGGAGAGAGTTCCAGAAGGAGGCCAGAAGATCGAGGATTTCCCACAGGAGAGAAACCTTATGAAGACTCAGGGTCTGAAAAATGCTTCAGTGTTACCTCAGCTCTTCAAGTCACTCAGCCTGTGCACTCAGAAGGAAGATTGTATAAAGGTGAAGAATGTGGCAAGAGCTTCAAGGGAAGTTCTGGACTTAAGCAACATCAGGGAATGCACACTGAGGAGAGACCCTACAAATGTCATGAATGTGGAAAGGGCTTCATGTGGCATTCCAGTCTCAGAGAACATCAACAAATTCATACAAGAGAGAAACCCTTTCCCTGTGAAGAATGTGGGAGGAGGTTCACCAGACTCTCAAACCTTGTAGTACATCAACGAATTCATTCAGGGGAAAAACCCTTTCCCTGTGAAGAATGTGGGAGGAGGTTCACCAGACTCTCAAACCTTGTAGTACATCAACGAATTCATTCAGGGGAAAAACCATTTCCCTGTGAAGAATGTGGGAGGAGGTTCACCAGACTCTCAAACCTTGTAGTACATCAACGAATTCACTCAGGGGAAAAACCTTATACCTGCAAAGAATGTGGGAAAAGCTTCAACGAAAAGAAAGCTCTTACAATACATCAGAGAATTCATAGAGGAGAGAAACCCTTTCCCTGTGAAGAATGTGGGAAAAGCTTCACTACACGTTCAACCCTTGTGGTACATCAACGAATTCACTCAGGGGAAAAACCTTATACATGCAAAGAATGTGGGAAAAGCTTCAAGCAGAAGAGTGATCTTACAGTACATCAGAGAATTCATACAGGAGAGAAACCCTTTCTCTGTGAAGAATGTGGGAAAAGGTTTTCCCAGAACTCCACCCTTGTAGTACACCAACGAATTCACTCAGGAGAAAGACCGTATGCATGCGATGAATGTGGTAAATGTTTCACACGTCTCTGCAATTTAACCATACATCAGCGCTCACATTCACGGAAAAATGCCTAATATGGTGAAGAATATGGGATAAGCTTCACAATTAAATCACCCTTCACAGCACATTAGCAACTTCATACTGGGGAGAAACCACATAAATGTGAGGAATGTGGGGAAAGATTTCTCTGGTTGTTTAAACTGAGAGAACACAAGAAAATTCACTCCAGTCAGAACCTCTAAAATGGAGAGAATGTGGGGAAAAACTTGCTCGCAGAGCCCAGAGCATCCCACATCAGCTTATGCACAGAGAGTAGAAAGTCAGAAAATTCTCCAAAATGACCTGAAACTTCTGAAACTCCATCTGAATATCTCTCCTGGCAAGAAAAATTCAGAGATCCATAGGATAGCAAGAGCTCTTCTGCTCTACTGTTGACTTAAGACTTTGTGGACCTACGAAAGCACTTTGGAAAGAAATGTTGTGGTGGCTTTGAATGTGGAAATCCTTTGGAGGAAATGTTCTCTTCCTCCCAAGGTTCACAAACCCCACATTCCTGAGCACATCAGGAAGGAGACGGTCAACTGGGTTAATGCTCTGGTTCATCGTCTGCATGTCGGAAGACAGTGACAAAAACTGGATGTGATGTGTGGATCGCCCTGCCTCGTATTCTGTGATTCTTAAGCTGCACTGATCGTGTATTTTACTTCAATGGTTTTATCCTGATTTTAACTTTATCATTTTATGAAAATTGCCTTCAAACCAATAAATGCTCCATTTGCAATGAAGTCTTTTTCGACAGCCTGAAATACAGAGATAGGAATCCTGACTGTGCAAATGTGGAAATGTTGAGCCTCTTTACAGGAGAGCTCTTGACACAGTGTTTATGTTATGTGCGTCAAGTGGCATCCAAGTTACAGCAACCCTAACAGTGTTTTTAACTATGTGTTAAAGGAATTGTTTTACTAGTGCCTAGCGTCTTCATTGAGTCTCCTTCGGCACCTCTGGCCTGAGGTTGGAGTCCAAAGAATACGACAGTTCCTGGCCAAAACAGCACATAGTTGTGGGAAGATGGAGGAAGGTGGTGGGAAGGGCTTAGCCTTGTGGGAGGTGAAAGCCACTAGAGATCTCGCAGCCTGTTATGCTTTGTTCAGGACTCGTAGTTGGAAACTGCACAACCACTAAAGTCTTTCGTCTCCCTTTGAGGGGGTTTAATTTTCCCTAACTCCCCCCACCCAACAGCCTTAGAAAGGATGGAGCGAGTCTAGTTGATGCTCAAATAATTCAACCTTTATCAATCAGTTTATTGAGGGAGGCTGACAGAGGCAAAATGTCCTTGTTGGTTCTCCTCGATATCTCAGCTGCCTTCAATACCGTCAACCACGGTATCCTCCCAGGGAGGCGCTCCAAGTTGGGAATCGGTGGCCTGGCAATTTCTGGGCTCCAATCCTACTTGGAGGACTGTCTTCAGAGAGTTCAGCTTGGGGAGAGTGTCTCGGCCCCATGGAGTCTCAATTGTGGGGTTCCGCAGGGCTTGAACATCTCCCCAATGCTGTTTAACATCTATATGAGGCCGCTGGGTGGGGTCAACAGGGGGTGTGGAGCCTCGTGCCATCAGTAATGCGCTCTACATGGGGCTACACTTGAGGCTGATGCGGAAGCTCCAAATGGTGCAGAATGGGGCAGCCAGACTACTGAATGGAATGAGAAAATTCCAACATATCTCTCCCATTTTGGCTGCCTTGCATTGGCTGCCCATTCACTTCCGCACTGACTTCAAAGTGTTAATGATGACATATAAAGCCCTAAACGGTTTAGGACCTTGATATCTGGCAGAACGCCTTCTCCCATCTAGATCTACTCGAGTCACTCATCATAGTCAGGAAAGACAGCTGAGGGGCCTGACGCTGAGAGAGGCCCGAAAAGAAAAAACAAGAAACCAGGCCTTCTTGGCAGTGGCCCCTCAACTTTGGAATAGCTTGCCGCCAGAGATCTGCCTGGCACCCTCGTTGGGTGTTTTAAAGAGCCAATTAAAAACTTGGCTCTTTAGCCAGGCCTTCCCTCCTGCCAATACATGATTTTTATTTTTTTGGGTTTCTGCCATTCACTATCCCATCTTGATTATATTATTATTGTAGATTTTAAGAGTTGTTTTAAAATCTGTTTTGTGTTTAATATATTGTGAGCCCCCCTCAGTAGACTTTTGTCTAGAAGGGCGGGATAAAAATCCAATAACTAAATAAATAAATAAATTCTCTACTACTAATTCAAATGGTTCTCACTTGGAGTCAAAGGGCAATAACATAAAAAGTCGTACCATCCTGGGATAAATAACGATGAGTTTTTTCAGTGGACAAGTTTGAGGTGGAGATTGGCATTGGCCTGAGAACCCCAAAGGCCCTCCTTTGTTTTCAAACATCTTTTCTCCAAAGAATTCAAAGGAATGTTTACCCTCTCACACCCCTCGGGAACCCACTGGGTTTCTTTAAAATGGCTTGGTGATGGTCAGAACCTAACCTCCACTCTCCTCTCACTTTTAACCATACAAGGAATGGTCCAGAGTTTGTGATGCTTCTCAGCTTGCCTGCAAGCAACCTAATCAGAGGCCAGGATCCCTCCCAGAAACATGGATAGGAATGCAAATAAGGCAGGATTATGGCTGAAGAAAAGGGGAGAGGAGGGAGGTTTGTAACTCGAAATCCTGTGTTGGGTGTGGAAGGATTTTAGGAATCTTTTCACCAAAGCTCAGTGTGTAAAGCTCTGGTGGTGGAACTCATTGCCACTGTGGTAGAATCAACAGGAATGAGAATTGGTTCTTTGCTGTTCTTCCACATGGAACAAATGCAGTGGATTTAAAATGTTCAACCCAGAAGACGGGTTAATTTTTCCTGCCCCTGTGCAATGGCAATGAATTAAATGCTTTCAACACAGAAAAAAACTCTCCCTGAACATGAGGAAATTGCATCTCTCATAACGCTGGTCCAGCCTCCATTCCCTGGGTCTTTTCGTGCCACCCTTCTGTTTCGGGCAGAGGGATATATTTAAATAGGCTTCACCCCAAGAAACAGACTCAGCCAATATAAGTAGCAGATTTAAAATAATTTTTTTTTGAAGGAATAGAGATGAACAGGTTTATTGAGCAGGAATAGAGATGAGCAGGTTTCATTGATACATGAAATTTAATAGAAAATACCCCCACATCATTGTTTTTCTTTCTTTTTTGTTTGTTTTTAGACCAGTGGGTCACCCAGGTGTTCTTGGACTACAACTCCCAGAAACCCCAGCCAGCACAGCTGGTGCTGAAGACTTGTGGGAATTGAAGTCCAAAAACACCTGAGTTACCCAAGATTGGGAACCACTGTTTTTTTGAGAACAACATAAGCCATAAATTACTACATTTAAATATAGCACACAACCAAGAGCCAATGAATATTTAGAATGTTCTGCTTATAGGACAGATATTTCATTCAGCATTCACTTTGTCTGACGAAGTGAATGAGTCCATAAAAGCTCACATTAAAATTTAATAATTGGTCTTTAAAGTGGTTTTAAAGTGCCACGTTTATGTCTGTTTTCTCCTCTTTTGTGTCTGTTGCTTTTGCCTGACATGCTTGCAGAGCCTATCCCAGCTGCCTCTCCCAGGATTTCCCCTGGACCACTGTGCCCAAGTCTCCATTTTCTTCTGAACTACACTTCCCAGATGACCTTGCAAAGTCAAGGGCAAGTCCTCAGTAGCTGAAGATAGAGAAGATGAGAGAGAGAGAGAGAGAGTTTAGGGGTGTCGGAGGGACTCTTGGAATCTTCTGGGAGTTGGAGTCCAAAAAATTCTATTCCCACATCTGGACTGTCCTGTATCAGTGGGTATAGAAAGGTCAAAAGACATTATAGTGAATATTTCATCTCTTGCTGGGCTTCGGCCATCTCCATTCCTCACTCTTTATTCAGCAACCAAGGCTTTTGTGAATTTCTTCTCTCATGGAATCAATATGGAATAGAGACAGAAGGGTGTAATTGTACAGAGCATTGTACCATATTTTGTGGTCACAAAATTGTCTAAGCTTCGTAGAACAAGCACTTTTAGACCTAAACCTGAATGGTTTGTAAAGTATGCCCTTACTACAGTTGTCCTTGAAGCCCAAACTGCTGGATGCCCAACTCATGATTTTATGGCCTGGGTTACCAAGATTCTTCCCCAGTGGTAAACTACGAAGGTTGGAGTAGAGACAGCCTTAAAAGCAAGAGCTCATCACATCAAGAAGTTGAAAGAGAACTAAGCTGCATTGCCTTTAGGAGAACAATTTTCTGTCTACATTCAAACATCAAATACATTATTCTGTCTTCAAGTGGGATGGAGGGAGGGAGTAGACCAAAAGTCAGTATGAACCAAGGGAAACCTTAGTGAAAGACATAGAAAAAACAATGAACAACTTGTAATTTTGCCTCTTCTTCTGTATAATTTAGAGTGCAGTGAGGTAGGCATCCTTCAGTCTCGAGAGACTATGGTATCGTGCTCTGTTTGGAGGTCTTGGAACAGTGTCTTGTGTGGCTGAGAAGGCCAGTTCGAGAGTGACAATCCCTTCCACACTGAAGACAAATCCAATCTGTCCCCTTTCCAGCTCCCTGGTTTTGCTCGTTTCAGGACTGCCTCTTTGCCTCGGCCTGCTGTACGAGTGTCTCTTCAAATTGGGAGAGGCCATGATGCACCGCCTGCCTCCAGGCTGAATGCTCAGACGTCAAGGTTTCCCATCTGTTGAGGTCCATTCGTAAGGCCTTCAGATCCCGCTTGCAGACATCCTTGTATCGCAGCTGTGGTCTCCCTCTGGGGCAATTTCCCTGCACTAATTCTCCATACAGGAGATCCTTTGGAATCCGAGCATCAACCATTCTCACGACATGCCCAAGCCAACGTAGATGGCGCTGTTTCAATAATGTACACATGCTGAAAATTCCAGCTCGTTCTAGGACTACTCTGTTTGGGACTTTGTCCTGCCAGGTGATGCCAAAAATCCGTTGGAGGCAACGCATATGGAAGGTGTTCAGCTTCCTCTCCTGCCATGCACAAAGGGTCCAGGACTCGCTGCAGTATAGGAGTGTGCTCAGGACACAGGCTCTATAGACCTGGATTTTGGTGTATGCCGTCAACTTCTTATTAAGCCATACTCTCTTTGTGAGTCTAGAGAACATGGTAGCTGCTTTGCCAATGCGTTTATCCAGCTCGATATCTAGGGAGAGAGTGTCAGAGATTGTTGAGCCAAGGTACACAAATTCATGAACAGCCTCCATTTCTTGCATGTAGTAATAGAGGGAGGTGAGTCCCCGCCCTGGCCCATAACTTGTGTTTTCTTCAGGCTGATAGTTAGTCCAAAGTCTTGGCAGGCCTTGCTAAAATGACTTATGAGTTGTTGGAGGTCTTCAGCAGGGTGCAGTGTGTTAGGTGTAACTTAAAATTGGAATTCCTGATAACTAATTTTACTGAAATGTATTTAATCCCAGTATGGATTTTGTCAGTGTAAAGAATTTGGTTAAACTGATGCAGAACATGGTTGGGGATTACAACACAACACTGTCAGTACTGGGTCTATATAGTGGCTGAAACCCTTTTCCATAGCTATATCTATGTAACTTGAAGCGGTGGAAGCAGTAACTAAATTTGTGCCAGGGCACAAGTAATATCTAACTGCAGTCTGTTGCACTGTGAAATGCATGATCAGGCACACAATGCAGGTTGCTTGGGTGTAATAGAATAGAATACCAAGCGCAATAGTACTTCAGCCATTATTTAGCCAGCACAAAGTGGGTGCCATTATTTTCTTAACTAAAAACCTATTATCACTTAATTTTGCATTGTAAGACATTACAAAGCTTTATTATTGTATATTTTAGTCATAAGATGTTGTCAGAGTATAGAAATTTTATAAGCCTGAACCTGTATATGTGTTTCATTAACGAGCTGCCATTGTGCACAGATGTGAGAGTGCTGAATCACTCTGGACATGATGTAATGACTTGAAACCAGGAGAAGACCAGGTGCAAAGCATGAAGTCATCTGTTTTCTGATTGGACAAAATATGCCATGTAAATGTATATAAGTGGACTGTGTGTTTGCTTCTTTCTCTTCCTCCACTATCACTTGCTGCCACGCATGCTGTCCGTTTGTATAAAGAGTTCCTGCTGTGCTGTTAAGATACCTGCCTGTATATAACTGTAAATACGTGTAAATACAACTGTCTTGCAACAAGAAGAACTGGTAAAGTGCCTTCAATAACTCTGCGTATTTTACTGTTGCCAAAACCCTAACAGATATTTATCAGCATAAGTCTCTATCGTGTTTGACACTCAATCATCTGGCGCTCATGTGAATGAATGTCTACATGAGGGGACCATTTGGTGGTTTACGGTGACAAGAGGAAGACAGTGATCAGAATCCACTGATGTCAAAGGAAGGTGAATGCGGAGAGGTTTCTTTCTAGTCAGTCATCCTAGACTGTGAATAATGTGCCATTAACTATAAAATAAAATAGTATACACACACACACACACACACACACACACACACACACATATACACACATATACATATACATGTGTGTGTGTATGTATATGTATATGTATATGTATAACCTTTTATTTCAATAGCTTATTTTCCCCTCTTGATGAACACAGCTGTTCCTTGTTTTTATATCTGCCAGGAGTGACCCAGAGAGTTGTTTGTTGAGTTGCCAAAATATCTGATTCAATAGTTGGAAACAAAGCAAAACAAAATAAAAGGCAACCTCAGTGGGCTTTGGGTGTGCTTGTGCCTGCTACTGGACAAGGCCATAAAGAGCCATCAAAAATAAAAACAGAAATGGGTTTTGGAACACTGTGTTTGTGCGCACACGTAATTTCTATTTCCTGCAACTTGGCCCCCTCTGTATGTGTTGGATCACAACTCCCATTCTCCTCACCCACTGAAATTACCATCTCACATGGCTGGTCACGAGGCAACAGATCAAAGAGGTGCTGAGAGGCAAGTTTTATATAAACCTAATTTCTACTGCATGTTGAAGGTCTGCTTCTGAAAGCTCAGAATATGGTGTGGTCTCACCATAACAGAAAAAGCCACCTGGAGTCTGCGCGGTAATTAGGAACATCTTCTGGGATGCTCCAAACCGTCAGAGCCTCAGATTTTCAAAAGCTGAATAACCCACATAGGTTAACCCCAATTGATGCAGGAAATCAAAGGCTGAAATATTTCTAGGGTTAAAAATTCTGGTGGTATTGAAATTCTCTAAAATGAAGATGAAAGAGATTCCTGCACAGTTCCTGTGTCAACACAAAATAGGCAGGTGTTGTTTAAAACAAAGGGTGTAGGGGAAGAGAGGGGGGTATTTAAAAGATAGGGCTTCCTTGTGTAGACTTTGATAAAAAGATCTGGAGATCTTGAAAGCTTGGGTGCCTTTTGATGCCCTCTTCTTCACTGAATAAAGGTGTGACTGCCCTGGTTTGCATTGTGGAATCACACAGTGCTAGTGTCTTTCTGTCCATCTCCCAGGGCTCCAGGTCTGGCAATGGATGTACAGCTTGAACTCGGCAATGAGGGGCGCAAGGGGGGCACTCCCAGTTAGGCTCTGACGGGAAGGATTTCCTCAGCCTGGAGACAAGGAGACTCTCACTTGGACGGCCACTGATTCCAAAGCCCAAGTGACCAAGAGATGGTGGGAGGCCGACCGACTCTGAACCAAGGGCCGGAAGAACTTCCTGGAGGGAGACCGGATCAAGTGGCTGTGGAAGTACCTGGACTACAGGAAGGAGACTCTCCTGAAGACAGGCGAGGTTGAGAAGGAGCTAAGATGTGACACATGGCTCTTCAATAATGAAGAGGGCAGAGTAGGGGGGAGGAAAATTCAGTTCACTGTGAGGGTTTGGCAGTAGGGTCTGGTTGTTTCACAATCTCTTCAGGCAACACAGGCTGCAGTGAAAACTGTGGAACATTTATTTGTGCTTCAAAGTAAATAACAAGTGTCCTGAACGGGTGAGCGTGCTTTCTCTCCTTCTCCCAACGGGTCCAGAAGGGGTTTCCAACCATCAAATGAAAAAGAGTTGCTATAACTGTTATTCCAAGGTCCCGGTAACTCAGGGGGTGTCCATCCCTTCAGGATAATCCTCGCTGGAACATCGGGCAGGGGCACGGTCTTGTCCAAATCAAAATAATCCTACTGGGAACCTCTCTCCTGCTCCAGTTGTTTTCCCATTCATTCTCTCTCGGCTAGTCTCCTCATCTCCCTGGCTCTCCATTCTATCCTCTCTTTCCTCTCTCTCTCTACCCACTCTTTCTCCTCTCTTAACTTCCTTCTCCACTCTCTTGCTTCAGCTTCTCCCCAAAAAGAGGGTTGTGCTGGAATCACCGTCCTCCGCCTATAAATAATCAGCTTCCTTTTTAGGTTTTCTAAGCCTCTCCCATTTTTGGGTCCAAGGGTCACTCCCAACTGAGACACAACTCTCTCTTCTCTCTTCTCCCTTCTCCTCTCCCTGCTTCAATCTCCCCTCCTTTTTCTCACTCCCTTCCTGCCTTTTCTGACCTATCGTCCTTTATTTTCATTCCCCTCAACTCCTCTGCCATCTCCTCTAGGTAGTTCCGACTCCTGTGATGCTTCATCTGATGTTGGCGAGGGTTCTCCTCTCCCTTTATCCTCTGTCTCACTCACGAGGAGGGACGGTGCTCCAGCAAGCAGGAATCCTGACTCGCCTCCCGTCTCACATTCATTATGCATGTTTGTCAAAAGGTTCATAATTTATTTTTGGCGGTTCACCGAGATGTGCACGAAAGCCAGGAGTCTGATCTCGTGGAACAGAACTTTATTAACTCTTAACAACGGTGTATCTATAACAACTTCTATGGGCTCCAAACTGTCCCACTCATTCAACTTTCTGCTCATATTGATTTACAACATATTCATTTCTTAATACCGGGAAGGCAGATCAAATCACTCCTTGTCGGTAGGCTTCCTGAGGGGGGCACTTCTCACCGCAGAGAGAGTTCCACAACAAGGGTGTCGTGCCCAATCTCCCTCCAGCGGTCGTTTGTCGAAAGTCGTGTCTGGCCGAACTACCGTCCTCCAAGGACCCTGACCTCTCGGGTAGACCACCACCATCCATTCTGTCCTTTCTTGTACCACCACGGCTCCTCGCTTAGGCTCTGGATCTGGTAACAGCCCACTGACCCTCAGATTTGGAAAGTCCTCCAAAAGATCTCTTACTTCGCGCACTTTTGTTTCCTCTTTCTCCTCTTTCTTTCTGTCCCTTGTCAGTTGCAATTCTCCTGCCTTTTCCTCCCCTTTTACACCTTCCTCCCACACCCATTGCTCCTCCTCCTTTCCTTTCCCTTCCTCTGTCAAACAAACTTCTGCTTTAACTCTCTCTTGTCCACCGATTTCCTCCAGACTGCCTCCCTTCTCTTTGATGTCCTCTTTCACCGGAGGAGACGGCACACTGACTTTCTCCTAACCTTCACAATGTTTTAATAAGCTATTGAAATAAAAGACCGGAGCCGTGTGGCCAGTACAAAATACAAATGCAAGAACAGGTGTCAGGCCATCCCTTTATAGGTGACTACTAAAAGTTTTTTTTTAAAAAATCATACATTATGCAAGAAGAAATCTTACAATATGCAATATTCTTAAAAGTAGGTACCATTTTTGTACCTTTGGTACTTGCTTTGAAGAAATGGAATTTACCCATTAAAGCTTGCAAATTGTATGTTGTTTTTTAAAAAATGTGGTCTGTAAAGTTATCGCCTGTTTTTTAATAAGCTAGGTATCTGTAATATTTGATGCTCTAGAAACAACTCTTTGTGTTTTAAGTAATGAACATCCTCCCTCCCTGTATTAAGGGTAGATTGCCACTTAGTATATTGGCTCTATCTTCACATGACGCCCACACCAACCATCATGGGGAATGTTTCTAAATACAGATGGCATATCATGATTAGACCACATGCCCAAGAAAGTATATTTCCATCCGTGATTGCTGGCGTAGAGACAAACTCAGCTTTAAAGTAGTGTAATATTTTTAATTATTTTTATTTTGCATCTTAAAATGTTTACAATTATTTAAGGAGATTTTATTGATCACACTCCACCCTGACATCACCGTGAATCGGTGCACTACTGGGCCCACACAAGCGGATTGTGCACCTCTCTGATTTTCTTTCAGGCAGAGTAAAACTAGTTTTAGCCCAGCATCACGTGAACTGCAGGTGAAAGGGTATCTTCTCGCACCGGCACAAGGGGAGTGAAACCCATGGTCAGTGCAGATGGGCCCTTCACAGCTCCATCATGCAGAGAAGGTGAATGGGTGCCACTGATATAGAAAAGAGGGAGGAAGAACCAACGGCCTAGAAAAGGCCTGTATTCAGACTTTGCTCATATTAATAAGGTCCTACCCTTGCCCTACCATGAAGCTGAGCGAGATGATCATCTGAAGCAGCAGGTTCTGCCGCAAGTGGGAGTAAACTTATGCAGGAGGTCTCTTAATTCAATGTGTTGCCATGAGGGTGAAGCAGATAACAATAACCACAACTACTACAAGAACAACAAGTCCTGGAGTGAGCTAAATATAACTGAGCCCAGAACATGCTGAGAACCTTCTCTGGGGCAAGGGATAGGATGCAGGCTGGTATTTGCCTACTTACCTTGGGAAACAGACTGTGACCAGAACTGAAACGTCAATAGTTATTCCAAGTGAATGGCTGAAATCCTGTTGCTTAACATCATATGTTGCACTATTGTGGCTTGTTGAAGCAAGTGGGGATCAGGAGAGTCAACTCCTCTGTAGGGCCAATGCTGCTTGTTTTAGCAAAGGAAGTAACAACTAGAGTACTAGAGTAGGACCTCTTGAATCAATGGAACTTATGTAGTTGACTCACCAAAACCCTACTGATTCAATGGGCCTACTCTGGCACAACTTACTACACTAAGCCAAGGGATTTAAGCCATTGAGTGTGTGTGTGCTCTTTAATGTTTGAAACCCCCTCAAACATGGACAACATGTGGAAGCTGAGAAAATGAATGAATAAAGACAGGAAGGTTAGTGATGAAAATATGAAAATGAAGACATCAAAGGAAAAAATCCTTCTCAAATGTTTTTCCCCTTAGAAAAAAATATTTTCTTCATACATGAATTTCTCTTTTGCTCTGAACTACAAACTCCAGACTTCTTTGCAAATCCTTGGGTAATTTTTAGCAGGTGGTTCAATTTCAAGGTGGGAATGTGGCCATGATAAAAGGAAAAAGAGAAGAGAAGAGTTGCAATTAGTAATGAGTCACCAGCAGAAGGAAACACAGACTTCCAGACCACCATCACCACCTTAGCCAGATATGGGTGCTGGCTTTTGCTCTGTTTCTTGCTGCTAGAAATTTTCCCACTGGGTGAGTCCTCTGTTGATTTCTTTCCCCCAAATTTTCTGCTTCTCTGTAGCTGGATTGTGAGCTTTCCTGGGCAGTTGGGCATCACCTTAGTAAGTAAGAGGAAAATAAGGGGCTTATGAGAGAGAACAAAAGGTGAAACAGAGGAGATAACTTTGCAATGGGCAAATATTGCCAGAGGAAGACGGTCTCTATGTACGACATACTTGTGGTAGGGCTGGAGAGAGAGTTTTCTTCCAGGAATGTGGTATAAATATACCAGATGGGCGGGACATAAATCAAATAAATAAATAAAAATAAAGTAAATAAAATATCTCCTTCGGATTTTTTGGATGCCAGTTCCCAGAATTCCTGAATCTGAGATTTCCTTTTCAGAGACACACACCTTGAGACACATGCGTTTTCTTCATCTCTAGCAGGGCTTCTTAGGTCATTCATTTCCTGTTGCAATGCCTGATGGGTATAATCTTACAGCTCTTTTGTTTCTAAAGACCAGTGGTCTCCAACCTTGGGCCTCTAGATGTTCTTGGATTTCAACTCCCAGAAATCCTGGCCAGCAGAGGTGAAGGTAGAGACAGGGCCTTCCAAAAACTACAGTGGAATTTGGGGCTCAGGAACTAGAGACCTATAGTGCAAACTCTGAAGACTAGGCCTTGAGGTCTAGAAATTGAAGGTGTCTGAAATTGTAGACTGGGACTACCAAAATTACTCCAGAGGAGGAATTCTGGGATAATTTGGGGAATTGGAGTGCAGAAAATTCAGATGCCACATCCTTATTTTCTCTTAATGGGGTAAGGTGGTAGCATTATGACTTCCATCTATAAAGAGCTGATTTAGATTCGAAAGCAAATGAACTTATAAATGAGGTTAGGGCTGGTGTCCCGACTGTTACTCTAAAAAGCTTCTGCTCTGTTGTTAAAGGTGGCAGATGAAGGTTGACCTTTAATCAACACCCATGGAAGGAGAGGCTCCTCTTAAGGATGAACAGAAGCAGCTACAAGCAAGAGCCAACCAAAAAGAGGATGAGGCAGATGAAGCTCCTTTTCTCCTTTCAGAGGCCCCTCAGAATCTAGAAGGTATATATCCCCTGATCACTCTTGTTGCTCTCTTCTCAACTGGCTCCAGCTTGTTGGCATCCCTCTTAAAGTGACCAGAAGTGGAGCTGGAACTCAAGATGAGGCCTAACCAGTGCTGTTTAGTGGAGAACTAGTACCTCATGGGATTTGGAGATTATACTTGCAGGATAAAATAGCATTTGCCTTTTTAAGCAGCCAGCTTGCGCTCTTGGTTCATATTCTGCATGTTGCGCTCTTGGTTCATATTCTGCATGTGATCTACAATAATTCCAAAATCCCTTTCACTCATAATATTACTGTGCCAAGTATCCCCCATTTTATAACTGTTCATTTCTGGGATTTATTTACCCTAGATGTAGAACTTTGCACTTATCCCTGTGAGAGTTCATTCTGTTGTTTTCAGCCCAATGCTTGACCTTATCAAGATATTTTTGAATTTTGTTCCTGTCTTTCAGGGTATTACCACTCACTTGTTAGCCACTGAACCTCTTGTGTCTTTAGCTAAACCTAAAAATTTGCCTCCTGGAACAAACTCTGGGAGGCAGTGGAAGACGGGGGAGCCTGGCGTGCTCTGGTCCATGGGGTCACAAAGAGTCAGACACGACTTAACAACTAAACAAGAAAAACAAATTTTAGGAAAGGAATATGAGAAGGAATTCCTGAATACAAAGCAGGTTAATGAATGCAATAAACTTCCTTCTCTGCCACTATTTCCCCCTTTAACCCACTAGATCCTCAATTCACTATTAATTCTCCCCTTCAAGCAGATGGAGCCAAAGAGGAGGAAGTAAGACACCATGAGACATTGCCAGAAAGAGGGGAGGATGAAAACGAGAACTGTTGGGATGGAAATGAATCACTGAGGCAGAATCAGGCAGATCAGAGGAGAGACAGATCTCACAGATATCCAAGCGACGAAATGGGAAAAACAACAAACAGGAGCATCAGTGCTCTTCAAAGCTCAGAGAATCAACAAAACATCCCTCTGAGGAAAAGTCCAGTGAAATGTCCGACATGTCACGCCGAGATAAATCTGTGTCACTTTTTGGAGGATGGAGAAAGTTTCAGATGGAGCCCAGAAGATATAAAATTTCACACGGGGGAGAAACAGAAATGCTTTAGCTCTGACCTTAAAGCACCTCAACCAATGCATTCTGAAGAGAAAGGCTGTATGTGCATAGAGTGTGGCATGAGCTTCAAGAGAAATTCAAAACTTAAAAGACATCAAAGAATACACACAGGACAGAAAGCATACAAATGTCCTGAATGTGGAAAGCCCTTCAGACGCAATGAACATCTTCAGGTACACCAGCGAATTCATACAGGAGAGAAACCCTATATATGCGAAGAATGTGGGAAAAGTTTCAGTCATTCCTCAGCTTTTAAAGTACATCAGCGCCGGCATTCAGGGGAGAAGCCATATTCCTGTAAAAAATGTGGGAAATGTTTCTCCCAGAGCAGTGATCTTCAAGTACACCAGCGAATTCATACAGGCGAGAAACCCTATAAGTGTAAAGAATGTGGAAAAGGTTTCAGTCGTTCCTCAAATTTTAAAGTACATCAGCGCCGTCATTCAGGGGAGAAGCCATATTCCTGTAAAAAATGTGGGAAATGCTTCTCCCAGAGCAGTGATCTTCAAGTACACCAGCGAATTCATACAGGAGAGAAACCTTATAAGTGTAAAGAATGTGGAAAATGTTTCAGTCATTCCTCAAATTTTAGAAGACATCAGCTCTCTCATTCAGGGGAGAAGCAATATTCTTGTGCAGAATGTGGGAAATCTTTCTGCTGGAGCAGTGATCTTCAAGTACACCAGAAAATTCATACGGGAGAGAAACCCCATCAGTGCAATGAATGTGGGGAAAAGTTCAGCCGGAAGGCAAACCTTGTAGTACATCAGCAAATTCATATAGGAGAGAAACCCTATATATGTGAAGAATGTGGGAGGAGTTTCAGCCAAATTGCAAATCTTGTAATACATCAACGAATTCATTCAGGAGAAAAACCCTATGCAGACAAATAATGTGGAAAATGTTTGAGTCATTCCTCAGCATTTAAAGTACATCAGCATTGAAGGGAGAAGTCAAATTCTTGTGAAGAATGTGGAAATGTTTCGGCCAGAGCAGTAATCTTCAAGTACACCAGCAAATTCATATGGGAGAGAAACCCTGTCAGTATGAAGAATGTGGGAAAAGCTTCACAGTTGCGTCAACCTTAAGAAAACATCATAAAGGAGAGAAACCCTATCAGTATAAAGAATATGGGAAGAGGGTCACCAAATACTCAAATGCCACAATACATCAACCAATTTACTCAGGAGAAAAACTCTATACATGCAGAGAGTGTGGTAAAAATTTCGATCAGCTCTCAGATTTTAAAGTTCATCAGCTTCTGTCTGAACACAGATCTTGGGGAACACAAACAAATTCATTCTGGAGAAAATCTCTATCAGTGCAAAGAATGTGGGGAAATCTTCCGCTATAGAGCCCATTGTATTAGACATCGACAGATGCACAGAGATGGAAAACTTTGAAATCCTCACAAAATTATCTCCTTAAACTCCATCAACCTGTCTTGTCTTGGGAAGAGACTGAAGAGAGAGGTTCATGCCACAGTGAGAGCCTAGTTTTCGAATTATACCTTTATGAATCTGTGAATGCATGTAAGACAAAAGATTTTATGGTGGCCTCAAATATGGGAATCCTCTCCACAGAAATCTTCTTTTCCTCCAAAAGATACAAAAAAAGCCACATTCCTGATGGCATTTTACAACAATAAGGAGGAGATAGTTAACAGGGGTGGTGTTGTGAGTTAACTCTTTCATGTGTTTTAAGATAATTGTCAAAAGGAGGATGGGATGCGTGTAACTCCCTGCCTTCTGGTCTGTGATTTTAAAAAAATATTTCAAACCTAAAGTTTTGCTGAGATAATTTTAATAGGAGTATAACTTTATCATTTTACAAAAATTGCCTTGAAATTGAAATAAATATTTAGACTGGAATAAGGCCTCTTTGGATGAGCCATGATTATGCAAAAGGGATCCTGACAAGATGAGTGTTGATAATTTTGTGTTTATTTGCATGAAAGATCGTGAAAACATTTGTGTATGTTATGACAATCGTAAAAGGAAGTTCTAGTGTATGAGATCTTACAGGAGTGTTGTCAACATTATCAAAACACACTATTGAACAATAGGGAAAAACCTACAAGAAGGATTAATAATATGACACAGAAACAAGGATCTTGGAGCACTATGAAGCTTTATAAATCACCATTGCTTCAGAAATATTCAGGTCCACGCTTCAGGTTTTTTAAAAAAATAAAATTTGGTTTATTGATTACAGAGATTGTTTCATAAATATCTTCAGTAGCTAATCACATCTCAGAATTTCCCAAACTACACTTTCTATTAAACTCCCCGACTCTACTCTCACTGACTCAATCTGACTTAATCTCACTTCCGACTCTGCCTCTTATAGCATCTCTCTTGGCTCCGCCTCTCAGCAACATGAATATTCATAAACCATTACATAATACAACAAGAACCATAGATCTAATAAATGGAGAACGCTACACGCCCTTTGGTAGTTTGAGTCTGTGGTAGTCCATCAGAGGTGACATTTATTCGTGCAGGGGTAGATTCTAGTGTGAAACCAGATACTCTCTCTCTCTCTCTCATTGGCTGCTTTTCCACTGCTCAGCTGTGATGGACAGGTGAGGGCAGGGCTGAACGCTACACCGTCTCCTGCCCAGCTCCCTGATTTTGCTGGTTTCAGGACTGCCTCTTTGCCTCAGCTTGCTGAACAAGTGTCTCTTCAAATTGGGAGAGGCCGTGATGCACCACCTGCCTCCAGGCTGAACGCTAAGATGTCAAGGTTTCCGATCTGTTGAGGACCATTCCTAAGGCTTTCAGATCCCGCTTGCATTTCTCCTTGTATCGCAGCTGTGGTCTCGCTCTGGGGCGACTAATTCCCATACAGGAGATCTTTTGGAATCCAACTATCAGCCACTCTCGACATGCCCAGGCCACAGTAGACGTCGCTGTTTCAGTAATGTATACATTATTATACATTATGTATTCCTCAGCTATCAGTTGTTCCAAACATCAGAGAGTAATGTGGATGCTTTGGCCCATCTTTTCAATACCCCCTCTCTCTTCCCAGATACCCTTTGTTTTAACAGCTGCCTATTTTGTGCATAGACAGTGGAACTGTGTGGGAATCTTTCATCTGCATTTTAGAGAATGTTTGGGACCACCAGAATTTCTAATCCAATATGTCAGCCTTGGATTTCCTGAATCAATTGGGGTTGAGCTATGTGGGGTTTTCAGCTTTTTAAAATCTGAGGCTCTGTCGGATTCGAGCATCCCAGAAGATGTTCCTAATTACCACGCAGGCTCTAGGTGGCTTTTTTCTGTTTTGGTGAGCCCACACCATATTCTGTGCTTTCAGAAGCGGACCTTCTACATGCAGTAGAAATTAGATTTACAGTGGTGCCTCGCTTTGCGACACATTTTTTGTTCCCTATGGGGGAATTTCCCTTTGTGATGATCGGTTCCCAGCTGATCGGCAGTTTCGAAATGGTCGCCAGGTAAACAAAATGGCCACCCCCTCTTTTCTGGGATGGATTCCTCGCTTAAGAGGCACCAGAAATGGCCACGCTATGGAGGATCTTCCCTGAACGGTGTGTTTTAAGCCCCTAGGAACGCATTAATCATGTTTTAATGCGTTTCTATGGCCTTTTTTATTTCACATTGCGACGTTTTCGTTCTGCACCAATTTTTGTGGAATGAATTAACGTTGTAATGCAAGGCACCACTGTATATAAAAGTTGCCTCTCAGCACCTCTTTGATCTGTTGCCTCATGACCAGCCGTATGAGATGGCTATTTCAGTGGGTGAGTAGAATGGGAGTTGTGATCCAACACATACAGGGGGGCCAAGTTGAAGAAAGCCAGCCATGTTGTAGAAGAAGTAGAAGGGACTCACACAATGTTCCAAAACCCATTTCTGTTTTAATTTTTGATGTCTATTTATGGCCTTGTTTGGTAGTTAGCACAAGCACACCCAAAGCCCACTGAGATTCCCTTTTATTTTATTTTATTTCTGTCTGTTGAATCATATATTTTGACAACTCAACAAACAACTCTCTTGGTCACTCCTAGCAGATATAAAAACAAGGAACAGCTGTGTTCATCAAGGGGGAAAAACAGATGTAAAATTCACAAGTGGGTAATACTTTTTGATACCATCACTCTTTGGGGATTCTGGGGTTTGTAGTCAGGCAGCCACTCTGCCTGACGCAGCCTGCCCTCCAGACACACAACCTTCTCCTCCACTCACCCCACCTGTGGTTGAAGCGGCTCCACAGGGTTACCCAGAAGTAAAACTCCCAGCTCCGGGAGAGATGTGTCTTCTAGTCCCAATCCTGGGGGTCTTCTTGTTCCACTTTCCGGGTCCAGGACGCACGGGGGGCAGGTCCCTCCTGGTGTCGCTGTCATACCGGACAAACGGCTGGTCAACCAGGTAGCCCATGATGGGGAAATAAGGCAAGCGGCGGGGCTACAAGAAGCCCACGCAGAACATTTGGGGGGGGTCTTCCTGCAGTGAGACATTAAAGTTACAGGAGAAATGTAAATGCCCTACAGGATAAGGCCTAAGTAGTGCTCAGCCCCTGCAGCCAAAATTGTTTTCTTCTGGAGGGTGGGGTGAAGATGCTTGGGCCACCCCCGCCCAACAACAGCAAGGGGCACTTTGGGGATTCCGGAGGGTGCACATGGCCTCCCATTTTATTAGGGAAACTCTGATGTTGGGCTTTGGCTGTTCCGAAAGAGCGGCAGAAAAGGAGTCCCCCAGGTAGTCATCCTCATTCCAAGGCCAAGGGGATATTTAAAGGAAGAACTGTGTCTTTTCTTTGTGGTTTTAATATTGTTCTTATTATGAGTCTAAAGACTCCCAAGATTAATCAGCAAAGGGTCCACAGGACAAATTCCTTAATTTCTGCCTGTCTATAACACATTAATCAATCAGCCAGAGACAGAGAGATCCAATAGATATTTATTTATTTTCAGCTGAAAGCCAGTGAAGAGGCACAAACTTCACACGCAGAAAAAATGCAGAGAAAAAGCGCGCCCCTTTATTACAGAATACACATTTTTATAAATTCAATCTGGAAAGGGAGAGGCAAAGGGGTGTGGAGAAGGGGGGGAAGGAAAGCAACAAGTGCAAAGTTACTGACAAGCAAGGGAATGCAGACGGCCTCTCTCTCCTTTTATGTTTTTGTATAGTAAATAGAAACCTAATCATGCAAGAAAGCAGCAAGGTGGCTACGGTCAGGCTGAGACATTATGTATGTATGTATGTATGTATGTATGTATGTATGTATGTATGTATGTATGTACGTATGTATGAATAAATAAATAAATAAATAAATAAATAAATAAATAAATAAATAAATAAATAAATAAATAAATAATAGTATGTATTATATGTATTAACTAGACCCCTTCAAGTCTTACTATGAAACTTGTTTAATGCATTTTAAATATTGAAATTATTTCTTATTCGGCTTTTAGCTATGTTTCCTTCCATATTATAATAATTTACTATTTGGCTTTTAACTTTGTTTCTTTTAATACCGAAAGCCGCTCTGGATCCCTTGGGAGAAGGGCGGCATGTAAATATTTTAATACAATAAATTATTCCAATAGGTTTTGTGCCACTTTTAAAGAGAGAAAAAGGTATTCCTGATGCGGAAACTTCAGGTGGTACAGAATGCAGCAGCCAGACTCCTTACTGGAGTGAGAAAATATCAACATATCTCTCCTACTTCGGCCATGCTGCATTGGCTGCCCCTCCGTTTCCGCATCGACTTCAAAGTGTTGATGCTTACATATAAAGCCCTAAACGGTTTAGGACCTCGATACTTGGCGGAACGCTTGCTCCCACCTAGATCTACTCGGATCACCCACACGATCCAGGAGGTGAGGCTGAGGGGCCTAACGCCGAGGGAGGCCCGGAAGGAAAGGATACGAAATCGGGCCTTCTCGGCGGTGGCTCCTCTCCTCTGGAATAACCTTCCTCCGGTGATTCGTACGGCCCATACACTGGGCACTTTCAAGAGTCAATTAAAAACATGGTTATATGTTCAGGCCTTCCCTCCTGTCAATATTTAACTCTTTTTTCCTTCTTTCTTTATTTGTTCTATTATTGCATGTGTTCCGATTGAATGCAGACTTCTATGTGTTATATTCTTATGTTTTACTGTATATATTTTTATTGGAAGCCGCCCAGAGTGGTCAACCAGACCAGATGGGTGGGATATAAATCAAATAAATAATAAGTAAGTAAGTAAGTAAGTAGGTAAGTAAGTAGGTAAGTAGGTAAGTAAGTAAGTAAGTAAGTAAGTAAGTAAGTAAGTAAGTAAGTAAGTAAGTAAGTAAGTAAGTAAGTATTCCGTGATGTAGGATTTTGTGGTGTGACGTCCATTTCCTGGCACGTCCTCCTGCTATATTTTTAATGGCCTGACTTTACTAACACTTCCTCAGGGGTCTTAAGCTCAGTAGTGTAACTTTCAGTGGAAAATCTCTTTGGAGAAGTGGCTGGTGCTGATTTTTTCCCCTTCTATTGCACAAAAGTAGCGTGAATTTGTTCGCAAAAAAAATTACAGTTGGCGATGTCTTCTTAATCTTTATTAGGTGTCATGGCTGAGTTACAGTGACCTGAATAGGGGTTTCCAGATATGTGAAGTATTGAAAGAGGAATTTTACTGGTGCCATTGCCCCTCAGACACACACTGGTCCGGGAAGGATTCAAACTCAGGTCTCCAGAGATAGCGATGCTTCCTAGAACTGGCAAGATATAAGGGGAAGCCAAGCTGGGAAGATTCCCCAGCCGGAGGGCTTACAAGACACGTGTCAGGCAATGGGGCATTCATTCGCACAATGGATTTCTCCCGTGGGAGAGCGGCAGGTGGCACAACACCCCTCCCAGGCAGACCCAGGGCTGAATTCAGATCCTGCTTCCTTTCTTTAAATTTTTATTTTTAATAAGGGGGTGACAAAAAGGAAAAGGGGAATTGAGGTTAATGCGGAAGAGGAGAAACAATAACATACTAACGTCCATTCTATACCTATTGCCATATCAAGACTCCAAGTTACTCTATTTACTCTTTTCTGCCTTCCAGATTTAAGTTCTCATTTCAATATATACTATTCATGCGCTGCCTATTGATTCAATCCACATGTAGAATAAGTCTCATGTTTCTGCTGCCTTATGTAAAAGACAGTCCTGCTTCCTGATCCCTCCTCAGACAGACTCACCTCCAGTCAGCAGGAGGGTCGCTGTCCCCAGGAGCCACAGGGGCCTCGGACGATCATGCGTCCAAGTGAGGAAAGCGGCCACCTACCTCCAAACCCATTCGTGTCGCTCCCCCACTCTTGGGAAAGGCGACCCAAGAGGTGGAAGAGCCGATGGCTGCTGCGATTGGATGGGGAAACGCCTTTCAGCCAATAAGGAAAAAGGACCACAGGTGCGCCTGCCTCTCTGATGCAAGAGGTCCCTGGGGAGATCTAAGGGAGATCTTTGTGAACTGCCTCAGATGAGAAACCACCAGAAACATTAACTCTCATGAAGTGTCACCTACCTCAATCTTTTTTAGAGGTGGGCACGAAGTGCTTTGTCATGCTTTGTCTGTGTGGCAGCAAAGCTGCCTTTCCCCCACCCCCTCACTAACGCTTCCACACACCAGCTGACACATGCTGCTCCGTGCCTCCTCATCACATGATTCTCCAGTCTAGGCAGGAGCCGAGGTTTCCCTGCCATGCCTCCTCTAGCAGCTTACCACTTGACAGCTGCTCAGGGAGAATCTCCATCCCACCTCCTCATCGGAGTGGTCAGCTGTGGGAGGAGGTGGGGCAGGGAGGTCTGGATTCCCTTCCGGACTGAAGATTCATGTGATGAGGAGGCACAGAGCAGCTGTGCTGTCACATGGACTAATTGGGTCAAAGCATAAGAAAGCACCTTGTGCCCATTCCTAGTGCTTTGGCCAAAGCATCCACATTACTCTCTGATGTTTTGAACAACTGATAGCTGAAGAATACATAATGTATAATAATGTATACATTACTGAAACAGCGATGTCTACTGTGGCCTGGGCATGTCGTGAGAGTGGCTGATAGTTGGATTCCAAAAGATCTCCTGTATGGGAATTAGTGCAGGGAACGTGCCCCAGAAGGAGACCACAACTGCGATACTAGGAGATCTGCAAGCGGGATCTGAAGGCCTTAAGAATGGACCTCAACAGATGGGAATCTTTGACATCTGAGCATTCAGCCTGGAGGCAGGCGGTGCAGCATGGCCTCCCCCAATTTGAAGAGACACTTGTTCAGCAAACTGAGGCAAAGAGGCAGTCCCGAAACCAGCAAAATCAGGGAGCTGGACAGTGGGCAGATTATATTTGTCTTCAGCATGGAAGGGATTGTCACTCTCGAATTGGCCTTCTCGGCCACACAAGGCACTGTCCCAAGACCTCCATGCAGAGCACATTACCATAGTCTCTTGAGACTGAAGAATGCCTACACACCAGCTGAGGAATGAAGGCTCCATCTCAGATAGGATAACTCTCCATAGAGACAGAGGAAGGGGCTAGAAGTGGCTAAGCTCTGTGGTACCTACAAGGCATTAATCGTCTCGTAGCTTCCTGACAGGTACCCGGTCTAGAGCATAACACAGAGAGAGACTGTGTGTTCCTTCAAAAACTAAGCCCTGCAAACCGGCTCCTTCCATCTTCATGGAGACACATCACGTTTTTCAACATTGTGTTATACAGGAACAAGACTTCCATATTTTTTGGACAACAACCTCAGTCCATACGTGATGGAGGAGACAGAATGTGTGGATCAGTCTCGGGAGACTAGATTCAGTATTCCTGCTTGGCTATGGAAACTCACTCTGTGTGTGTGTGTGTTTGTTTTTGTGTGTGTTTGTTTGTGTGTGTGTGTGTGTGTGTGTGTGTGTGTGAGAGAGAGAGAGAGAGAGAGATTGGTATCTGGTTTCACACTAGAATCAACCCCTGCAGGAATAAATGTCACCTCTGATGGACTACCACAGACTCAAACTACCAAGGGATGTTATGAAGTTTCATAGTGCTCCGAGGTCCTTGTTTAAGTGTCATATTATTAACCCTGCTTGTAGGTTTTCCCCTATTGTTCAACAGTGTATTTTGATGATGTTGACAACACTCCTTGAACATCCTTTTAGGGTTGCATTACTTGCACAAACTTTTTAATGATCTTTCATGCAAATATGCTCAAAATTATCAACACTCATTGTGTCAGGATCCCTTTTGCATAATCTTGGCTCATCCACAGAGGCCTTATTCCAGTCTAAATATTTATTTCAATTTCAAGGCAATTTTTGTAAAATGATAAAGTTATACTCCTATTAAAATTATCTCAGCAAAACTTTAGGTTTGAAATATTTTTTTAAAATCACAGACCAGAAGGCAGGGAGTTACACATATCACATCCTCCTTTGACAATTATCTTAAAACACATGAAAGAGTCCACTCACAACACCACCCCTGTTAACTATCTCCTTATTGTTGTAAAATGCCATCAGGAATGTGGCTTTTATGTATCTTTTGGAGGAAAAGAAGATTTCCGTGGAGGCCATTCCCACATTTGAGGCCACCATAAAGTCTTCTGTCTTACATGCATTCACAGATTCATAAAGGTATAATTCGAAAACTAGGCTCTCCGTGTGGCATGAACCTCTCTCTTCAGTCTCTTCCCAAGACAGACAGGTTGATGGAGATTAAGAAGATAATTTTGTGATGATTTCAAAGTTTTCCCTCTCTGTGCATCTGTTGATGTCTAATATGATGGGCTCTACAATGGAAGATTTCCCCACATTCTTTGCACTGATAGAGACTTTCTCCTGAATGAATTTGTTCGTCTTCCCCACGATCTTTGTTCAGACAGAAGCTGATGAAGTTTAAAATCTGAGAGCTGCTTCAAATTTTTACCGCACTCTTTGCATGTATGAAGTTTTTCTCCTGAGTAAATTGATTGATGTACTGCGACATATGAGTATTTGGTGAACCTCTTCCTACATTCTTTGAACTGAACGGGTTTCTGCCCTTATTATGATGTTTTCTTAAAGTTGACCCAACTGTGTAGCTTTTCTAAAATTCTTCATACTGACGGGGTTTCTCTCCTATATGAATTTGCTGATGTACTACAACGTTTGCCTTCCGGCTGAACTTTTTCCCACATTCTTTGCATGCATAGAGTTTTTCTCTTGAATGAATTTAAAAGCTGAGGAATGACTGAAACATTTTCCACATTATTTGCATGCATAGGGTTTTTCTCTTGAATGAATTTTTTGATGTATTTTAAGGCTTCCAATTTGGCTGAAATCCCTGCCACATTCTTCACATTTATAGGGTTTCTCTCCTGTATGAATTCGCTGATGTACTACAAGGTTTGCCTTCTGGCTGAACTTTTTCCCACATTCATTGCACTGATGAGGTTTCTCTCCCGTATGAATTCGCTGGTGTACTTGAAGATCACTGCTCTGGCAGAAGCATTTCCCACATTCTTTACAAGAATATGGCTTCTTCCCTGAATGGGAGCGCTGATGTCTTCTAAAATTTGAGGAACGACTGAAACATTTCCCACATTTTTTACATGCATAGGGTTTTTCTCCTGTATGAATTCGTCGGTGCATTATAAGGTGTCCGCTTTGGGTGAAGCTCCTCCCACATTCTTCACATTTATAGGGTTTCTCTCCTTTATGAATTCGTTGATGTATTACAAGGTTTGTATTCCGGCTGAACGTTTCCCCACATTCTTTGCATATATAGGGTTTCTCTCCTGTATGAATTCGTTGATGTACTACAAGGCTTGCCTTCTGGCTGAACGTTTCCCCACATTCTTTGCATATAAAGGGCTTCTCTCCTGTATGAATTCGCTGATGTACTTGAAGATGTGAAATGCGTCTGAAGGCCTGTCCACATACAGGACATTTGTATGCTTTCTCTCCTGTGTGTATTCTTTGATGTCTTTCAAGTTCTGAAGTTCTCTTGAAGCTCATGCCACACTCTATGCACTTATAGACTTTCTCTTCAGAATGCATTGGTTGAGGTGCTTTAAGGTCAGAGCTAATGCATTTGTGTTTCTCCCCTGTGTGAAATCTTGTCTCTTCTGGGCTCCATCTGAAACTTTCTCCATCCTTCAAACAGTGACACCGATATATCTGAGCGTGACATGTTGGACATTTCACTGGTCTTTTCCTCAGAGGGCTGTTTTGTTGATACTCTGAGCTTTGAAGAGCATTGATGCTCCTGTTGGCTGTTTTCCCCGTTTCGTCTTCAGAGGCAACGCTGCTCGGATATCTGTGAGATCTGTCTCTCCTCTGGTCTTCCCAATACTGCCTCAGTGATTCATTTCCTTCCCAGCAGTTCTCATTTTCATCCTCCCCTCTTTCTGGCAATATCCCCTGGAGTCTTACTTCCTTCTCTTTTGCCCCATCTGTTTGAAGGAGAGAATTAATAGTGAATTGAGGATCTAATGGGTTAAAGGAGGGAAGGGTGCCAGAGAAGAAAGTTTATTGCATTCATCAACCTGCTTTGTATTCAGGAAATCTTTCTCATATTCCTTTCCTAAAGTATTTAATTTTAGCTAGAGACAAAAGATAAAGCGAAATACTTTAGGAAATGAATATGAGAAAGATTTAGCTAAAGACACAAGTCCCTTCATGGATTGATGACTTGCCATGTTGAAACGGCTCGAGTAACTGAGAGAAGCTATGTGCTAGGCTGTGCAGGGCCACCCAAAAGTCATAGTGGAGAGTTCCGACTAAACGTAATCCATCTGGAGCAGGCTTTAGCAAGCCACTCCAGTATCTTTGCCAAGAAAACCCCATGAACAGAAACAAAAGGCTAAAAGATATGACGCTGGAAGATCGGACCTTCAGGTCGGAAAGCGTCCAACATTTCACTGAGGAAGAGTGGAGGACAAGTATAAGTACCTCCAGAGCTAATGAAGTGGTTGGGCCAAAGCCGAAAGGATGCTCAGCTGTGGACGTGCCTGGAAGTGAAAGGAAAGTCTGATGCTGCAAAGAAAAATACTGCATAGGAACCTAGAATGTAAGATCTATGAACCTTGGGAAGCTGGAGGTGGTCAAAAAGGAGATGGCAAGAATAAATATTGACATCCTAGGCGTCAGTGAACTAAAATGGACAGGAATAGGCGAATTAAATTCATATCTACTATTGTGGGCAAGATCCCTATAAAAGGAATGGAGTAGCCCTCATAGTCAACAGAAGATTGAGAAAAGCTGTAATGGGATATAATCTCAAAAATGATAGAGTGATTTCAATACAAATCCAAGGCAGACCTTTCAACATCACAGTAATCCAAGTTTATGCACCAACCACCAATGCTGAGGAGTCTGAAACTGACGAATTCTACGAAGACTTACAACACCTTCTAGAACGGACACAAAAGAAAGATGTTCTCATTCTATGGGATTTCCGTAGGAGGAAAGACACACTCTCTCTCTCTATATATATACCTTGTAGATTCTGAGGGGCCTCTGAAAGGAGAAAACGAGCTTTATCTGCCTCTTTTTGGTTGGCTCTTGCTTGTAGCTGCTTCTGTACATCCTTAAGAGGAGCCTCTCCTTCCATGGGTGTTAATCAGAGCTTCACCTTCATCTGTCGCCTTTAATAACAGAGTAGAAACATTTTTAGAGTAAAAGTTGGGACACCAGCCCTAACCTCAGTCATGTTCCATTAGCTTCGAAGGGAGAATCTAATTCAGCTCCTTATAGATGGACGGCATAATGCTGCAACCTTACCCCATTAAGAGAAAATAATAAGGATGTGGCATTTGGATTTCCTGCACTCCAACTCCTCAAATTATCCCAGAATTCCTCCTTTGGGGGAATTTTGGTACTCCCAGTCTACAATTTCAAACACCTTCAATTTCTAGACCTCAAAGCCTAGTCTTCAGAGGCTGCGCTATAGGTCTCCAGTTCCTGCCCCCCAAATCCAAGGACACTGTAGTTTTTGGAAGGCACTGTCTATACCATGACCTGTGCTGGCCGTGATTTCTGGGAGTTGAAGTCCAAGAACATGTGGAGGCCCAAGAAATTGGAGATTCAGGAATTCTGGGAAGTGCCATCCAAAAAAAGTTGAAGGAGACACCCCTAGAAGAGAACTGTCTCTCCAGCCCCACCACAAGGATGTGGTACTTAGAGACCGTCTCCCTCTGGCCATATTCGCCCATTGCAAAGTTATCTCCTCTGTTTCACCTTTGGTTCTCTCTCAGAAGCCCCATATTTTTTCCTCTTACTTACCAAGGTGACGCCCAACTGCCCAGGAAAGCTCACAATCCAGCTACAGACAAGTAGAAATTTTGGAGGGAAAGGAATCAAAAGAGGACTCACCCAGTGTGAAAATTTCTAGCAGCCAGAAACAGAGTAAAAGCCAGCACCCATATCTGGCTAAGGTGGTGACGGGGGTCTGGAAGTCTGTGTTTCCTTCTGCTGGTGATTTATTACTAATTGCTACTCTTCTCTTTTTCCTTTTATCATGCCCACATTACCACCTTGAAATTGAACCACCTGCTAAAAATTACCCTAAGATTTGCAAGGAAGTCTCGAGTTTGTAGTTCAGAGCAAAAGAGAGAGTCATGTATTAAGAAAATATGTTTTCTAAGGGTAAAATATTTGAGAAGGGTTTTTTCCTTTAATGCCTTCATTTTCATATTTTTATCACTAACCTTCCTGTTTTTATTCATTCATTTTCTCACCTTCCACATGTTGTCCATGTTTGAGGGGGTTTCAAAAATTAAAGAGCACACACGCACGCAATGGCTTAAATCCTTTGGCTTAGTGTAGTAAGTTGTGCTAGAGTAGGCCCATTGAATCAGTAGGGTTTTGGTGAGTCAACTGCAAAATTTCCATTGATTCAAGTGGTCCTACTCTAGTACTCTACTTGTCACTTCCTTTGCTAAAACCAGTAGCAACTCAAGTAGATCCATCTGGATCCATTGGCCCTACAGAGGAGTTGACTCTCCCGATCCCCACTTGCTTCAACGAGCCACAGTCGTACAACATAGGATGTTAAGCAACAGGATTTCAGCCATCCATTGTAAATTGCGATTGACATTTCAGTTCTGGTCACAGTCTGTTTCCCAAGGTAAGTAGGCAAATAACATCCGGCATGCTATGCCTTTCCCCAGAGAAGGTTCTCAGCATGTTCTGGGCTCAGTTATGTTTAGCTCACTCCGGGATTTGTTGTTCTTGTAGTAGTTGTAGTGATTGTTATCTGCTTCACCCTCATGGCAACAGCTTGAATTAAGAGACCCCCTGCATAAGTTTACTCCCACTTGCGGCAGAACCTGCTGCTTCAGCTGATCCTCTTGCTCGGCTTCATGGCAGGGCAAGGGTAGGACCATATTAAGATGAGCAAAGTCTGAATACAGGCCTTTTCTAGGCCGTTGTTACTTCCTCCCCCTTTTCTGTTTCAGTGGCGCCCATTCGCCTTTTCTGCATGATGCAGCTGTGAAGGGCCCATCTGCACTGACCATGGGTTTCACTCCCCATGGGAGAGATTATATCCTTTCACCTGGGGTTCATGTCATGGTTGGGCTAAAACTAGTTTTACTCTGCCTGAAAGAAAATGAGAGTGGTGCACAATCCGCTTCTTGTCAGCCCAGTACTGCACCGATTCACGGTGATCCCTGCACTTTCTGAGAACATTGATTGTAAGGCTTTCATTGTGAGACTTTGAGGAAGCAATTAAAGACATGGCTTTTTGGGGAGACTTTTCACACTGGCCCCAGCTGACCTCCTTCCCCCACTTGTTTTCTTTCCCCTCCTCTTCTTCCCTCCCCTCTTTTCCTCCATGCACTCTGGGATTAGTTGGTGCCATCTGTTTTTTTTTTTGGGGGGGGGCGTTGGATTATTGCTGTTGGCTTTAATATCTCTATTTTTATTTTATTTTTCTTATTTATGAGTTGTAAGCCGCCCAGAGTAGTGCTGTGATACTAATGGAAGTGGAATAGAAACTGAATGAATGAATGAATGAATGAATGAATGAATGAATGAATGAATGAATGAATGAAAGAAAGAAAGAAAGAAAGAAAGAAAGAAAGAATGAATGAATGAATGAATGAATGAAAGAATGAAAGAAAGAATGAATGAGTGAATGAATGAATGAATGAATGAAAGAAAGAATGAATTAATTAATGAAAGAATGAAACAAAGAATGAATGAATGAATGAGTGAATGAATGAATGAATGAATGAATGAAAGAAAGAAAGAAAGAAAAAGAAAGAAAGAAAGAAGAATGAATGAATGAATGAATGAATGAATGAATGAATGAAAGAAAGAAAGAAAGAAAGAAAGAAAGAAAGAAAGAAAGAAAGAAAGAAAGAAAGAAAGATCGTCTCAACCCCAAGGCTAATCTGGCAGCAAAACTCAGGTGTTCGCTTTCACTTGGCTGTGTCACCAGCTCTGCCGTGCTTCCTCTGGATCCCGAAAGGACAAGTGAACCCATGAGCCTCAGAAGGTGGGCTGCACCCGCACCTCCCTCCGAAGGGGGCTTCTTCAGTTATTGGTGGAGGGTGGATTCTCTGACCAAAGGAAGGGTAAGTCTGGAAATGGTCCCTGCTTCTGGGTCACCACGTGGAGGAACAAAGTGGGGGGAAATGGGGGTGTTGTATCCTTTAGCACTGCTTCTGAATGCAATTCCTCTCCAAGCTGACCCCTTAATTCCCCTCCCCAGCCAGCCCAGGCACTGCTGCTTTGAGCTAATTTGGATGAAAGGGGCTTCCACTCCCTTGGTGGCCCTCCTGTTGCTTTCCTGCAAAGACAAGGAGAAAGTCAGAGCCACCCCCGAGATAATAATTAATCTTGTTTACATGTCATCACTGTGTATATCACCTTTCTCTTGATTTTTTCAAAAAAATAGTATGATGGGCAGCTAAGAAACATCCCAAAAACCCAAGTAACCAATGCACCACCCAGAATTTCATAGAATAATAAAATAATTTAGTTGGAAGGGTTCTATTAGGCGACAGAATCCAAAGTCCTGCTCAATGCAGGAATACAAATCAAGGGAGATCTGCCAGGTGGTTGTCTCAACTTCTCTTGAATGCCTCCAGTGTTGGAGCATTCACCATCCCTCAAGGTCATCATTAGCTCCGTTGTTGTACTGCTCTAACAGTTACGAAGTTCTTCTTGATATTCAGCCAAAGTCTGGCTTCCGGTAACTTGAGCCCATAATCATGTGTCCTGCACTCTGAGGTGATGGAGAACAGATCCTGTCCTTCCTGTGTAGGATAGCCTTTCAAATGTATTTAAAAAGTGCTCTCCTATCTCCCCTACATCTTCTTTCCCCAAGGCTAAACATGCCCGGTTCTTTCAGTCTTTCCTCTTAGGGCTTGATTTCCAGCCCCCTGATCATCCTTGTCGCCCTCCTCTGAACCTGTTCCAAATTGCTGGCATCCTTCTTGAAGTGTGGTGTCCAGAACCGAGAAACAGGACTCAAGATGAGCGCTGAATAATGGGATTTGGAGACAATACGTCTGTTAAAGCATCCTAAAATAGGCTTTGCCTTTTTTGTAGCCGCATCACACAGTTGGCTCATAGGTATGGTACTCTCGAGAAAGTCCAACACCCAGACCAGACAGGTTCTCAGTGGGGGAAGAATGTCTCCCATCCTGGAGTGGCCTGCAGGTTTTCTGACCAGAAGGGGAAAATGGGTAAATCCCAGAAGTCAGGGTGAGGGGCTGGAGGGGTTTCCACAGATGACCTTTGATAGGCCTTGGAAGGCCACGCTTGCTGTGCTACTCCTATTTATTCTCCTCCTGAAATCAGTTCTGTTTACCCAAAACAACACCCAGTGGTCTACTCTCCTCCATGGCCCCTAAAAGAAAAAGACGTGAGAATGGATGAGGCTCAAAACATGGCAAAACCCTCAACCAGTTTCGGAAGAAGCAAGTGGGTTTGGCTGAGCTGGTGTTCAAGGGGTTTGAACTGGGGACACATTTCACCTGCAGAAAGGGCTAGTGGGATCCTGGCTTCCAATCCCCAAATGGAGGTCTCCTTTTATTTCGGCTTCAGAGGTGCAAGGGGTGAGGTGTTACCCCCCCCCATGCGAATCCAGGGTCAAAGTCCCACGCAAAAGGTTCAATGGGGGAAAAAGTCATACAACTCCCCCCGGAAGACCTCACTCACAAGTCTTCTTACTCATGGCTCAGTGGATCCAAAAGTCTTGATTTTGAGGCCACCAAGAGAGAGAAACAATTACACCCCGCAAAAGTTTTCCCCAAAGGCCTTCAAAGCAAGAAAATGTGATCAGGATCTGGGCCAAATCTAGACCTGGAGGGGCTAGGTGAGAAGTCACCCTCCCTGACCAGCTCCTTCCAGCTCCTGAAGTCTGGCCTTGGGACACTGCCTGACCATCGCTGATTCCACCCCTTGGAGGGACAAGTCTACAGCTGTTGTGGTTTTTCCAGGTCTGAGGGTGGAGCTGATGGCCTCCTGGTGGCTGTGATACAAGGAGACCTGCAAGCGGATCTGAAGGCCTTAGGAATGACCTCAACAGATGGGAAACCTTGACATCTGAGTGTCTAGAGGATAACATACACGGAGACTGTGTGTTCTTCAAAAACTAAGCCCTGCCATCGGCTCCCTCCATCTTCATGGAGACACATTTTTTTCAACATTAAGGTGTTGTTCAGCAACCCTTATATGGTTTCACACTAGAATCAACCCTTGCAGGAATAAATGTCAACTGTGATGGACTACCACAGACACAACCAACCAAAGGGTGTGTAGCGTTCTCCATTTATTAGATCTATGGTTCTTGTTGTATTATGTAATGGTTTATGAATATTCATGTTGCTGAGAGGCGGAGCCAAGAGAGATGCTATAAGAGGCGGAGTCAGAAGTGAGATTAAGTCAGATTGAGTCAGTGAGAGTAGAGTCAGGGAGTGTAATAGAATGTGTAGTTTGGGAAATTCTGAGATGTGATTAGCTACTGAAGATATTTATGAAACAATCTCTGTAATCAATAAACCAAAGTTTATTTTAAAAAAACTTGAAGTGTGGACCTGAATCTTTCTGAAGTAATGGTGATTTAGAGATCACCTGGTGGCAGGAAGTGAAAAGAATGAGGTTTGTTTCCCTTCGTGTGCTCTGAGGCTTGAGCAAGCAAAAGGGGCACGAGGGTGGACGCCACTGGGCGTTATAAAATTTCATAGTGCTCCGAGGTCCTTCTTTCACTGTCATATTATTAATCCGGCTTGTAGTTTTTTCCCTATTCTTCAACAGTGTGTTTTGCTAATGTGGACACCACTCCTTAAATATCTCATACACTTGAACTTCCTTTTAGGGTTGCTATAATTTACACAAACATATTCACGATCTTTCATGCAAATAGGCTCAAAATTATCCACACTCATCCTGTCAGGATCCCTTTTGCATAATCATGGCTCATTCAAAGATACCTTTTTCCAGTTTAAATCTTTATTTCAATTTCAAGGCAATTTTTGTAAAATGATAAAGTTAGACTCATTTTAAAACTATCTCAGCAAAACCTTAGTTGTGAAATATTTTTTAAAAAACCACAGAAGAGAAGGCAGGGAGTTACACATATCACATCCTTCTTTACAATGATGCAATTTCTCCCTTGAATGTGAATGTTGATGAAGTTTAAAATCTGAGAGCTGCTTGAAATTTTTACCACACTCTCTGCATGTAAAGAGTCTTTCTCCTGAGTAAATTGGTTGATATACTGTGACGTTTGAGTATTTGGTAAACCTCTTTCTACATTCTTTGAACTGAACGGGTTTCTCTCCTTTATGATGTTTTCTTAAGGTTGACCCAACTGTGAAGCTTTTCCCGCATTTTTCATACTGATAAGGTTTTCTCTCCCATATGAATTTGTGGATGTACTACAAGGTTTGCCTTCTGGCTGAACTTTTCCCAACATTCATTGCACTGATGGGATTTCTCTCCCCTATGAATTTGCTGGTGTACTTCAAGATCACTGCTCTGGCAGAAACATTTCCCACATTCGTTACAAAAATATGGTTTCCCCCCTGAATGCTGATGTATCTTAAAAGCTGAAGAATGACTCAAACATTTTCCACACTATTTGTCTGCATAGGGTTTTTCTCCTGAATGAATTTGTTGATGTATTATAAGGTTTACGATTTGGCTGAAACTCCTCCCACATTCTTCACATTTATAGGGTTTCTCTCCTGCATGAATTTGCTGGTGTTCTTCGAGATCACTGCTGAGGCAGAAACATTTCCCACATTCATTACAAAAATATGGTCTCCCCCCTGAATGGGAGCGCTGATGTACTCTAGAATTGGGTGAATTATTAAAACATTTTCCACATTCTTCGCATATATAGGTTTTCTCTCCTGTATGAATTCCCTGATGTTCTTGAAGCTGTGAACTGCATCTGAAGGCCTGTCCACATTCAGGACATTTGTATGCTTTCTCTCCTGTGTGTATACTTTGATGTCTTTTAAGTTCTGAACATATCTTGATTCTCATGCCACACTCTATGCACGTACAGACTTTCTCTTCAGAATGCTTTGGTTGAGGTGCTTCAAGGTCAGAGCTAAACCATTTGGTTTTCTCCCCTGTGTGAAATCTTGTATCTTCTGGGCTCCATCTGAAACTTTCTCCATCCTCCAAACAGTGACACCGATTTATATCGGCGTGACATGTTGGACATTTCACTGGACCTTTCCTCAGAGGGATGTTTTGTTGATACTCTGAGCTTTGAAGAGCACTGATGCTCCTGTTTGTTGTTTTTCCCATTTCGTCTTCAGAGGCAACGCCGCTCAGATATCCTTGAGATATGTCTCTCCTCTGGTCTTCCCGATTCTGCCTCAGCGATTCATTTCCATCCCAACAGTTCTCATTTTCATCCTCCCCTCTTTCTGGCAATGTCTCATGGCATCTTATTTCCTTCTCTTTTCCCTCATCTGCTCGAAGGAGAGAATTAATAGTGAATTGAGGATCTAGTGGGGAAAAGGGGGAAAAGGTGCCAGAGAATAAAGTTTATTGCATTCATTAACTTGCTTTCTATTCAGAAATATTCCTTTCCTAAAATTTTTTAGGTTTAACTAAATACACAAGAGGTTCAATGGCTATCAAGTGAATGGTACTACCCTGGAAGATAGGAATAAAATTCAAAAAGATCTTGATAAGCTCAAGCTTTGGGCTGAAAACAACAAAATGAACTTTCACAGGGATAAGTGCAGAGTTCTCCACCTAGGGTAAATAAAGCCCACAAATGAACAGTTACAAAATGGGGGATACATGGCTCAGTAATATTATTAGTGAAAAGGAATTTGGAATTGTTGTAGTTCATATGCTGAATATGAACCAAGAGCGCGAGCTGGGCTGCATAACAATGCAAACGGTATTTTATCCTGCAAGTATAGTCTCCCAATCCCATGAGGTACTAGTTCTCCTCTATTCAGCACTGGTTAGGCCTCATCTTGAGTTCCGGCTCCAGTTCTGGACACTGAACTTTAAGAGTGATGCCAACAAGCTGGAGCCAGTTGAGAAGAGAGCAACAAAAAAATAAGAAATTTTGGAAACTAATTTTTAAGGAAATACTGTATGTGGTATATTTGGACAAGATATCGAATTTAATGCTAATTTTTTGACAATCTTGATTTGGATTATTACTTGAAGGAATTGATCAACCATTTTATGACAAGTGCTAGAATATTAATAGCTAGGTTTTGGAAAGACAAAAATGATATTAAAATAGAAGATCAATATAGTGAAGTATGGGACATCGCATTAAGTGATAAATTGACTACTGAACTTAAGACGAAAAGAGGGGAAATAATTTCTAATATATTTTATGCTATTTGGGGTAGAATTGTAGAATTTGTATTAGTGAAAAGAAAGGGGAAAGCCTGTAAACATCAATTTATACAATTTTGGAAAGGAAATCTGCAATAAAAATTGTTCAATGGGGTCCCGTGGCTATGGGGTGTACGTTAGAATGTAGTCTCAAATAGCACTATTATTTGTATTTTTGTTATCATTTTAATAAATGTAAAAAATGTAACAAATAAATAAATAAATGTAACAAATAAATAAATATTTGTTTTAAAATAAACATATAAAAAAGTAGAGAGCAACAAGAGTGATCAGGGGATATATACCTTGTAAATCCTCAAGGGCCTGTAAAAGGAGAAGAAAAGTATCATCTGCACCATCCTCTTTTTGGTTGGCTCCTGTTTGTAGCTGCTTCTGTTTATCCTTAAGAGGAGCCTCTCCTTCCATGGGTGTTGATCAAAGGTCGACCTTCTTCTGTCACCTTTAACAACAGAGCAGAAGCTTTTTAGAGTAACAGTCGGGACACCAGCCCTAACCCCGGTCATGAGTTCCTTTCCCTTCGAAGGGAGAATCTAATTCAGGTGTTTATAGATGGAAGCCATAATGCTACCACCTTACCCCATTAAGAGAAAATAATAAGGATGTGGCATTTGGATTTCCTGCACTCCAACTCCCCACATTTTCCCAGAATTCCTCCTATACAATTTCAGACACTTTCAATTTCTAGACCTCAAGGCCTAGTCTTCAGAGGCTGCACTATAGTTCTCCAGTTTCTGCCCCCCCCCCCCAAATCCCAAGGCACTGTGGTTTTTTCAAGGCACTGTCTATCTCATCATCTCTGCTGGCCAGGATTTCTGGGTGTTGAAGTCCAAGAACATCTGGAGGCCCAAGGTTGGAGACCACTGGTCTATAGAACCGAAAGAGCTGCAAGATTATACCCAGGAGGCATTGCAACAGGAAATGAATGATGTAAGCAGCCCTACTAGAGATGAAGAAAATGCATGTGTCTGAAGGTGTGTGTCTCTGAAACAGAAATCTCAGATTCAGGAATTCTGAGAACTGACATCCAAAAAAATCCAAAGGGGACATCCCTAGAAGAGAACCCTCTCTCCAGCCCCACCACAAGGGTGTGGTACATAGAGACCGTCTCCCTCTGGCAATATTGGCCCATTGCAAAGTTATCTCCTCTGTTTCACTTTTTTCTCTCTCTCAGAACCCCCATATTTTCCTCTTACTTACCAAGGTGATACCCAACTGCCCAGGAAAGCTCACAATCCAGCTACAGAGAAGCAGAAAGTTTGGAGGAAAGGAATCAACAGAGGACTCACTGAGTGGGAGAATTTCTAGCAGCCAGAAACAGAGTAAAAGCCAGCCCCCATATGTGGCTAACGTGGTCTGGAAGTCTGTGTTTCCTTCTGCTGGTGACTCATTACTAACTGCAACTCTTCCCTTCTCTTTCTCCTTTTATCATGGCCACATTCCCGCCTTGAAATTGAACCACCTGCCAAGAATTATCCAAAGATTTGCAAGGAAGTCTGGAGTTTGTAGTTCAGAGCAAAAGAGAGATTCATGCATAAAGAAAATATATTTTTTTCCAAGGGAAAATCATCTGAGAAGGGTTTTTTTCCTTTGATTTCATATTTTCATTACTAATCTTCCTGTTTGTTCATTCATTTTCTCAGCTTCCACATGTTGTCCATGTTTGAGGGGATTTCAAAAATTAAAGAGCACAAACACGTGCAATGGCCTAAATCCTTTGGCTTAGTGTAGTAAATTGTGTTAGAGTAGGCCTATTGAATCAGTAGGGGTTTGGTGAGTCAACTGCATAGGTTCCATTGATTCAAGTGGTCCTACTCTAGTACTCTAGTTGTTACTTCCTGTGCTAAAACAAGTAGCAACTCAAGTAGATCCATCTGGATCCATTGGCCCTACAGAGGGGTTGACTCTCCAGATCCCCACTTGCTTGAACAAGCCCCACTCATGTAACATAGGATGTTAAGCAATAGGATTTCAGCCATCCACTGGAAATTGCGATTGACGTTTCATTTCTGGTCACAGTCTGTTTCCCAAGGTAAGTAGGCAAGTACCAGCCGTCATGCTATCCCTTGCCCCAGAGAAGGTTCTCAGCATGTTCGGAGCTCAGTTATGTTTAGCTCATTCCAGTACTTGTTGTTCTTGTAGTAGTTGAAGTTATTGTTATCTGCTTCACCCTCATGGCAACACTTTGAATTAAGAGACCCCCTGCATAAGTTCACTCCCACTTGCGGCAGCACCAGCTGCTTCAGATCGTGATCTCGCTCAGCTTCATGGCAGGGCAAAGGTAGGACCTTGTTTAGATGAGCAAAGTCTGAATACAGGCCTTTTCTAGGCCATTGGTTCTTCCTCCCCCTTTTCTATTTCAGTGGCGCCCATTCGCCTTTTCTGCCTGATGCATCTGTGAAGGGCACATCTGCACTGACCATGGGTTTCACTCCCCATGGGAGAGATTATATCCTTTCACCTGGGGTTCATGTCATGGTTGGGCTAAAACTAGTTTTACTCTGCCTGAAAGAAAATCAGAATGGTGCACAATCCACTTCTTGTGGGCCCAGGACTGCACTGATTCACGGTGATCCCTGCACCTTCTGAGAACATCGATTGTAATGCTTTCATTGTGTGACTTTGAGAAAACAATTAAAGACATGGCTTTTCAGGGAGATTTTTCACACTGGCCCCAGCTGACCTCCTTCCCCTCAATTGTTTTCTTTCCCCTCCACTTCTTCCCTCCCCTCTTTTCCTCCATCCACTCTGGGATTAGTCGGTGCCATCTGTTTTTTTTTTTGGGGGGGTGGGGTTGGATTATTGCTGTTGGCTTTAATATCTCTATTTTTATTTTTGTTTTCTAATTTATGAGTTGTAACCCACCCAGAGTAGTGCTGTGATACTAATTGAATGATTGAATGAATGAATGAATGAATGAATGAATGAATGAATGAATGAAACCAGAAGGAAGATCATCTCAACCCCAAGGCTAATCTGGCATCAAAACTCAGGTGTTCGCTTCCACTTGACTGTGTCACCATCTCTGCCCTGCTTCCTCTGGATCCCGAAAGGGAAATTTAACCCATGAGCCCCAGAAGGTGGGCTACACCCGCTCCCCGCTCCCAGGAGGGGCTTCTTCAGTTACTGGCGGGGGGTTGATTCTCTGACCAAAGAAAGGGCAAGCCTGGAAATGGTCCCTACTTCTGGGTCACCACGTGGAGGAGCAACGTGGGGGGAGGGGTGTTGTATCCTTTAGCGCTGCTTCTGAATCCAGTCCCTCTCCAAGCTGACCCCTTAATTCCCCTCCGCAGCCAGCCCAGGTGCTACTCTTTCAGCTACTTTGGAAGAAAGGGGCTTTCACTCCCTTGGTGGCCCTCCTGTTGCTTTCCTGCAAAGACAAGGAGAAAGTCAGAGCCACCCCCCAAGATAATAATAATTAATCTTGGTTACATGTCATCACTGTGTATATCACCTTTCTTCTGATTTTTCTTAATGAAAGAAAATAGCATGATGGGCAGCTAAGAAACATCCCAAACACTGAAGTAACCCATCCACCATCAGAACCCTATTTCTCGAATGGCACCAATTCTATCATGCAGCTACACCAGCCTAAGGGAAATGGGAGACCCTCTGCGAGCTACACACAAGTAGACCATCTCTGTGTGCCCATCATTAGTGCACCTCCCACAATTTCATATAATAAATAAATAATTTAGTTGGAAGGGTCCTATAACGCCACAGAATCCAAACTCCTGCTCAGTAAAGGAATACAGATCAAAGGAGATCTGCCAGGTGGTTGTCTCAACTTCTCTTGAATGCCTCCAGCGTTGGAGCACTCACCATCTCTCAACGTCATCATTAGCTCCGTTGTCGTACTGCTCTAACAGTTACGAAGTTCTTCCTGATATTCAGCTGAAATCTGGCTTCCGGTAACTTGAGCCCATAATCATGTATCCAACACTCTGAGGTGATGGAGAACAGATCCTGTTCTTCCTGTGTAGGATAGCCTATCAAATGTATTTAAAAAGTGCTCTCCTATCTCCCCTTTATCTTCTTTCCTCAAGGATAAACATGCCCGGTTCTTTCAGTCTTTCCTTTTAGGGCTTGATTTCCAGCCCCCGGATCATCCTTGTCTCCCTCCTTGTTCCAAATTGCTGGCATCCTTCTTGAAGTGTGGTGTCCAGAACTGAGACACAGGACTCAAGAAGAGGCCTAACTGGTGCTGAATAATGGGATTTGGAGACAATACATCTTTTAAAGCATCCTAAAATAGGCTTTGCCTTTTTTTGTAGCCACATCACACTTTTGGCTCATAGCTATGGTACTCTCGCGAAAGTCCAACACCCAGACAAGACAGGTTCTTAGTGGGGGAAGAATGTCTCCCATCCTGGAGTGGACTGCAGGTTTTCTGACCAGAAGGGGAAAATGGGTAAATCCCAGAAATCGGGGTTGGGGGTGTCCACAGATGACCTTTGAAAGGCCTTGGAAGGCCACGCTTCCTGTGCTATTCCTATCTATTCTCCTCCTGAAATCAGTTCTGTTTACATAAAATGATACCAGGTGATCTACTCTCCTCCATGGCCCCTAGAAGTAAGAATGGCTTAGGGCTCAAAACATGACAAAATCCCCAACCTGTCTCAGAAGAAGTAAGTGGGTTTGGCTGAGCTGGTGTTCATGGGGTTTGAACTGGGACACATCTCACCTGCAGAAAGGGCTAGTGGGATCCTGGCTTCCAATTCCCAAATGGCCGGAGGTCTCTTTTTATTCGGGCTTCAGCAGTGCAAGGGGAGAGGTGCTATCCCCCATGCTAATCCAGGGTCAAAGTCCCACTCAAAAGGTTCAATGGGGGGGGGGGGAAAGACCTCACTCATGGTGCCACAAGTCTTCTTACTGATGGCTCAGCAGATACAAAGTCTTGATTTTGAGGCCACCAAGAGAGATAAACATTTACACTGGGCACAAGTTCCCCCCAAAGACCTTCAAAGCACCAAAATGTGATCAGGATCTGGGCCAAATCTAGACCTGGAGGGGCTAGGGGAGAAGTCACCCTCCCTGACCAGCTCCTTCCAGCTCCTGAAGTCTGGCCTTGGGACACTGCCTGACCATCGCTGATTCCACCCCTTGGAGGGACAAGTCTACAGATTTTGTGGTTTTTCCAGGTCTGAGGGTGGAGCTGATGGCCTCCTGGTGGCCCCTGGTCCATCTTCAGAACATTGTTTACAAAGGGGGAAAGGATCAGAGGCTGAATCAAGATAAGCAGAACCCATAAATTATGTTCAAGGCATGATTAAGCCTATTCCAAGCATGCATTATTCTATTATACGGACCCTGGAAGTAACCCGTTGCTTGTTTGTATGCTTACTTCTCATATGAAGGGTCTCTTCCCATAACTGGAAGCCTTCAAGTGCAGCTTATTTAGTTTCCGTTGGAAAGCTTTTTTTCAGCCGGGCTGGAGATAACTTTTGGGGGACGAGGTGATAAGATCCTGGTCCCTGTTGTTTCTTGTGGTTTCCAGATGCCATTGCTAGAAAAGTCCCACAGACATCTGGAATTATTTTCATACCCAGACCCTGATAAAGTTGCAACCCCTGGTGTTCTTCCCTAAGAACAAAGGCAGAGAATGTCAAGTGATCCGGCCATATTCTTGGTACAACACCCCTCCACTTGAGGGGGACTGGGCTGGGCACCCATGCTGTGGCACCATTTGCGTGGTGAGGAGTGCACCCCTTCGGAAACCCACCGATGCGGAGAGGTTTGGCCCAGCACCCCTGTAAGTTCAGCTGATTTGGGAAGAGAGTTTGTGTTGGACAGTTATGGCATGTTTCCAGAGTTAAGTCTATTTGACCCAATTATGAATGGTATTGAACAACATGTAATCAATAAAGTAAAGAAGACATCTCCTGTAATATTTCCCGCAAGAAATGAGGAGTTGTCAACATTTGAAACTGATCCTGATCACAGTGATGTAGGATTTTGTGGTGTGACGTCCACTTCCTCGGACGTCCTCCTGCTATATTTTTTTGGCCTGACTTTACTAACACGTCCTCAGGGGTCTTAAACTCAGTAGTGTAACTTTCAGTGGGAAATCTCTTTGAGCGGCTGGTGCTGATTTTTCTCCTCTATTGCACAAGAGTAGCGTGAATTTTTGCGCAATACAAAGAAAAACAGGCGGCGAAGTCTTCTTTACCTTCATTAGGTGTCACGGCTGAGTTACAGTGACCTGAACAGGGGTTTCCAGGTATGTAAAGTATTGAAAGACGAATTTTACTGGTGCCATTGCCCCTCAGACACACACTGGGCCGGGAAGGATTCAAACTCAGGTCTCCAGAGACAGTGACGCTTCCTGGAACTGGCAAGATATAAGGGGAAGCCAATCCGGGAGGTTTCTCCTGCCGGAGGTTTACAAGACACACGTCAGGCAACGGGGCATTCATTCTCACAACGGATTTCTCCCATGGGAGAGTGACAGGTGGCACAACTCCCCTCCCAGGCAGACCCAGGGCTGAGTTCAGATCCTGCTTCCTGATCCCTCCTCAGACAGACTCACCTCCAGCCAGCAGGAGGGCTGCTGTCTGCAGGAGCCACGGGGGCCCAGGAAGATCATGTATCCAGTCAGGAAAGTGGCCACCTGCCTCCAAACCCCCCTGCGTTGCTCCCCCTCTCGTGAGAAAGGCCACCCAGAAGGCAGAAGAGCTGATGGCTGCTGCGAATGGAGGGGAAATGCCTTTCAGCCAAGGGGAGATCTTTGTTCTCTCCTCAGCTATCTCAGCTTACTTCCATGTAAGAGACACCCCTCAAGTTTGAGCGTAATGATTTTAGGGGAAAGTATCATCTTATACAGTGGTGCCTTGCACAACAATGTTAATTGGTTCAAAAAAAAAAAACGTTCTGTGAAAACATCGTTCTGTGAAACACCATTTCCCATAGAGATGCATTGAAAACCGGATAATCCGTTCCAATTGGAACGGATTGCCGTCCTTAAGCGAAAATCCCCATAGGAAACATCGTTGTGTGAAACAATGTATCCACCATTCAAATGCATTGAGTAGGCTTCAAGGCATCTCAATGGGGGAGAAAAAAATCACCAAAAATTAACGAAGACTCAGAACAAAGCCAGATTAAGTTTGCAAAGGTTTCACAAGCTGCACTAACGAGTCCAAGCATTTAAAACAGTTTCTGAGTCTTCGTTAATTTTTGGTAAAAAAATTTTCTTCCCCATTGAGATGCATAGACCCCCCCAATCAAGAAGCAGCATGGCAGCAGTTAAAAAATTTTTAAAATCAGATTTGAACTTGGGCATCCAGAGGCAGGCATGGCCACAAGAGAACAGCAACCATTTCCTTGCAGAATTCCACACACACCAAAAAGCAGCATGCAGGAAAAAAAAAAATTAAAATCAGGTTTGAACTTGGGCATTCAAAACCCACACAAATCCACAGAAACCCCCAGCCAAAAAAAACCCTGCAATTTCCCCAATGAAAAAACCCCCATAACCAAAGCCAGACAGATCCAAATTCCCCCTTGCAAAAATCATCAGAGTTTTGCAATACAGTACAGTACAGATACACTGTAAAACCCACCACCCACCCAGGAGAAGAAATGCAAGCTTACCTTTGAAAGTTCTCCAGCACAGAAAGCATCCACAAGACAGAGCAAAGAGGCAAAGCCAACCTTTGAACTGCATGTGGGAAAGTAAACCCAGAATGCATGGGGAAGATTTTTTTTATCCCTTCCCTGCACAGGCGTAATGCATCCTGGGTACAGGCAGTTAGAAGAACAAATTAGCATTGCCAAACAGCCACCTTTCCCACTCTTTTTTGAAAACATCGTTAAGTGAACAGGGGACCCAAAATGCAATCGTTCTGTGAAGCATGGTCCCAAAATCGTTGTGCGAAAATTCCCCATAGGAAACATCGTTGTGTGAGGCGGCAAATTTTTCAGAAAAAGCCATCGTTGTGTGAATTTATCGTTGTGTGAGGCACTCGTTGTGCGAGGCACCACTGTACATAGAAAAATACGGTGACATTTGGAAGTGAATTGCCTCAGATGAGAAACCACCAGAAACATTAACTCTCGTGCAATGTCACCTCCCTCAGTCTTTGTATAGAGGTGGGCACGAAGTGCTCTGTCATGCTTCATCTGTGTGGCAGCAAAGCTGCCTTTCCCCCACCACTCTCACTGGCGCTTCCACACACCAGCCGACACATGATGCTCTGTGCCTCCTCATCACATGATTCTCTAGTCTAGGAAGGAGCCGAGGCTTCCCTGCCCCACCTCCTCTGGCAGCTGATCACTCGACAGCCACGCAGGGAGAATCTCCATCCCACCTCCTCATCTGAGTGGTCAGCTGTGGGAGGAGGTGGGGCAGGGAAGTCTGGACTCCTGTCCAGAATGGAGATTCATGTGATGAGGAGGCACAGAGCAGCTGTGCTGCCACATGGACTAATTGGGCCAAAGCATAACGAAGCACCTTGTGCCCATCCCTAGTGCTTTTGCCAAAACATCCACATTACTCTGTGTTGTTTTGAACAACTGATAGCTGAGGTATACAGAATGTATAATAATGTATACATTACTGAAACAGTGATGCTACTTTGGCTCAGGCATGTCGTGAGAATGGCTGATGGTCGGATTCCAAAAGATCTCCTGTATGGAGAATTAGTGCAGGGAAAACGCCACAGAGGGAGACCAAAGCTGTGATACAAGGAGACCTGCAAGAGGGATCTGAAGGTCTTAGGAATGGACCTCAACAGATGGGAAACCTTGACATCTGAGTGTCTAGAGCACAACACACATGGAGACTGTGTGTTCTTCAAAAACTAAGCCCTGCCATTGGCTCCCTCCATCTTCATGGAGATACATCATTTTTTTCAACATTAAGGTGTTGTTCAGCAACCCTTATATGGTTTCACACTAGAATCAACCCTTGCAGTGATGAACTACCTAAGACACAACCAACCAAAGGGTGTGTAGCGTTCTCCATTTATTAGATCTACGGTTCTTGTTGTATTATGTAATGGTTTATGAATATTCATGTTGCTGAGAGGCGGAGCCAAGAGAGATGATATACGTAAGAGGCGGAGTCAGAAGTGAGATTAAGTCAGATTGAGTCAGTGAGAGTAGAGTCAGGGAGTGTAATAGAATGTGTAGTGTGCGAAATTCTGAGATGTGATTAGCTACTGAAGATATTTATGAAACAATCTCTGTAATCAATAAACCAAAGTTTATTTTAAAAAAACTTGAATTGTGGACCTGAATCTTTCTGAAGTAATGGTGATTTAGAGATCACCTGGTGGCAGGAAGTGAAAAGAATGAGGTTTGTTTCCCTTCGTGTCCTCTGAGGCTTGAGCAAGCAAAAGGGGCACGAGGGTGGACCCCACAGGGCGTTATAAAATTTCATAGTGCTCCGAGGTCCTTCTTTCACTGTCATATTATTAATCCTGCTTGTAGTTTTTTCCCTATTCTTCAACAGTGTGTTTTGCTAATGTGGACACCGCTCCTTAAATATCTCATACACTTGAACTTCCTTTTAGGGTTGCCATAACTTACACAAACTTTTTCACGATCTTTCGTGCAAATAAGCTCAAAATTATCCACACCCATCCTGTCAGGATCCCTTTTGCATAATCATGGCTCATTCAAAGATACCTTTTTCCAGTTTAAATCTTTATTTCAATTTCAAGGCAGTTTTCGTAAAATGATAAAGTTAGACTCATGTTAAAACTATCTCAGCAAAACCTTAGTTGTGAATTTTTTAAAAAACCACAGAACAGAAGGCAGGGAGTTACACATATCACAGCCTTCTTTACAATGATGCAATTTCTCCCCAGAACGTGAATGTTGATGAAGTTTAAAATCTGAGAGCTGTGTGAAATTTTTACCACACTCTCTGCATGTAAAGAGTCTTTCTCCTGAGTAAATTGGTTGATATACTGTAACGTTTGAGTATTTGGCAAACCTCTTCCTACATTCTTTGAACTGAACGGGTTTCTCTCCTTTATGATGATTTCTTAAGGTTGACCCAACTGTGAAGCTTTTCTCACATTCTTCATACTTACAGGGTTTCTCTCCTATATATATTTGCTGATGTACTACAAGGTTTGCCTTCCGGCTGAACATTTCCCCACATTCTTTGCATATATAGGGTTTCTCTCCTGTATGAATTCGCTAGTGTACTTTGAGATCACTGCTGTGGCAGAAACATTTCCGACATTCTTTGCAAGAATATGGTTTCTCCCCTGAATGGGAGCGCTGATGTACTCTAAAATTTGATGAATTATTAAAACATTTTCCACATTCTTCGCATATATAGGGTTTCTCTCCTGTATGAATTTGCTGATGTTCTTGAAGATGTGAACTGCATCTGAAGGCTTGTCCATATTCAGGACATTTGTATGTTTTCTGCTCAGTGTGTATTCTTTGATGTCTTTTAAGTTCTGAACTTCTCTTGAAGCTCATGCCACACTCTATGCACGTACAGACTTTCTCTTCAGAATGCATTGGTTGAGGTGCTTCAAGGTCAGAGCTAAAGCATTTATTCTTCTCCCCTGTGTGAAATCTTGTATCTTCTGGGCTCCATCTGAAACTCTCTCCATGATCCCAACAGTGACACAGATTAATCTCAGCATGACATGTTGGACATTTCACTGGACTTTTCCTCAGAGGGATGTTTTGTTGATACTCTGAGCTTTGAAGAGCATTTATGCTCCAGTTTGTTGTTTTTCCCATTTCGTCTTCAGAGGCAATGCCGCTCGGATATCTGTGAGATATGTCTCTCCTCTGGTCTTCCCGATTCTGCCTCAGCGATTCATTTCCATCCCAACAGTTCTCATTTTCATCCTCCCCTCTTTCTGGCAATGTCTCCTGGACTCTTACCTCCTCCTCTTTTCCCTCATCTGTTCGAAGGAGAGAATTAATAGTCAATTGAGGATCTAGTGGGTTTAAGGGGGAAAAGGTGCCTGAGAAGAAAGTTTATTGCATTCATCAACCTGCTTTGTATTCAGGAAATCTTTCTCATATTCCTTTCCTAAAGTTTTTAGGTTTAGCTAAAGACACAAATTAAAAATGATCTTGATAAGCTCAAGCTTTGGGCTGAAAACAACAGAATGAAATTTCACAGGGAGAAGTGCAAAGTTCTCCACCTAGGGTAAAAAAACATACAAATGAGCAGTTACAAGATGGGAGATACCTGGCTCAGTAACATTATGAGTAAGAAGGATTTTGGAATTGTTATAGATCACACGCTGAATATGAACCAAGAGTGTAAGCTGGCTGCAAAAAAAGGCAAACGCTATTTTATCTTGCATGTATAGTCTCTAAATCCCATGAACTATTAGTTCTCCTCTATTCAGCACTGGTTAGGCCTCATCTTGAGTTCCGGCTCCAGTTCTGGACATTGAACTTTAAGAGGGATGCCAACAAGCTGGGGCCAGTTGAGAAGAGAGCAACAAAAAGTTAAGAAATTTTGGAAACTAATTTTTAAGGAAATACTGTATGTCATATATTTGGAGAAGATATCAAATTTAATACTAATTTTTTTTACACTCTAGATTGAGATTATTACTCAAAGGAATTGATCAACAATTTTATGTCAAGTGCTAGAATATTAATAGCTAGGTTTTGGAAAGACAAAAATGATATTAAATTAGAAGACCGGTATAGTGAAGTATGGGACATCGCATTAAGTGATAAATTGACTACTGAACTTAAGATGAAAAGAGGGGAAATAATTTCTAATATATTTTATGCTATATGGGGTTGAATTGTAGAATTTTTATTAGTGAAAGGGAAGGGGAAAGCCTGTAAACATCAATCTATACAATTTTGGAAAGGAAATCTGCAAAAAAAATTGTTCAATGGGGTCCTGTGGGTATGGGGTGCACTTTAGAATGTAGTCTCAAACGGCACTGTTATTTGTATTTTTGTTTTTTGGTTCTTCTAATTGTATTAAATTAACTAATGTAACAAATAAATAACTTTTTATAAAATTAAAAAAATTAAAAATAAAGAAGAGAGCAACAAGGGTGATCAGGGGACGGGAAACCAAGCCCTAGGAGGACAGTCTCTCTCTCTCTCTCTCTCTCTCTCTCTCTCTCTCTCTCTCTCTCTCTCTCTCTCTCTCTCTCTCTCTCTCTCTCTCTCTCTCTCTCTCTCTCTCTCTCTCTCTCTCTCTCTCTCTCTCTCTCTATATATATATATATATATATATACACTAAACGGAGAAAAAAAGGATCATCTGTTTCATCCTCTTTTTGGTTGGCTCCTGCTTGTAGCTGCTTCTGTTCATCCTTAAGAGGAGTCTCTCCTTCCATGGGTGTTGATTAAAGTTCGACTTGTAATCTGTCACCTTTATCAACAGAGCAGAAACTTTTTAGAGTAACAGTCGGGAAACCAGCTCTAACCTTAGTTATGACTTCCTTTGCCTTCGAGGGGAGAATCTAATTCAGCTCTTTATAGATGGAAGTCAGAATGCTACCACCTTTAAGAGAAAATAATAAGGATGTGGCATTTGGATTTCCTGCATTCCAACTCCCCAAATTATCCCAGAATTCCTCCTCAACAATTTCAGACACCTTCAATTTCTAGACCTCAAGGCCTAGTCTTCAGAGGCTGCGCTACAGGTCTCCAGTTCCTGCCCCCCAAATTCCTAACCCCAAAGTTATCTCCTCTGTTTCACCTTTTCTTTTCTCTCAAAAGCCCCTTATGAACCAAGAGTGTGAGGTGGCTGCAAAAAAAGGCAAATGCTATTTTTATCTGCAAGTATAGTCTGCCAACAAGCTGGAGCCAGTTCAGAAGACAGCAGGGGACTGAAAAACAAGCCCTAGGAGGAAAGATTCTCTCTCTCTCTCTCTCTATATATATATATACCTTTTATATTCTGAGGGGCCTCTGAAAGGAGAAAAGGTGCTTCATCTGCCTGATCCTCTTTTTGGTTGGCTCCTGCTTGTAGCTGCTTCTGTTCATCCTTAAGAGGAGCCTCTCCTTCCATAGGTGTTGATCAAAGGTTGACCTGTAATCTGTCACCTTTATCAACAGAGCACAAGCTTTTTGAGTAACAGTTGGAACACCAGCCCTAAACTCAGTTATTAGTTCCACTGCCTTGGAAGGGAGAATCTAATTCAGGTGTTTATAGATGGAAGTCATAATGCTACCACCTTACCCAATTAAGAGAAAATAATCAGGATGTGGCATTTGGATTTCCTGCACTCCAACTCCCCAAATTTTCCCAGAATTCCTCCTCTGGAGTAATTTTGGTAGTCCCAGTCTACAATTTCAGACACCTTCAATTTCTAGACCACAAGGCCTTGTCTTCAGAGGTCTCCAGTTCCTGCCCCCCCCCCAAATCCGAGGGCACCGTAGTTTTTGGAAGGGAGTGTCTATACCATCACCTCTGCTGGCCATGATTTCTGGGAGATGAAGTCCAAGAACATCTGGAGGCCCAAGGTTGGAGACCACTGGTCTATAGAAACAAAAGAGCAGTAAGATTACACCTAGGAGGCATTGCAACAGGAAATGAATGATGTAAGAAGCCCTGCTAGAGGTGAAGAAAATACATGTGTCTCAAGGTGTGTGTCTCTGAAACAGAAATCTCAGATTCAGGAATTCTGGGAACTGGCATCCAAGAAAATCCAAAGGGGACATCCCTAGGAGAGAACCCTTTCTCCAGCCCCACCACAAGGATGTGGTACATAGAGACCGTCTCCCTCTGGCAATATTCACCCATTGCAAAATTATCTCCTCTGTTTCACCTTTTGTTCTCTTTCAGAAGCCCCATATTTTCCTCTTACTTACTAAGGTGATGGCCAACTGACCAGGAAAGTTCACAATCCAGCTACAGAGAAGCAGAAAATTTGGGAGAAAGAAATCAACAGAGGACTCACTCAGATGGAGAATTTCTAGCAGCAAGAAACAAAGCAAAAGCCAGCACCCATATCTGGCTAAGGTGGTGATGGTGGTCTGGAAGTCTGTGTTTCCTTCGGCTGGTGACTCATTACTAATTGTAACTCTTCTCTTCTCTTTTTCCTTTTATCATGCCCACGTTTCCACCTTGAAATTGAACCACCTGCCATGAATTACCCTATTATTTCCAAGGAAGTCTGGAGTTTGTAGTTCAGAGCAAAAGACAGATTCTTGTATAAAGAAAATATATTTTCTAAGGGAAAAACATTTGAGAAGGGTTTTTCCTTTAATGCCTTCATTTTCATTTTTTATCACTAACTTTCCTGTCTTTATTCATTCATTTTCTCACCTTCCACAGGTTGTGCACATGTTTGAAGGGATTTCAAAAATTAAAGAGCACACACACACACACAATGGCTTAGTGTAATAAGTTGTGCTAGAGTAGGCCCATTGAATCAGTAGGGTTTTGGTGAGTCAACTGCATAAGTTCCATTGATTCAAGTGGTCCTACTCGAGTATTCTAGTTGTTACTTCCTTTGCTAAAACAAGTAGCAACTCAAGTAGATCCATCTGAATCCATTGGCCCTACAGAGGAGTTGACTCTCCCGATTCCCACTTGCTTCAATGAACCACACTAGTGCAACATATGCTGTTAAGTAACAGGATTTCAGCCATTCGCTGGAAATAACGATTGACGTTTCAGTTCTGGTCACAGTCTGTTTCCCAAGGTAACTAGGCGAATACCAACCGGCATGCTATCCCTTGCCCCAGAGAAGGTTCTCAGCATGTTCTGGGCTCAGTATATATCGTTCACTCTAGGATTTGTTGTTCTTTTTGTTCTCGTAGCTATTGTTAAGTACTTCACCCTCACGGCAACACGTTGAATTAGAGACCTCCTGCATAAGTTCGCTCCCACTGAACTCCTTCTCAACCTCGCCCGTCTTCAGGAGAGTCTCCTTCCCGTAGTCCAAGTACTTCTGCAGCCCCTTGATCCATTCTCCAGAAAGTTCTTCCAGCCCTCGATCCAGACGCGGTCGGCCTCCCACCATCTCTTGGTCACCTGAGCTGTGGAATCAGTGGCCGTCCAAGTGAGAGTCTCCTTGTCTCCAGGCTGAGGAAATCCTTCCCGTCAGAGCCGAACTGGGGCGTGCCCCCTTTTGGGTCCATCCTTGCCGAGTTCACAGCTGTGCATCCATTGCCAGACGTGGAGCCCTGGGAGACAGAGAGAAAGACACGAGCACTCTGTGATTCCAAAACATAAACCATGGCTGCCACACTTTTATTCAGCAGAACGAGAGGGCATCAAAAGGCACCCAAGCTTTCAAGATCTCAAGACCTTTTCATCAAAAGAAGCCCCATCTTTTCAATACCTCCTTCTCCCTTCTCCTACACCCTTTGTTTTAAAGAACACTTGCCTATTTTGTGCGTAGATACACAGGAACTGTGTGGGAATCTCTTTCATCTTCATTTTAGAGAATGTTTAAGACCACCAGAATTTCTAACCCTAGAAATATTTCAGCTGTGGATTTCTTGAATCAATTGGGGTAGACCTATGTGGGTTTTTCAGCGTCTTAAAATCTGAGGCTCTGTTGCTTTCGATCATCCCAGAAGATGTTCCAATGACCGCGCAGGCTTTTGGGGAAACCACACCATATTCAGAGCTTTCAGAATCAGAACTTCTACATGCAGTAGAAATTAGGTTTATATAAAAGTTGCCTCTCAGCACCTCTTTGATCTGTTGCCTCATGACCAGCCGTGTGATGGCTATTTCAGTAGGTGAGGAGAATGGGAGTTGTGATTCAACACATACAGAAGGGGCCAAGTTGCAGAAAGCCAGCCACGTTGTAGGAAAAGTAGAAGGGACACACGCACAGTGTTCCAAAACCCATTTCTGTTTTAATTTTTGATTGACAACTCAGCAAACAACTCTCTGGGTCACTCCTGGCAGATATAAAAACAAGAGAAACAGCTGTGTTCATCCAGGGGGAAAAACAGATGTAAAATTCACAAGTGGGTAATACTTTTTGATAGCATCACTCTTTGGGGATTCTGGGGTTTGTAGTTAGGCAGCTACTCTGGGTGATGCAGCCTGCCCTCCAGACACACAACCTTCTCCTCCACTCACCCTGGTTGTGGTTAAAGCGGCTCCACAGGGTCACCCAGAAGGAAAACTCCCAGCTCCGGGAGAACTGGGTCTTCCAGTCCCAATACTGGGGGTCCTCTTGTTCCACTTTCTGGATCCAGGACACACGGGGGGCAGATCCTTCCTGGCGTCGCTGTCATACCAGACAAACAGCTGGTCAGCCAGGTAGCCCATGATGGTGAAATAAGGCAGCCCTTGGCTGGGCTCTGACATCCTGGTGAAAAAATAGTGCGAGGTGTGGTGGGCATGGGAGGTAAAGGGACCTGCAAAGTGGGGAGAGCAAAGGAAAAGGGGGTGATGTGCCATTTCGGGCTCCTGACCTCATAGCGGCCGACTCTCAGCAACAAAAGGCAAGCGGCGGGGCTAGAAGAAGCCCACGCAGAACATTTTGGGGGTCTTAGTCCCGTGAGACACCAAAGTGACAGGAGAAACATAAATGCCATACAGAATAAGGCCTAAGTAGTGCTCAACCCCTGCAGCCTGAATAGTTTTCTTCTGGAGGGTGGGGTTAAGATGCTTGGGCCACCCCCCCCCCCAACAACAGCAAGGGGCGCTTTGGGGATTCGGGAGGCCGCACATGGCCTACCATTTTATTAGGGAAACTCCGATGTTGGGCTCTGGCTGTTCTGAAAGAGCGGCAGAAAAGGAGTCCCCCAGGTTGTCATCCTCATTCCAAGGCCAAGGGGATATTTAAAGGAAGAATTCTGTCTTTGTGGTTTTAATATTGCTCTTACTATGTCTAAAGACTCCCAAGATTAATCAATGAAGGGTCCACAGGACTAATTCCTTAATTTCTGCCTGTCTGTAACACATTCATCAATCAGCCAGAGACAGAGAGATCCAATAGATATTTGTTTATTTTCAGCTGAAAGCCAGCAAATCAGCCCAAACTTCACACACAGAAAACATGCAGAGAAGAAGCGCGCCCCTTTGTTACAGAATACACATTTTTATAACTTCAAACTGAAAAAAGGGAAGCAAAGGGGTGTGGAGAAGGTGGGGGAATGTATGTATGTATGTATGTATGTATGTATGTATGTATGTATGTATGTATGTATGTATGTATGTATGTATGTATGTATGTATGTATGTATGTATGTATGTATGTATGTATGTATGTATGTATGTATGAATACTAAATAATATATATTGTATGTATTAACTGGAGCCCTTCAAGGCTTAATATGATAGTTGTTTAATGCATTTTAAAGATTACAATTATTTATTATTTGGCTTTTAACTTTGTTTCTTCTAATACCGTAAGCCACTCTGGATATCTTGGGAGAATGGCAGCACGTAAATAAATTATACCAATAGGTTTTGTGGCACTTTAAAACAGTGAAAAAATTATTCCGTGATGTAGGATTTTGTGGTGTGGCGTCCACTTCCTGGCACGTCCTCCTGCTATATTTTTAATGGCCTAGCTTTACTACCACTTCCTCAGGGGTCTTAAGCTCAGTAGTGTAACTTTCAGTGGGAAATCTCCTTGGAGAAGTGGCTGGTGATGATTTTTTCCCCTCCATTGCACAAGAGTAGCGTGAATTTGGGCGCCAAAAAAAAAAAACAGGCGGCGATGTACTCTTAACCTTTATAAGGTGTCACGGCTGAATTACAGTGACCTGAACAGGGGATTCCAGGTATGTGAAATATTTAAAGAGGAAATTTACTGGTGCCATTGCCCCTCAGACACATACTGGCCCGGGAAGGATTCGAACCCAGGTCTCCAGAGACAGCGACACTTCCTGGAACTGGCAAGATAAAAGGGGAAGCCAAGCTGTGAGGATTCTCCCGTCGGAGGGCTTACAAGACACAAGTCAGGCAATGGGGCATTCATTTGCACAATGGATTTCTCCCATGGGAGAGCGACAGGTGGCACAACACCCCTCCCAGGCAGACCCAGGGCTGAATTCAGATCCTGCTTCCTGATCCGTCCTCAGAAAGACTTACCTCCAGTCAGCAGGAGGGCCGCTATCCCCTGGAGCCGCAGGGGCCCAGAATGATCATCATCCAGTGAGGTAAGCGGCCACCTACCTGGAAACCCACCCGCGTCGCTCCCCTTCTCGTGGGAAAGGCCAACCAGCAGGCGGAAAAGCCGATGGCTGCTGTGATTGGACGGGGAAACACCCTTCAGCCAATAAGGAAAAAGGACCACAGGCGCACCTGCCTCTCTGACGCAATTGGTCGCTGGGGAGATCTAAGGGAGATCTTTGTTCTCTCTTCAGCTATCTCAGCTTACTTCAGTGTAAAAGACACCCCTCAAGTTTTAGCGTAATGATTTTATGGAAAAGTGTCATCTTATACATGGAAAAATACAGTAACTTTTGGAAGTGAATTGACTCCGATGAGAAACTACCAGAAACATTAACTCTCGTGCAATGTCACCTACCTCAGTCTTTTTTTAGAGGTGGGCATGAAGTGCTTTCTCATGCTTTGTCTGTGTGGCAGCAAAGCTGCCTTTCCCCCACCCCCTCACTGGCACTTCCACACACCAGCTGACACATGCTGCTCCGTGCCTCCCCATCACATGATTCTCCAGTGTAGGCAGGAGCCGAGGTTTCCCTGCCCCGCCTCCTCTGGAAGCTGACCACTCGACAGCCGTGCAGGGAGTATCTCCATCCCACCTCCTCATCTGAGTGGTCAGCTGTGGGAGGAGGTCGGGCAGGGAAGTCTGGATTCCCTTCCAGACTGGAGATTCACGTGATGAGGAGGCACAGAGCAGCTGTGTTGCCACATGGACTAATTGGGCCAAAGCATAACAAACTCCTTGTGCCCATCTCTAGTGCTTTTGCCAAAACATCCACATTACTCTCTGATGTTTTGAACCATTGATAGCTGAGGAATACATAATGTATAATTAAGTAAACATTACTGAAACAGCGATGTCTACTTTAGCTCAGGCATGTCATGAGAATGGCTGATGGTTGGATTCCAAAAGATCTACTTTATGTAGAATTAGTGCAGGGAAAGTGCCCTAGAGGGAGACCACAGCTGCGATACAAAGTGATCTGCAAGCAGGATCTGAAGGCCTTAGGAATGGACCTCAACTTGGGCTCAAGCTTGACATCTGAGCGTTCAGCCTGGAGGCGGGCACTGCAGCATGGCCTCTCCCAATTTGAAGAGGCACTTTTTCAGCAGGCTGAGGCAAAGAGGCAGTCCCGAAACCAGCAAAATCAGGGAGCTGGACAGTGGGCAGATTGTATTTGTCTTCAGCATGGAAGGGATTGTCACTCTCTAATTGGCCTTCTCGGCCACACAAGGCACTGTCCCAAGACCTCCATACAGAGCACATTAACATAGTCCCTTGAGACTGAAGGATGCCTACACACCAGCTGAGGAATGAAGGTCCCACCTCAGAGAGGATAACTCTCCATAGAGACAGAGGAAGGGACTAAAAGAGGCTAAGTTCTGTGGGAGCTACAAAGCATTAGCTGTCCGGTAGCTTCCTGACAGGTACCCCCTCTAGAGCATAACACACACGGAGACTTTGTGTTCCTTCAAAAACTAAGCCCTGCCACTGGCTCCCTCCATCTTCATGGAGACACATGTTTTTCAACATTAAGGTGTTGTACAGGAACAAGACTTCCATATTTTGTGGACAACAACCTCAGTCCATAAGTGATGGAGGTGACAGAATGTGGGGCTCCATCTCGAGACTAGATACTGTATTCCTCCTTGGCTATGGAAACTCTCTCTCTCTCTCTCTCTCTCTGTGTGTGTGTGTGTGTGAGAGAGAGAAAGAGACTGGTATCTGGTTTCACACTAGAATCAACCCCTGCAGGAATAAAGGTCAACTGTAACGGACTACCTCAGACTCAAACAACCAAAGGGGTGTTATAAAGCCTCATTGTGCTCCGAGGTCCTTCTTTCAGTGTCATATTATTAACCCTGCTTGTAGGTTTTCCCCTATTGTTCAACAGTGTGTTTTGATAATGTTGACACCACTCCTTGAACATCCTTTTAGGGTTGCATTCCTTACACAAACTTTTTAACGATCTTTCATGCAAATATGCTCAAAATTATCAACACTCATCCTCTCAGGATCCCTTTTATAATAATAACTCAACTAAAGAGGCCTTATTCCAGTCTAAATATTTATTTCAATTTCAAGGCAATTTTTGTAAAATGATAAAGTTAGACTCCTATTAAAACTATCTCAGCAAAACTTTAGGTTTGAAATATTTTTTAAAATCACAGACCAGAAGGCAGGGAGTTACACATATTACATCCTCCTTTGACAATTATCTTAAAACACACGAAAGAGTCCACTCACAACACCACCCCTGTTAACTATTTCCTTATTGTTGTAAAACGCCATCAGGAATGTGGCTTTTATGTATCTTTTGGAGGAAAAGAAGATTTCCGTGGAGGGGATTCCCACATTTGAGGGCACCATAAAGTCTGTTGTCTTACATGCATTCACAGATTCATAAAGGTATAATTCGAAAACTAGGCTCTCACTGTGGCAGGAACCTCTCTCTTCAGTTTCTTCCCAAGACAGACAGGTTGATGGAGTTGAAGGAGATAATTTAGTGATGATTTCAAAGTTTTCCCTCTCTGTACATCTGTCGATGTCTAATAGGATTGGCTCTACAAAGGAAGATTTCCCCACATTCTTTGCACTGATAGAGATTTTCTCCTGAATGAATTTGTTTGTTCCCCAGGATCTTTGTTCAGACAGAAGCTGATGAAATTTAAAATCTGAGAGCTGGTTGAAATTTTTACCACACTCTTTGCATGTATAGAGTTTTTCTCCTGAGTAAATCGGTTGATGTACTGTGATGTTTGAGTATTTGGTGAACCTCTTCCTACATTCGTTGAGCTGAACAGATTTCTCTCCTTTATGATGTTTTCTTAAGGTTGACCCAACTGTGTAGCTTTTCTCACATTCTTCATACTGACAGGGTTTCTCTCCTATATAAATTTGCTGATCTACTACAAGGTTTGCCTTCCGGCTGAACTTTTTCCCACATTCTTTGCATGCATAGAGTTTTTCTCTTGAATGAATTTAAAAGCTGAGGAATGACTGAAACATTTTCCACATTATTTGCATGCATAGGGTTTTTCTCTTCGATGAATTTTTTGATGTATTATAAGGCTTCCAATTTGGCTGAAATCCCTGCCACATTCTTCACATTTATATGGTTTCTCTCCTGTATGAATTCGCTGATGTACTACAAGGCTTGACTTCTGGCTGAACTTTTTCCCACATTCATTGCACTGATGAGGTTTCTCTCCCGTATGGATTCGCTGGTGTACTTTAAGATTACTGCTCTGGCAGAAACATTTCCCACATTCTTTACAAGAATATGGCTTCTTCCCTGAATGGGAGCGCTGATGTCTTCTAAAATTTGAGGAACGACTGAAACATTTCCCACATTTTTTACATGCATAGGGTTTTTCTCCTGAATGAATTCGTCGGTGCATTATAAGGTGTCCGCTTTGGGTGAAGCTCCTCCCACATTCTTCACATTTATAGGGTTTCTCTCCTGTATGAATTCGCTGATGTACTTGAAGTTGTGAAATGCATCTGAAGGCCTGTGCACATTCAGGACATTTGTATGTTTTCTGCTCAGTGTGTATTCTTTGATGTCTTTTAAGTTCTGAACTTCTCTTGAAGCTCTTCCCACACTCAATGCACTTATAGGCTTTCTCTTCAGAATGCATTGGCTGAGGTGCTTCAAGGTCAGAGCTAAAGCATTTGTTTTCCTCCCCTGTGTGAAATCTTGTATCTTCTGGGCTCCATCTGAAACTTTCTCCATCCTCCAAACAGTCACACAGATTTATCTCGGCGTGACATGTTGGACATTTCACTGGTCTTTTCTTCAGAGGGATGTTTTGTTGATACTCTGAGCTTTGAAGAGCATTGATGCTCCTGTTGGCTGTTTTCCCCATTTCGTCTTCAGAGGCATCGCCGCTCGGATATCTGTGAGATCTGTCTCTCCTCTGGTCTTCCCGATTCTGCCTCAGTGATTCATTTCCATCCCAACAGCTCTCGTTTTCGTCCTCCCCTCTTTCTGGCAATGTTCCCTGTAGTCTTAATTCCTCCTCTTTTCCCTCATCTGCTCAAAGGAGAGAATTAATAGTGAATTGAGGATCTAGAGGGTTTAAGGGGGAAAAGGTGCCAGTGAAAAAAGTTTATTGCATTCATAAACCTGTTTTGTATTCAGGAAATCCTTCTCATATTCCTTTCCTAAAATTTGTTTTTGTTGTTTAGTCGTGTCTGACTCTTCATGACCCATATGGACCAGAGTACGCCAGGCCCTCTTGTCTTCCACTGCCTCCCAGAGTTTGGTCCGGGAGGCCAGTTTTTAGGTTTAGCTAAAGACACAAGAGGTTCAGTGGCTAACAAGTGAGTGGTAATACCCTGAAAGAAAGGAACAAAATTCAAACAGATCTTGATAAGCTCAAGCATTGGGCTGAAAGCAACAGAATGAAATTTCACAGGGAGAAGTGCAAAGTTCTCTCCACCTAGGGTAAAAAAACCCCACACAAATGAACAGTTATAACATGGGGGATACTTGATTCAGTAATATTATGAGTGAGGAGGATTTTGGAATTGTTATGTAATATGAACCAAGAGTGCGAGCTGGCTGCAAAAAAAAAGGCAAATGGTATTTTAATCCACAAGGATAGTCTCCAAATCCCATGAGGCACTAGTTCTCCTCTATTCAGCACTGGTTAGGCCTCATCTTGAGTTCCAGCTCCACTTCCGGTCACTTTAAAAGGGATGCCAACAAGCTGGAGCCAGTTGAGAAAAGAGCAACAAGAGTGATCAGGGGACTGGAAGCCAAGCCCTAGGAGGAAAGACTCTCTCTCTCTCTATATATATATATACCTTTTATATTCTGAGGGGCCTCTGAACGGAGAAAAGGAGCTTCATCTGCCTCATCCTCTTTTTGGTTGGCTCCTGCTTGTAGCTGCTTCTGTTCATCCTTAAGAGGAGCCTCTCTTTCCATGGGTGTTGATCAAAGGTCGACCTTCATCTGTCACCTTTAACAACAGAGCAGAAGCTTTTTAGAGTAACAGTCGGGACACCAGCCCTAAACTCATTTATATGTTCATTTGCCTTCGAAGGGAGAATCTAATTCAGGTGTTCATAGATAGAAGTCATAATGCTACCACCTTAACCCATTAAGAGAAAATAATAAGGATGTGGCATTTGGATTTCTTCCACTCCTACTCTCCAAATTATCCCAGAATCCCTCCTATACAATTGCAGACACCTTCAATTTCTAGACCTCAAGGCCTAGTCTTCAGAGGCTGCACTATAGGTCTCCAGTTCCTGCCCCCCAAATCCCAGTGCAGTGTAGTTTTTTGGAAGACACTCTCTATACCATCACCTCTGCTGGCCAGGATTTCTGGGAGTTGAAGTTCAAAAATATCTGGAGGCCCAAGGTTGGAGACCACTGGTCTCTAGAAACAAAAGAGCTGCAAGATTACACCCAGGAGGCATTGCAACAGAAAATGAATGACGTAAGCAGCCCTGCTAGAGATGAAAAAAATACATGTGTCTGAAGGTGTCTCTGAAACAGAAATCTCAGATTCAGGAATTCTGGGAACTGGCATCCAAAGGGGACATCCCTAGAAGAGAACCCTTTCTCCAACCCCACCACAAGGATGTGATACATAGCGACAGTCTCCCTCTGGCAATATTCGCCTATTGCAAAGTTATCTCCTCTGTTTCACCTTTTGTTCTCTTTCAGAAGCCCCATATTTTCCTCTTACCTAGCAAGGTGATGCCCAACTGCCCAGGAAAGCTCTCAATCCAGCTACAGAGAAGCAGAAAGTTTGGGGGAAAGGAATCAAAAGAGGACTCACCCAGGGGAGAATTTCTAGCAGCAAGAAACAGAGCAAAAGCCAGCACCCATATCTGGCTAAGGTGGTGATGGTGGTCTGGAAGTCTGTGTTTCCTTCTGCTGGTGACTCATTACAACTCCTCCCTTCTCTTTTTCCTTTTATCATGCCCACATTCCCACTTTGAAATTGAACCACCTGCCAAGAATTATCCAAAGATTTGCAGGGAAGTCTGGAGTTTGTAGTTCAGAGCAAAAGAGAGATTCAGGTATGAAGAAAATATATATATTTTTTAAGGGAAAAACATTTGAGAAGGGTTTTTTCCTTTGATTTCATATTTCTATCACTAACCTTCCTGTTTATTCATTCATTTTCTCAGCTTCCACATGTTGTCCATGTTTGAGGGGATTTCAAATATTAAAGAGCACACACGCTTAAATCCTTTGGCTTAGTGTAGTAAGTTGTGCTAGAGCAGGCCCATTGTATCCGTAGGGTTTTGGTGAGTCAACTGCATAGGTTCCATTGATTCAAGTGGTCCTACTCTAGTACTCTAGTTTTTGCTTCCTTTCCCAAAACAAGTAGCAACCCAAGTAGATCCATCTGGATCCATTGGCCCTACAGAGGAGTTGAATCTCCCGATCCCCACTTGCTTCAACGAGCCACACTAATGCAACATATGCTGTGAAGCAAGAGGATTTCAGCCATCCCCTGGAAACTGCGATTGACGCTTCAGTTCTGGTCACAGTCTGTTTCCCAAGATAACTAGGCGAATACCAGCCGGCATGCTATCCCTTGCCCCAGAGAAGGTTCTCAGCATGTTCTGGGCTCAGCATATTTAGCTCACTCCAGGAGTTGCTGTTTTTGTAGTAGTTGTAGTTATTGTTATCTGCTTCACCCTCATGGCAACACGTTGAATTAAGAGACCTCCTGGATATGTTCACTCCCACTTGCGGCAGAACCTGCTGCTTCAGATCATCATCTCACTCAGCTTCATGGCAGGGCAATGGTAGGACCATATTAAGACGAGCAAAGTCTGAATACAGGCGTTTTCTAGTCCGTTGGTTCTTCCTCCCCCTTTTCTATTTCAGGGGTGCCCCTTCACCTTTTCTGCATGATGCAGCTGTGAAGGGCCCATCTGCACTGACCATGGGTTTCACTCCCCTTGTGCCGGTGAGAGAAGATACCCTTTCACCTGGGGTTCACGTGATGCTGGGCTAAAGCTAGTTTTACTCTGGCTAAAAGAAAATCAGAGTGGTGCACAATCCACTTGTGTGCGCCCCGTAGTGCACCGATTCACGGTGATCCCTGCACTTTTTGAGAACGTCGATTGTAATGCTTTAATTGTGTGACTTTGAGGAAGGAATTAAAGACATGGCTTTTCAGGGAGATTTTTCACACTGGCCCCAGCTGACCTCCTTCCCCGACTTGTTTTCTTTGCTCTCCTCTTCTTCCCTCTCCTCTTTTCCTCCATCCACTCTGGGATTAGTTGGTGCCATCTGTTTTTTTTTTTTTTTTTTTTTTTTTGGAGCGGGTTGGGTTATTGCTGTTGGCTTTAATATCTCTATTTTTGTTTTTGTTTTCTAATTTATGAGTTGCAACCTGCCCAGAGTAGTGGTGCAATACTAATGAGAGCAGAATACAAATTGAATGAATGAGTGAATGAGTGAATGAATGAATCAATGAATCAATGAATGAATCAATGAATGAATCAATGAATCAATGAATGAATGAAACCAGAAGGAAGATCATCTCAACCCCAAGGCTAATCTGGCAGCAAAACTCAGGTGTTCGCTTCCACTTGGCTGTGTCACCCGCTCTGCCCTGCTTCCTCTGGATCCCGAAAGGACAATTTAACCCATGAGCCCCAGAAGGTGGGCTGGAACCGCTCTCGGGGGGGGGGCATCTTCAGTTACTGGCGGGGGGTTGATTCGCTGACCAAAGAAAGCGTAAGTCTGGAAATAGTCCCGTGTTTCTAGGTCACCATGTGGAGGAGAAAACTGGGTGGAGGGGTGTTGTATCCGTTAGCACCGCTTCTGAATCCAATCCCTCTCCAAGCTGACCCCTTAATTCCCCTCCCCAGCCAGCCCAGGTGCTGCTGCTTTGAGCTACTTTGGAAGAAAGAGGCTTCCACTCCCTTGGTCGCCCTCTTGTTGCTTTCCTGCAAAGACAAGGAGAAAGTCAGAGCCACCCCCGAGATAATAATAATTACTCTTGTTTACATGTCATCACTGTGTATATCACCTTTCTCCTGATTAGCACGATGGGCAGCTAAGAAACATCCCAAAAACCCAAGTAACCCATCCACCATCAGAACTCTATTTCTCAAACAGCACCAATTCTATTAGGCAGCTACACCAGCCTAAGGGAAATGGAAGACCCTCTGCTATCTCCCTTCATCCTCGTTCCTCAAAGCTAAACATTCTTTCAGTTTTTCCTCCTAGGGCTTGATTTCCAGCCCCCTGATCATCCTTGTCACCCTCCTCTGAACTTGTTCCAAATTGCTGGCATCCTTCTTGAAGTGTGGTGTCCAGAACCGAGACACAGGACTCAAGATGAGGCCTAACCAGTGCTGAATAATGGGATTTGGAGACAACACGTCTGTTAATGCATCCTGAAATAGGGTTTGCCTTTTTTGTAGCCACATCACACTGTTGGCTCATAGGTATGGTACTCTCGAGAAAGTCAAACACCCAGACCAGACAGGTTCTTAGTGGGGGAAGAATGTCTCCCATCCTGGAGTGGCCTGCAGGTTTTCTGACCAGAAGGGGAAAATGGGTAAATCCCAGAAGTCGAGGTGTGGGGTGTGAGGTGTCCACAGATGACCTTTGCTAGGCCTTGGAAGGCCACACTTGCTGTGCTACTATTTATTCTCCTCCTGAAATCAGTTCTGTTTACATAAAGCAACGCCTGGTGGTCTACTCTCCTCCATGGCCCCTAAAAGAAAAAGAAGTAAGAATAGATGGGGCTCAAAACATGACAAAAGTGGGCTGGGCTGAGCAGGTGTTCAAGGGGTATGAACTGGGACACATCTCACCTGCATAGGGGGCTAGTGGGATCCTGGCTTCCAATCCCCAAATGGCCGGAGGTCTCCATTATTTCGGCTTCAGAGTCGCAAGGGAAGAGGTGCTACCCCCCCCATGCTAAACCAGGGTCAAAGTCCCACTCAAAAGGTTCAATGGGGGGAAAAAGAAAGACACACAACTCCCCCCGGAAGACCTCACTCACAGTGCCACAAGTCTTCTTACTCATGGCTCAGTGGATCCAAAGTCTTCATTTTGAGGCTTAGGCCACCCCCCAAACAACAGCAAGGGGCACTTTGGGGATCCGGGAGGCCACACATGGCCCTACATTTTATTAGGGAAACTCTGATGTTTGGATCTGGCTGTTCTGAAAGAGCGGGAGAAAAGTAGTCGCCCAGGTAGTCATCCTCATTCCAAGGCCAAGGGGATATTTAAAGGAAGAATTCTTTGTTTTCTTTGTGGTTTTAATATTGCTCTTATTACTGTATGAGTCTAAAGACTCCCAAGATTAATCAATGAAAGGTCCACAGGACTAATTCCTGAATTTCTGCCTGTCTCTAACACATGCATCAATCAGCCGAAGAGATCCAATAGATATTTGTTTATTTCTCAGCTGAAAGCCAGCAAATAGGTGGAAACGTCACACGCAGTAAGCATGGAGAGAAGAAGCGTGCCCCTTAATAACAAAATACACATTTTTATAAGTTCAACCTGAAAAGAGGGAAGCTAAGGGGTGTGGAGAAGGGGGGGGAAGGAAAGCTACAAGTGCTCAGTTACTTACAAGCAAGGGAATGCAGGCGGCCTCCCTCTCCTTTGTGTTTTTGTCTAGTAAGCAGAAATCTAATCATGCAAGAAAGCAGCAAGGTGGCTACAGTCAGGCTAAGACATATATATTCATACAATATATACTATTTATTATTTATACAAACACACACACACACACACACACACACACACGTATGTATGCATGCATGCATGCATGCACGCACGTACGTACGTACATACGTATGTATGTATGTATAAATTACAAATAGTATATATTGTATGTATTAACTGTATCCCTTCAAGTCTTAATATGATACTTGTTTAATGCCTTTTAAATATTGCAATTATTTATTATTCTGATGGTTGTTGTGGGTTTTTCGGGCTTCTTGGCCGTGTTCTGAAGGTGGTTCTTCCTAACGTTTTGCCAGTCTCTGTGGCCGGCATCTTCAGAGGACAGCAAACTGTCCTCTGGTGTGTTCTGAGCACAGTTAGCTGTCCTCTGAAGATGCAGGCCACAGAGACTGGCAAAACGTTAGGAAGAACCACCTTCAGAACACGGCCAAAAAGCCCGAAAAACCCACAACAACCATTAGATCCCGGCCGTGAAAGCCTTCGCGAATACATATTTATTATTCTGTTTTTAACTTTGTTTCCTTCAGTACTGTAATAATTTACCACAGTGGTGCCCCGCATAGCGAGGTTAATCCAGTCCGGATTAACCTTCGCTATGGGAAAACATCGTAAAACGGATCAAAAACCCCAATTGGGCCCAAAACTCACAGTTCTCTGATGTTTTCCCTTGTTCCGGCGGCCATCTTGGGTGTACCGGTGGCCATTGTGAGCGTCCCAGCGGCCATTTTGGGTGTACTGCTGCCCTTTTTTTGTGTTCTGGCGGCCATCTTGGGTGTACCAGTGGCCATTTTTTGTTCCGGCGGCCATCTTTGGTGTTCCAGCGGCCATTTTTTTGTTCCAGCGGCCATCTTGGGTGTACCCGTACCCATTTTTTGTGTTCCGGTGGCCATTTTGGAGCCGCAGAACAGCTGTTCCCCCATTGTAATGCCAGCGTGCCCTCGCATTAGCGATGGGGAAATCCGCATCGCAATGCGGATTCATCGTTCAACAGTGCACTCCTTATACGAGGCACCACCGTATTTGGCTTTTTCTTTTAATACCATAAGCTGATCTGGATCCCTTGGGAGAACGGCGGCATGTAAATATTTTAAATACAATAAATTATTCTAATAGGTTTTGTGACTCTTTAAAAGAGAGAAAAAGGTATTCCGTGATCTAAGATTTTGTGGAGTGGCGTCCCCTTCCCAGCATGTCCTCCTGCTATATTTTTAATGGCCTGACTTTACTAACACTTCCTCAGGGGTCTTAAGCTCAGTGGTGTAACATTCAGTGGGAAATCTCCTTGGAGAAGTGGCTGGTGCAAATCCCCCCCCCTCTATTGCACAAGAGTAGCGTGAATTTGTGTGCAATACAAAGAAAAACAGGCGGTGATGTATTCTTTACCTTTATTAGGTGTCACAGCTGAGTTACAGTGACCTGAACAGGGGTTTCCAGGTATGTGAAATATTGAAAGAGGAATTTTACTGGTGCCATTGCCCCTCACACACACACTGGCCCAGGAAAAATTCGAACCCAGGTCTCCAGAGACAGTGACGCTTCCTGGAACTGGCAAGATATAAGGGGAAGCCAAGCCAGGAGGACTCCCCCCCCCCAGAGGGCTTACAAGACACGCGTCAGGCAATGGGGCATTCATTTGCACAACAGATTTCTCCCGTGGGAGAATGACAGGTGGCCCAACACCCCTCCCAGGCAGACCCAGGGCTGAGTTTAGATCCTGCTTCTTGATCCCTCCTCAGAGAGACTCGCCTCCAGCCAGCAGGAGGGCCGCTGTCCTAAGAAGCCACAGGGGCCCAGGTAGATCATGCATCCAGTCAGGAAAGCGGCCACCTGCCTCCAAACCCACCCGTATCCCTGCTCCACTCGTGGGAAAGGCCACCCAGCAGGCAGAAAAGCCTATGGCTGCTGCGATTGGATGGGGAAACGCCTTTCAGCCAATAAGGAAAAAGGACCACACGCGCGCCTGCCTCTCTGATGCAAGTGGTCACTGGGGAGACTGAAGGGAAATCTTTTTTCCCTCCTCAGCTATCTCAGCTTTCTTCCGGGTAACAGACACCCCTCAAGTTTTAGCAAAATGATTTTAGGAAAAAGTTTCATTATATACATGGAAAAATACGGTAACTTATGGAAGTCAATTGCCTCCGATGAGAAACCACCAGAAACATTAACTCTCGTGTAATGTCACCTACCTCAATCTTTTTTTAGAGGTGGGCATAAAGTGCTTTGTCATGCTTTGTCTGTGTGGCAGCAAAGCTGCTGCACATTCCCTTCCCCCTCACTGGCACTTCCACACACCAGCTGACACATGCTGCTCCGTGCCTCCCCATCACATGATTCTCCAGTCTAGGCAGGAGCTGAGGTTTCCCTGCCCCGCCTCCTCTGGCAGCTGACCACTCGACAGCTGCGCAGGGAGTATCTCCATCCCACCTCCTCATCTGAGTGGTCAGCTGTGGGAGGAGGTGGGGCAGGGAAGTCTGGACTCCTGTCCAGACTGGAGATTCATGTGATGAGGAGGCACAGATCAGCTGTGCTGCCACGTGGACTAATTAGGTCAAAGCATAATGAAGCACCTTGTGCCCATCTCTAGTGCTTTAGCCAAAACATCCACATCTGATGTTTGAACAACTGATAGCTGAGGAATACATAATGTATAATAATGTATACATTACTGAAACAGCGAGGTCTACTTTGGCTGGGGCATGTTGTGAGAATGGCTCATAGTCAGATTCCAAAAGATCTCCTGTATGGAGAATTAGTGCAGGGAAAGCGCCCCAGAGGGAGACCACAACTGTGATACAAGGGGATCTGCAATTGGGATCTGAAAGCCTTAGGAATGGAACTCAACAGATGGGAAACCTTGACATCTGAGCGTTCAAGGCAGGCGGTGCATCATGGCCTCTCCCAATTTGAAGAGACACTTTTTCAGCAGGCCGAGGCAAAGAGGCAGTCCCGAAACCAGCAAAATCAGGAAGCTGGGCAGGGGACAGATTGTATTTGTGTTCAGTGGAAGGGATTGTCCTTCTCGAATTGGCCTTCTCATCCACACTAGACACTGTGCCAAGATCTCTATTCGGAGCATGTTACCATAGTCTCCTGAGACTGAAGGATGCCTACACACCAGCTGAGGAATGAAGGCCAACTCAGATAGGACAACTCTCCATAGAGACAGAGGAAGGGGCTAGAAGGGGCTATGTTTTGTGGGAGCTACAAGGCATTAGTCTTGATGGAGTTTAAGGACATATTGATGGAGGTTAAGAACACAAGGAGATTGTGTGTTCCTTCAAAAACTAAGCCCTGCCACTGGCTCCCTCCATCTTCACGGACACACGTCATGTTTTTCAAGTTTAAGGTGTTGTTCAGCAACCCTTATATGGTTTCACACTAGAATCAACCCCTGCAGGAATAAATGTCAACGGTGATGGACTACCACAGACACAAACAACCAAGGGGTGTTATAAAGTTTCATTGTGCTCCGACGTCCTTGTTTCAGTGTCATATTATTAATCCTGCTTGTAGGTTTTCCCTATTGTTCAACAGTGTGTTTTGGTAGTGTTGACACCACTCCTTAAATATCTCATACACTTGAACTTCCTTTTAGGATAACTTACACAAACATATTCACGATCTTTCGTGCAAATAGGCTCAAAATTATCCACATTCATCCTGTCAGGATCCCTTTTGCATAATCATGGCTCATCCAAAGAGGCGTTATTCCAGTCTAGATATTTATTTCAATTTCAAGAAACTTTTTGTAAAATGATAAAGTTAGACTCATGTTAAAACTATCTCAGCAAAGCCATAGTTGTGAAATATTTTTTAAAAATCACAGAACAGAAGGCAGGGAGTTACACATATCACAGCCTCCTTTGACATTAAAATTAAGACACATGAAAGAGTCCACTCACAGCACCACCCATCAGGAATGTGGCTTTTGTGTATGTTTTGGAGGAAAAGAAGATTTCCGTGGAGGGGATTCCCACATTTAAGGCCACCATAAGTCTTTTCTCTTACATGCATTCACAGATTCACAAAGGTATAATTCGACATCTAGGCTCTCACTGTGGCATGAACCTCTCTCTTCAGTCACTTCCCAAGACAAGACAGGTTGATGGAGTTGAAGGAGATAATTTTGTGACGATTTCAAAGTTTCCCCTCTCTGTGCATCTGTCGATGTCTAATACGATGGGCTCTACCACGGAAAATTTCCCCACATTCTTTGCACTGATAGAGATTTTCTCCTGAATGAATTTGTTTGTGCCCCCAGGATCTTTGTTCAGACAGAAGCTTTCCCCACCTTCTTTACAATGATGTAATTTCTCCCCCGAATGTGAATGTTGATGAAGTTTAAAATCTGAGAGCTGCTTGAAATTTTTACCACACTCTCTGCATGTATAGGGTTTTTCTCCTGAGTCAATTGGTTGATGTACTGTAACATTTGAGTATTTGTGAACCTCTTCCTACATTCTTTGAACTGAACGGGTTCCTCTCCTTTATGATGTTTTCTTAAGGTTGACCCAACGGTGAAGCTTTTCTCACATTCTTTATAGTGATAGGGTTTCTCTCCTGTATGAATTCGCTGATGTACTACAAGGTTTGCCTTCTGGCTGAACTTTTTCCCACATTCATTGCACCGATGGGGTTTCTCTCCCATATGAATTTGCTGGTGTACTTCAAGGTCACTGCTCTGGCAGAAATATTTCCCACATTCTTTACAAAAATATGGTTTCTCCCCAAATGCTGATGTACTTTAAAAGCTGAAGAATGACTCAAACATTTTCCACACTAATTGCATGCATAGGGTTTTTCTCCTGAATGAATTTTTTGATGTATTATAAGTTTTACCATTTGGCTGAAACTCCTCCCACATTCTTCACATTTATAGGGTTTCTCTCCTGTATGAATTCGCTCATGTACTACAAGGTTTGCCTTCTTGCTGAACTTTTTCCCACATTCATTGCACTGATGGGGTTTCTCTCCCGTATGAATTTGCTGGTGTACTTTAAGATAACTGCTTTGGCTGAAACATTTCCCACATTCTTTGCAAGAATATGGCTTCTCCCCTGAGTGGGAGTGCTGGTGTCTACTAAAAGTTGAGGGTTGACTGAAACATTTTCCACATTGTTTACACTTATAGGGTTTCTCTCCTGTATGAATTCGCTGGTGTACTTGAAGTTCACTGCTCCGGCAGAAACATTTCCCACATTCTTTACAAGAGTATGGTTTCTCCCCTGCATGACGGCGCTGATGTACTTTAAAAGCTGAGGAATGACTGAAACATTTCCCACATTCTTTGCATATATAGGGTTTCTCTCCTGTATGAATTCGCTGATGTACTTGAAGATTTGAACTGCGTCTGAAGGCCTGTCCACATTCAGGACATTTGTATGCTTTCTCTCCTGTGTGTATACTTTGACGTTTTTTAAGTTCTGAACGTCTCTTGAAGCTCTTGCCACACTCTCTGCACTTATAGACTTTCTCTTCAGAATGCATTGGTTGAGGTGCTTCAAGGTCAGAGCTAAAACATTTGTGTTTCTCCCCTGTGTGAAATCTTGTATCTTCTGGGCTCCATCTGAAATTTTCTCCATATTCCCAACAGTGACACAGATTTATCTCGGCGTGACATGTTGGACATTTCACTGGTCTTTTCCTCAGAGGGATGTTTTGTTGATATTCTGAGCTTTGAAGAGCATTTATGCTCCAGTTTGTTGTTTGTCCCATTTCGTCTTCAGAGGCAACGCCGCTCGGATATCTGTGAGATCTGTCTCTCCTCTGGTCTGCCTGATTCTGCCTCAGTGATTCATTTCCATCCCAACAGCTCTCGCTTTCATCCTCCCCTCTTTCTGGCAATGTCCCCTGGAGTCTTACTTCCTTCTCTTTTCCCTCATCTGCTTGAAGGAGAGAATTAATAGTGAATTGAGGACCTAGTGGGTTTAAGGGGGGGAGGTGCCAGAGAAGATTGTTTATTGCATTCATCAGCCTGCTCTGTATTCAGAAATCTTTCTCATATTCCTTTCCTAAAATTTTTAGGTTTCGGTAAAGACACAAATTAAAAATGATCTTGATAAGCTCAAGCATTGGGCTGAAAACAACAGAGTGACATTTCACAGGGAGAACTGCAGCATTCTCCACCTAGGGTAAAAAAATATATAATGAATACAGTGGTGCCTCGAATAGCGAGCGCCTCTATTAACAAAAAAACCGAATAGCAATGTGGTTTTCAGGGCATTTTTTTGCTTTGAATAGCAATTTTTCCTATGGGTGATTATCGAATAGCGATCTTCAGGACCGCGCTTCGAATAGCGAGTTCCTTTTAGGTCCTCCGTTTTCGATTAGCGATTTTTTAAACAGCCCTGCGACCGCTATTTTTTAAAGGTTTTAAAGTTAAAGTTTCCTGTTTGAAATGTTTGAGATCATAAAGTGCACTTAATAAAACCTTTGTTAACCCAATTTGACCCTGTTCTGACTCTTTGTTAATTTTTTGCTAATTCCCCCCCCCCATTGAGATGCATTGAATAGGTTTCAATGCATTTCAATTGGGGAACCGCAGTTCGTGTTCGATATTTTTTAAAGGGTTTAAAGTTAAAGTTTCCTGTTTGAAATTTCTGAGATCGTAAAGTGCACTTAATAAAACCTTTGTTAACCCAATTTGACCTTGTTCTGACTCTTTTTTAATTTGTTGTTGATTCCTCCCCCCCAATGAGATGCATTGAATAGGTTTCAATGCATTTCAATTGGGGAACCGCGTTTTGAATAGGGAGGTTTCCTATGGAGATTTTCCATTAACGACGGCAATTCTTTCCAATTGGAACGGATTAGCCAGCTTTCAATGCATTTTAATGGGAAACCTCATTTCGAATAGCGAGGAAATCCAATAGCGATGTTTTTTTGCGGAATGCATTAACATTGCTATTCGAGGCACCACTGTAGTTACAAAATGGGGGATACTTGGCTCAGTAATATTATGACTGAAAAGGATTTTGGAATTGTTGTAGATCACACACTGAATATGAACCAAGAGCACAAGCTGGCTGCATAAAAAGGCAAATGCTCTTTTATCCTGCAAGTATAGTCTCCAAATCCCATGAGGTACTAGTTCTCCTCTATTCAGCACTGGTTAGGCCTCATCTTGAGTTCCAGCTGCAGTTCTGGACACTGTACTTTAAGAGGGATGCCAATGAGCTGAAGCCAGTTGGGAAGAGAGCAACAACAGGTTAAGAAATTTTGGAAACTAATTTTTAAGGAAATATGTGATATATTTGCAAATATTGAATTTAATGCTAAAATTGCTTTATTGTCAATTTTTGATAATCTAGATTTGGATCATTACTCAAAGGAATTGATCAACAATTTTATGACATATGCTAGAATATTAATAGCTAGGTTTTAGAAAGACAAAAATGATATTAAATTAGAAGGTTAATATAGTGAATTATGGGACATCGCATTAAATGATAGGTTGACTACTGAACTTAAAGATGAAAAGAGGGGAAAAAAGTTCTAATATCTTTTATGCTATTTGGGGTAGATTTGTTGAATTTGTATTAGTGAAAAGAAAGGGGAAAGCCTCTAAACAACAATCTATACAATTTTGGATAGGAAATCTGCAATAAAAATTGTTCAATGGGGTCCCGTGGGTATGGGGTGCACATTAGAATGTAGTCGCTAACAGCACCATTATTTGTGTATTATTATTATTATTTTGTGTAGTATTATTTTTGTATTTCTGAATTTTTCTTGTTATAATTGTATTAAATGTAACAAATGTAACAAATAAATAAATGTAACACATAAATAAATATTTTTTTGTTATAAAATTTAAAAAAATTAAAAGAGAAGAGAGCCACAAGGGTGAACAGGGGACTGGAAACCAAGCCCTAGAAGGAAAGACTCTCTCTATATACCTTGTAGATATTGAAGGGCCTGTATAATGAGAAAAAAAGGATCATCTGCCTCATCCTCTTTTTGGTTGGCTCCTGCTTGTAGCTGCTTCTGTTCATCCTTAACAGAAGCCTCTCCTTCCATGGGTGTTGATCAAAGGTCGACCTTCATTTGTCACCTTTAACAACAGAGCAGAAGCTTTTTAGAGTAACAGTCGGGACACCAGCCCTAACCTCAGTCATGAGTTCCATTGCCTTCGAAGGGAGAATCTAATTCAGGTGTTCATAGATGGAAGTCATAATGCTACCACCTTAACCCATTAAGAGAAAATAATAAGGATGTGGCATTTGGATTTCTTCCACTCCTACTCTCCAAATTATTCCAGAATCCCTCCTATACAATTGCAGACACCTTCAATGTCTAGACCTCAAGGCCTAGTCTTCAGAGGCTGCACTATAGGTCTCCAGTTCCTGCCCCCCAAATCCCAGTGTAGTTTTTTGGAAGACACTCTCTATACCATCACCTCTGCTGGCCAGGATTTCTGGGAGTTGAAGTCCAAGAACATCTGGAGGCCCAAGGCTGGAGACCACTGGTCTATAGAACCGAAAGAGCTGTAAGATTACACCCAGGAGGCATTGCAACAGGAAATGAATGATGTAAAAAGCCCTGCTAGAGATTAAGAAAATACATGTGTCTGAAGGTGTGTGTCTCTGAAACATAAATCTCAGATTCAGGAATTGTGGGAACTGGCAACCAAAAAAATCCGAAGGAGAAATCCCTAGAAGAGAACCCTCTCTCCAGCCCCACCACAAGTATGTGGTACATAGAGACCATCTCCCTCTGGCAATATTCACCCATTGCAAAGTTATCTCCTCTGTTTCACCTTTTGTTCTCTCTCAAAAGCCCCATATTTTCCTCTTACTTACCACGTTGATGCCCAACTGCCCAGGAAGGCTCACAATCCAGCTACAGAGAAACAGAAATTTTGGGGGAAAGGAATCAAAAGAGGACTCACCCAGATGGAGAATTTCTAGCAGCAAGAAACAGAGCCAAAGCCAGCCCCCATATCTGGCTAAGGTGGTGATGGTGGTCTGGAAGTCTGTGTTTCCTTCGGCTGGTGACTCATTACTAATTGCAACACTTCTCTTCTCTTTTTCCTTTTATCATGGGCACATTCCCGCCTTGAAATTGAACCACCTGCCAAGAATTATCCAAAGATTTGCAAAGAAGTCTGGAGTTTATAGTTCAAAGCAAAAGGGAGATTCATGTATAAAGAAAATATGTTTTCTAAGGGTAAAATATTTGAGAAGGGTTTTTTCCTTTAATGCCTTCATTTTCATATTTTTATCACTAACCTTCCTGTCTTTATTCATTCATTTTCTCAGCTTCCACATGTTGTCGATGTTTGAGGGGGTTTCAAAAATTGAAAAGCACAAATACACGCAATGGCTTATATCCTTTGGCTTAGTGTAGTACGTTGTGCTAGAGTAGGCCCATTGAATCAGTAGGGTTTTGGTGAGTCAACTGCATAAGTTCCATTGATTCAAGTGGTCCTACTCTAGTACTCTAGTTGTTACTTCCTTTTCTAAAACAAGTAGCAACTCAAGTAGATCCATCTGAATCCATTGGCCCTACAGAGGAGTTGACTCTCCCGATCCCCACTTGTTTCAATGAGCCACACTCGTGCAACATATGCTGTGAAGCAACAGGATTTCAGCCATCCACTGGAAATTGCGATTGACGTTTCAGTTCTGGTCACAGTTTGTTTCCCAAGGTAACTAGGTGAATACCAGCCAACTATCCCTTGCCGCAGAGAAGTCTGTGAGCATGTTCTGGGCTCAGTATATTTAGCTCACCCTAGGATTTGTTGTTCTTGTAGTAGTCGTAGTGATTGTTATCTGCTTCACCCTCATGGCCACACTTTGAATTAGAGACCTTCAAAAAGTCTTCTAATCAATGGTGCTGCTGAGCACCGCAAAATCAAGACGGTGGGGGGGGGTCCTTTCTGGGGTCTATCCCTCTTTCATTTGGTCTTCCTCTTTTCCAGTCAGCCTTGTCTTTTCTTGTTATGCCCAAAGTATCACACATAGCTTGAGTTTAGTCAATTTTACTTCTGGGAATAGTTCCAGTTTGATTTGAAAGAGCCTCGTGGCACATTGGTTAAACAGCTGTACTGCAGCCATAGCTGTGCTCACGACCAGGGGTTCAATCCCAGGTAGCCCGCTCAAAGTTGACTCAGCCTTCTGTCCTTCTGAGGTTGGTAAAATGAGTACCCAGCTCACTGGGGGGGGGGGGGAGAGCAATGTGTAGCCTGCATAATTAACTTGTAAACCGCCCAGAGAGTGTTTGCTGCGCTATGGGGCAGTATATAAGCAGCACACTTTGCTTTCCTTTGAACACATTCATTCATTCAACACAAAACAGCAACAAACAGATGTCACAAAGTGAACATTTATTTGTGTTTCTGATGATGTCCTCCAATTACACCACATTTGAAATGAACTTGATGTCTTGTTGAGCCATTCTCAGACGGTTGGACGTCCCTCAGCAGATGCCTTAGAGAAGGACCTGGTGCATATTATGAAAGGAATCCACTTGAAACCAGTCCTGCTAATGTTAAAAGCAACATAAGCAACACAACACTAAAACCATATGTTCCTTCCCCCCCCCCCCCCCCGCCGTTGTAAAATATTTCCCTGTGAAATATCTTGGCAGGGTAGGGAGGCTTTTGGGAAAACGGAAAAATAAATGACTTTTCCATTCACCCAGATGAGCAATTCTTCCCACTCTTATTTCCTGGATTCCTAGAAAGTCTCCCTAGGAATGCGAGAAGAGAGGCAAAGTCCGGCCTCTAAATTCCTAGAGAGGGTCCTCCCTTGAACGACGTAAGGGGCGGCGAGACAAGAAGCAACTCTCGCTCCTAGAGAGTCTCCTCGTGAAGATGATGGAGAGTAGGGAGAGAAATAAAGTTTATTCCTAGAGTGTCTTGCTCGACACTAGAGGGAGCGAGAGAGAAAGAGATCTTAATCCCTAGAGTGTCCCCCTGGTCCGAACAGAGGGCGAGGGCGCTCCTCCATTTCCTCTCCTCCATTTGAAGGGGCCTCTTAGGAGGTCGGAAGGAAGCGGAGCTGCAGGTGAGGAGGTGGCGGAGGGAGCCGGGAAGGGGCGCCGGGCCTGGCCTCTGGTGCTTGGAAGGCTGAGGGTCCAAGCAGGGGCCTGCCTGCCTGCCTTCCCTATTGCTTTGCTTCCTTTGGGCTGAATCTTCCCTCCCTCCTTCCTTCCCACGAACAGCCAAGGTGGGCAAGAGGGAGGGAATCGCAGCTTTTGCAGGCGAAGGAATTGGGGGGGGGGGAGGAGTTTTGGGGAAGTTTAAGGGACTTCTGTCTAGGGTTGCCAGATGTCAGGCAAACATGTTTTAGCCTAATGTCCTCCGTCAGGGAGACAAAGATAAAAACCTTTAAAATGTCAGGCTTTTGTTTATTTTCTGTTATAATTTTGGCTAGGAGGGGGAGAGGTGGAAGGACCCCCTTCCCCCTGGCTTTCCCTGCCCCCCCACCTGCTAGCCCACCCCGGTATTTTTTTTTTAAAACCCTCCATTGAATTTATTTTTAATTTTTAACATGACTGTTTCTTGGTTGGTTCACTAAGAGACATTTATTGGCAGCTATTGTAATGAAATTGTATTGATTGTGGGCTTAATCTTGGATGATTCAAATGTAACATTAAATACCTCCTCGTCTGTCCTCTTTTTCTGTCTTTCTTTGTCCTCCTTTTAGTACCCGTGTATCTGGCAACCCTACTTCTGTCTCTTCCCCATCCTCTATTTTTGCAGAGGGGGAACATATTCTCAGGATCCATCTGTTTTTTTTATTGCCCTCCAGAAAGTCTGAAAGGGAGCTTGCTTTGTTTATTTATTATTTATTTATTTTAAATATTTCTACCCCGCCTTTCTCCTTGCAAAGGATCCAAGACGGCATAACAAGCAGTGAAAGACAAGATCTGAAGTTGAAAACGGTGGTGAACATCATTAAAAGGCCGTTTTGAAAACTACAGACGGTGTGCATAAGGAGGCCTCTTATGACGTTAACAGGTAATATGAAGGCAGAGATCAGTAAGTATGCATAAAGTTTAAAAAATGTCCCTCTGAGAAATGGAAAATGCAAAAATGGAAAATAGGAGTAGTACTAAAAATCTAGTCAAAGCACTAATGTGTTACAATTTGTCTAACAATCACACAGTGGTAGATGTTTTACCGTGGGAAGGCTCGCCTGAAGAGAAAGGTCTTTGCCTGCTTGCGGAAGGGCACCAAAGAGGGGGAACCAGCTTGGCCTCCAGTGGGAAGGAGTTCCAAAATCTTTGTGGAGCAACACAGAAGGCTTTCATCTTCTTTTTTTTAAAGGAAAGCAGATTAAAGTGGTTCTAAAGCTGTCCCCCCCCCCCCAATACATTTCTCCCTGCTCCCGAGAAGATCTTGCAATGAAGGGGCAGGGAGGAGTAATGGAGGTGGTGAGATTTGAAAAGACTCCCAGGTACCAGTGGGTGGTGTGGGGCTTTCTCTGTGCAATTTGGATTGCAATTTTCCCCCCTTGGCGTGCTTTTGTTTTCCCCTGGGGTTCCTGTTTGTTGCCGTTCAGGGAAAAGATGGGGTGTCTGGAGGTTAAGGTCTTGCCCCTGTAGGCAGGGGGATCCCCCATGGAATAAAGGCATCATTAAGTCCACTTGACATCTGAGCGCTCAGCTTGGAGTCAGGCAGTGCATCACGGCCTCTCCCATTTTGAAGAGACACTTGTCCAGCTGGCCGAGGCAAAGAGGCAGTCCCAAAACCAGCCAAATCAGGGAGCTAGACAGGGGACAGATTGGATTTGTCTTCAGGGTGGAAGGGATTGTCACTCTTGAATTGGCCTTCTCAGCCACACTAGACGCTGTTCCAAGTCCTCCATACAGAGCACGTTACCATATTTTATTCATTTATTTTATGGATTTTCTACCCTGCCCATCTAGACCAAAGATCTACGCTGGGCGCCATAGTCTCTTGAGACTGAAGGATGCCTAATCTGAAGATCCGCTGGATTCCAGGCTCACATGGAAACTTTGTGGAGTTCTCCTGAGCTCTTTATTCACCTAGGTATTTTTTAAAAAAGTGTGGGCACTTATGGGTGAAGAAAGCATGATGGAAGCCCAAATATTTCTTTCTCATTTTCCTTAACCTAGTTAAGACGGGGGAGGAAAAAACCTCAAAGATAAGAGGGGGAAATTTTTTTGTATAATTACGGTACATTTGGGAGTAGAGAAAACAGGTTTTGTGGAAGTGTTTCCATTTTGAATGCAACGACTCCACTGCCGGTGAAGGGAGGAAAGTTGAGGACAGCATTTCGCTCTTGCGAGCTGTCTGTTCACCTTCTTTGTGATGGGAGAAGAGGAGGAAGCTGGAGCCCCAGAAGGCATCCCTTGAGCCCCTTCTAGTGCCTTACCTGATGCTTGCTTACTTGTGGAGAGCTACATCCTTTCTCATGCCCTCCTGCCCAAAACTTTTCCAAGAACGCAGGCCCAGGTTCTCCTCTGTGCCAGGATCTGATCAGGAGGGAGAGGGAAGGGGAAGAGGGCTTCTCTCCTCTAGTTCTTGTCCAAAGGGAGCCCAGTTTTCCTACAGTTTCCTCTTCCTAGGGGAGAGCAAAGAAAGAGGAGAGGATACAAGTGCCATTGGATGGACCTTTGGATATAGCTGGGAGAGTGGCTGTGGCAAAGGTGGGGAAAGCTGCTCCCATTCAGATCTTTAAATTATTAGAAGAGCTGAACTCATTTTCCGTAAAGAGGCAGGAAATGTGAACATTTTGAGAATTGGGGGAGCATCGCTACTCCTGGTAATGAAAAACAAAACCTCTTAAACCTGTGGATTGTCCCAACACAGAGAGCTTGATTTAAAATAAAATATCTAATGGCAGTTAGAAGTCCAGAATAACAGGACGCCATGGATCTTCTCTAGTATAAGGTGAACATGAGATGACAGTCTTTATTTTATAGGCTTGATACAGAAATAGTTTACACTCTTTGTAAATTTCTTAATTGCTGGGGAGTGTTGGGATATCCTTGTTGTGATCAACATCATACACCGTAGTGCACTGTCGATTAAATGTCATTTTATGTGTAATTATGTGATGTTTTGTACTGCTCCTCATATATTGTGATATTTGAGTTTAAGCCATAAAGCTGGTTCAGTGGTACAACAACGTTCCTCATTTTCTATCATATGTAGTTGTCTTTTTCCATAAAATAAATGCAATATTTTAAGTTCAAGAAAGCACTCTCTTGAGTTGGCCAGTTCCCATTCCAAACTGGGAGTGTTGGTGGAAGCAGGGAAATTCTGTCTACTTATAGGGGAGGAAATAGAGAAGATTCTTATTGTGATTTCCCCTTTCAGCTGCCAGTGCCCTTTGAGGAGGTGACCCCAGATTTCCCCAACAGGGAGTGAGATCATCTGGATCAGGACCAAAGAGCTCTGGGGAGGAAGATCCTGTTGGACATTTCTGGGAATGAGATATTTCAAGGTAAGGATCCCTTTGCCTCCTGGGCTTGGATGTGAAGGATAATTTTGATCACCCTTCCGGGATACTGATGTTGAAAGAAGCAGCCCGAGCGTGTTTTATGAGGAAGTCTTCTGTGCTACACTTAGAGCTTGGAGCATACATTTAAAAAATCTTACCCACTGCTCAGGACTTGCGGTTTGTTGCAGATTTTAATTTTACTTTATTTAAAAATATATATTTTCCAGTACATACAACAGAAAAGTTATTGTCATTACTTATTCTCTCCTCATATCCTACTCTCTTCCCCTTGCAGCAGTGGTATAGAACAGCTTCAGAATATGTGATTAAGATATTAACATTTCATCCTGCATCATGATGCCCAAAAATGTTTCCAAGAAGCTCAGAGATGGGTTCAGACTTTTCTACTCGTAAAATCTGTGAAAAGGTTTTTCTCATCAATAAATACATTTTGGGGTGATTTTCTTCTTTTGACTGTTGGAAGGTTCTTTGTTAATTTATCCTATAGTCCAAGCTAACAGCAGGACAACTTACATGGACAGATACCTATGTATATGTATATAGGCTTAGAATTCCCAGCTAAGTAGAGCAGCAAAAATAATCAGCCAGGCAATAATAAAAAGACAAAACAATGTTTACTTACAAAATTATGTGCTCAAAAAGTTGATAATGAGAATTCTTGGTGAACTTGCTTAGAATTCTAAGCTTATATAGTGGTGCCTCGACTTACGAATACCCCTACCTACGCTCGCAAAATTTTGCTTCGACTTGCGAGCGGAGCTTCGACTTAAGAACAGAAAAAGGCAGGGGGAAAAGGTGGGAAATTCAAACCGTTGGTGGCGAGGAGGCTGCTTCTTTGTAGCTTTTTCGCCCCAATGGTTAGAGCAGGGGGCCAGGGAACTTTTTTTATTTTTTTGCGGCGCAGGAGGAGGAAGGAGAGGCGGGGGCAGCTCCGGATCGCCATGGGGTGCAGGAAGCCGGTGCGCTCCCTGCCCATCCCTGGTGTGGGTCTCCTCATGAGTAAATGCCGCCAAAGGCGCTGGTCTACTCATGAGTAAGGGTGGATGAATGTTCGGGTCTACTCATGAGTAAGGCCAGCCAAAAGTTGGGTAGCGGTGGCTTGGCTCTGGCCTGGTTCCATTCCTTCTTGGAGGACCGTCCCCAGAGAGTGCAGCTTGGGGAGAGTGTTTCGGCCCCGTGGACTCTCAAATGTGGGGTTCCTCAGGGGTCGACTATTTCCCCAATGCTGTTTAACATCTATATGAGGCCGCTGGGTGGGGTCATCAGGGGGTGTGGAGCATCGTGTCATCAATATGCTGATGACACCCAGCTGTATATTTCCTTTTCACCAACTGCAGGTGATGCTGTCCTGTCCCTCCAGCGCTGCCTGGGGGCCGTACAGCAATGGATGCAGGAGAACGGGCTGAGGCTCAACCTGGACAAGATGGAAGTTCTGAGGGTGGGTGGCCCTGTGGATGGTGGCATGGGAAACTCCCTCATGTTTGGGGGCGTGGCCCTGGCCACGAAGAGTGGGGTCCACAGCCTGGGAGTACACCTGGACCCGATGCTCACCATGAAAACGCAGGTGGCGTTGGTAGTCTGCACTGCCTTTTCCCACCTTTGGCGGATTGCCCAGCTGCGACCTTACCTAGACACGGGGGCGCTCACTACCTTACTACATGCGCTCGTAATCTCTAGATTAGACCACTGTAACGTGCTCTACGTGGGGCTCCCTTTGAAGCTGATGCAGAAACTTCAAGTGGTGCAGAATATGGCGGCCAGACTCCTTATTGGAGTGAGAAAATTTTACCAACATATCTCTCCTACTCTGGCCATGCTGCACTGGATGCCCCTCCATTTCTGCATTGACTTCAAAGTGTTAATGCTTACGTATAAGGCCCTAAATGGTTTAGGACCCCAATACTTGGTGGAACGCCTGCTCCCACCTAGATCTACTCGGATCACCCGCACGAGCCAGGAGGTGAGGCTGAGGAGCCTAACGCCGAGGGAGGCCCAAAAGGAAAGGACACAAAACCGGGCCTTCTCGGCGGTGGCTCCTCTCCTCTGGAATAACCTTCCTCCGGTGATTCGTGCAGCCCCTACACTGGGCACTTTTAAGAGTCAACTAAAACCATGTATGTTCAGGCCTTCCCTCCTGTCAATATTTAATTCTTTTTTTTAATTTTTTCTTTCATTTATTATTTGTTTTATTATTGTATATGTTATGGATTGTTTGTAAAATCCTTATGTTTTATCACAGTGGTCCTTAACCTTTTTGAAAGAAATGCCCCCTTGAGCCATTGAGGAAGTTATCATCGCCCCCCTCGCCATGGTGATGATATCTTTTATTTATTTATTTATTTATTTATTTATTTATTTATTTATTTATTTATTTATTTATTTATTTATTTATTTATTTATTTATTTAAGACACTTAAATCCAATGACCTCTGAAAACAAAATTAAATTCCAAGAAAATGAAATGCCCCCCAAAAAGTAACATTTAATGATTTAGTTGCAAGTGAATTTTAAGACGCAAAAAGAAATATAAAAAGGGCATAAAAAAAATGCAGGAACTAAAAATTTCAAACAAAAAGTCTGAAACTAAATTAAAATTGGAGGAAAATATATATTCATGCACACTGTAAAAAGGCTGCAGCCATCTTCACAGGTTTGGCTTGCTCCAGCGCCCCCCTACCGCCCCCACGCTGCCCCTTTTTGTTTCACCGCCCCCCTGAAAAATGAAATCGCCCCCTGGGGGGCATTATTGCCCACGTTAAGAACCACTGTTTTATCATATACACCTTATTGGAAGCCGCCCAGACTGATCGACCAGACCAGATGTGCAGGATATAAATCAAATAAATAAAATAAAATAATAAAAGCGCTGGCCTGAGGCATGCGGGTCGGAGGGGCTCCTCTGTGGACAGGATGTGTGTCAGTGGCGCAGGAGGAGGCTTCAGTCTGCCTTGTAAGGTGCTGCTTTTTCCTTTTTAGAAACTTCTGGGTGGGTTTTGGAGAGTGGGTTTTGGCTGAGGGGGGTTATGTTTCTGTGCTATGTTGTTTTAGCAGTCCCAGCCTGGGGATTGCTTTTTTTTTTTTCAGCCTTCGGGCCTTGTTCTGTTTATTTTTGCTTGTTTTTTTGTAACCCCAGCGCCTGCTGATGGGGGCTTCCTGTGTGGTTTTTTTTTTTTGGTATTATTTTCAAACGCTGGAACAGATTAATCCCATTCCCATGTATTTCAATGGGAAATGTGCTTCGATTTACGAGCATTTTGACTTAAGAACACCGTTCTGATACGGATTAAGTTCATAAGTCGAGGCAGCACTGTATATGTATATATGGGATCGTTAATAGTTTTCTAAAGGAGATCATGTAACCAGTTGTGTTAGTAATTGGCCCATGCATAGCATAGTGGGTTGCTATATAGTTCAACATAACCTACCCTATTTCACTGTATCACACTGTAGCTGGAACCCCTTCAAAATCCAGCAAAGACTTTTCTCTTAAACTATCAAGAAGCTTATAAAAAGGTTTAGAAAATATGACAACTACGCTGGTGTCCAGTGATGGTCCTGGAGCATCTTCAAGGCAGATTTTTTTTTCAAGCTGGTTGACACTCCAGTAAACTGATAGGGTAGAACATGGCTGCTTTACTTAGCTGACTTCCAAAATATATGCTGAATATTGGTCAAAATTTTTCATTAGCTTTAATCTAGTGAGATGATTAGAGAAGGCTTTCAATGTAATTGTTCAGTAGTAGAGGACTTCTTTGTTCTATCTCACTAGATATACCTAAAACCCTATATGTGGCATTTATTGATTTCTCAGCAGCTTTTGACTCTATTAGCCAAGATCACCTCTGGGATAAATTAAGTGAAACCTGTGTAGATAAAAGACTGCTGGTGTCTCTATTATCTAGTGGTCTTGTGTGCTCCCAGAGGCATCTGGTGGGGCCAACTGTGAGATACAGGAAGCGGGATTAGATGGGCCCTTGACCTGATCCAGCAGGGCTCTTCTTAGGTTCTTATTCTGATATGAGACCTCTATTCTGACACTTAAGATTCAAGTCAGGATGAAACACTCAGGTCTGTTATCAGGTTTGATCCCAAGGGGTCTGTTAAGGACATTTGTTAGCTCCAACACTGTTCAACATTTATATCAACTCCTTAATCACTAAGCTGAGCAACCATGACAATTCCTCCTAAATTGGAATCCAGAAAAATAACACTACAGTGGTGCCTCGCTTAACAATGATAATCCGTTCCAGGAAAATCACGTTAAGCTAAAACATCGTAAAGCGAAATTAAAAACCCCATTGAAACGCATTGAAACCCGTTCAATGCATTCCAATGGGGTAAAAACTCACCGTCCAGCGAAGATCCTCCATATGGCGGCCATTTTTGCTGCCTGTATAGTGAGGAATCCGTCCCTAGGCACAGTGAGGAGCTATTTTAAGCACCCGGTGGTCATTTTTGAAAACCTGATTATCAGCTGTTTTTGATCGTTGTAAAGCGAAAATCAGTTCCCGAAGCAGGGAACCGATCATTGCTAAGCGAAATTCCCCCATTTAGACCAAAAATATCGTAAAGTGGATTTGTCGTAATGCGAGGCAATTGTTAAGTGAGGCACCACTGTACTGGTGTATACTGTATGCTGATGACACCATCTTACACAAATAGAACAAGGGTTAAGGAGGGTGCTGAAAGCAATAGAAAAACTGAATGTCAATTATGAAAAAACTAAAATGCTAGTATTTGCCAGTAGGCCTGAAAACCATGTACAGTGGTGCCCTGCATAGCGACGTTAATCCGTTTCAGGATTAACGTCGCTATCCGGAAACATCACTATATGAAAAGAAAAACCCCATAGGAACGCATTAAACTCTGTTTAATGCTTTCCTGTGGGGGGGAAACTCACCTTTAAGTGAAGATTCCCCATCCGGCTGCCATTTTCGCTGCCTCGGTAAGCGAGGGCAGGGCACGAAAACGCTGCAGGCGGCCATTTTCTGCACCCGGCGGCCATTTTGGAACTGCCGATCAACTGTTTCCCTAACATCGCAATGCGAAGATTGGTAAGCGAAACGCTTACTGATCATCGCAATGCAATGTTTTCCCTATCTAAAACATCGCAATGCGATCGCATTAGCGATCGCAAAAAACGTGTTGCTATGCAGATTCGTCGTTAAACGGTGCACTCGTTAAGTGAGGCACCACTGTATAGCGGATTGATGACCATCCTATAGAACAAGTGAAATCCTTTGAATATTTAGCTGAATAATCTTCTCCTCAACTGATTCTTAGAAAAACCACCTAGAGAATACAGTGGGGTCTTGACTTGAGAACTTAATCTGTATTGGAAGGCGGTTCTCAAGTCAAAAAGTCTGTAAGTCAAGTCTCCATTGACCTACAGTGAATTGAAAACCAATTAATCCCATAACAGGCCGTTTTTGTTCCATTTTGGGTTTTTTCTGGTCTGTAAGTCAATTCTCAGGCTGCAAGTCAAACCTAAATTTTGCGGCCAGAGAAGTCTGTAACTCAAAAAGTCTGTAAGTCAAGCCGTCTGTAAGTCAAGGGTCCATTGTACCAATAAAATTGCCATCAATGTGATTAATTTTCTACTAAGGTTTTATTGGGGCAGGAGTGGCAGACACATCCCCCCCCCGCCCTTAAAATGTACAGGGCCAAAGCTATATCACAGATACAGTACAATGCTGAAATATGGGGGTCTATCCAAAAAATGTATCTAGAAATGCCTCAGAATAAATATTTGAGAGCTATCTTAGGTCAAAGGAACAGAGAGCTCTGTTCTCTGGTCAGAAGCAGGCCTTCGCACAGTGAGGGCTATAGTACACATCTACACTATCAGATACTGATTGAAATAGAAAAAGGGGATAGGATCGGTTTTAGTACTGTCTGCTTTTAGAGAGGTGCTGGATTTTAACAATAGGACGGGAACTTTTACAAATTACTGATATGTATGGACTCTCTCAGGATCCTTTGATTGCTTTATATTTTGAAATGGCAGCATGTTACCTGAAATGTGGTGCACTTTTTTAAAAAGCACTTTTCATTTTTAGGGCAACATCTCTGTACCCCATAAACTAAGATTTGTTGAATATTGACATTCTCCCCCCTACCCCTTCTTTGGTAGTTTTCACATGAAAGTAAACTGATCTATAAATCTTTTCTGTTGTTAAAAAGTCTGTCCGCTGATCTCAAATGTTGGATTCGAACTGGTTGGCTACCATCCGTCTGCGAGGTCTTGCAGCTTTCTTGCTTCCCACCTGGCTCTGTGTGACAAGTGGGTATGGCAGCCGGGGGGGGGGGGGGGCTGAGTGGTAAAGGCGGGAAAAAGATGAGGAGGCGAATCTTCTTCAAAATCAACAAGTTTATTTGAACGAGTATTCAACTCAACTGGATCAAACAGATCCCTTAAAACATCATCTGATAACAAATGGTATCTCTTGGGGCACCGCGTTTCCCCATTCCCATTGATGTCTACCAAGGGGCCGGGCCAAAACGCTCCCGATCTGTCATCGGCCATAGCGGGGTGCTCCTTATCGCGCACACAGTCCCGCAGCAAGGGTGGCGGGCCCAGTCTCCCTCCAGAGGCTTCTGCTGGAACTCGGGACCTGGTCTGATCACCTTCCGGCCACCAAGGAAATTCTGGGGGTACACCGACACAATCCATTCTAACGGATCATATACATGGCCGCTACAACTTGGAGGCAAAGGTTCAGGCAGTAAACCCCTTCCCTCCCTTAAGTTAGGAAAATCCCGCGCAAGGCCCGGTGTGCCTTCGGTCTCGAGCATGGGCTCAGTTTGAACCCCTCGGTTCACATATCCTCCTAGTGCTCCTTCCCCCAGCCAACTGAAAACCCGCGCGTTTCCCTCCTCCTTTATATCCTCCCACATGATCAGATCAAACTCCACCCCTTCTTCATCAGCCAGACAGACTTCAGTAGGCTTCCTCTTCATTCCCTCATCCTGATCTATTTCAACCAAGACGCCCTCCACGCAGCCACTCTCCTTTGTCTGTGCTTTTTCTTCGGAGGACGGCACACTCAGACTCATTCCTTCACACTCTGTGCTGTCATCTGTGCTGATCTGTTCTGTTTTGCTTTAAAAGGTCTTGTTGAAGATAACGGATCTCTTGATTGTATCTCTCACCTGAAGAGGAATCGAGAGAAAAACCAATACAAAAGAACTGCTCCTCTTTTTGTCAGTAGACAAAATGGTTAGGCTTATAAAGAAATTAAAAATTGTACTGGTTTGGGTCAGACTTTCAGAAAATTAAAATTTAAATACGTACTAAGTTCCTTTGAAACATATAATATTGTTGTGCTCCTAGGGTTTTTGAACAGAAATGCTTGTATTGCTTTCTTTATCTCCTGTATAAGATGCTCTATTTTCCATTTGACAGTGAGTGAAACAAGATTGAAAGAGTGCGTCTGATTCTCCACTATGCAGTAAATGCACAGTAACCCAATAACTAAGTGAAGATTTGCTACTGTGGTAGACAAATGTACAGTGGGGTCTTGACTTGCGAACTTAATCCATATTGGAAGGCAGTTCGCAAGTCAGAAAGTTCGCAGGTCAAAGTCTGCATTCCCATAGGAATGCATTGAAAACCATTTGATCCGTATCCACTCTCCATAGGGCGGTGCGGGACCCTGAGGAACGGAAGGGAATGGGTGCCGTCAGTCAGGGCATTCATTACCTCAGGTCCCGCCGGCGGCCCACAAGTCCTGGCGGTGGCGGCGACCTTGGCGGGAGAAGGGGAGGCACCAGAGAGCATCTGCCCTCGCACGGGGAAGCCGAGCCGCTCCCGCTTCCGTGGGCCTCGGCAGCCCGAAGGAAAACGGGCAGGGGGCGGGTTGGCGGGCAGCCCAGACCTCGGCGCAAGGGCAGGTTGTGCATGGCATGGAGCCTGCCGGTGCTCTCCTGCGCCCAGGCCCTGCGCCCCGGACGCTCCTCAGCAGCCCCAGCCGGGGCTCCCGCCTCCTTGCTCCTACGGCAGAACAGAGCTCGGCTGGCGGAGGCACCGGAAGCCGGAAGCCCCCGGGGGCTGGGAGGATGCTGCGGGGATCCTTCCTCGCCGCTCCTGGGAGGGCAAGGGCCGGCTCCTCCGGGCACCCTTTCGCCAGGCAGGATCGCCGCCCTTCCTCGCGTGGGCTGGGCGGCGACCTCCTGCCTCACTCCTGGCTCCTCCCCAGCGACCGGCCGGCCATCCATCAGGGTGGCCCTCGGAAGAAGGCAGCGGCGGGGAGCAGGAGCGGTGGTGGCAAGCACAGCCCCCGGGGGCTTCGGGCGCCTCCGCCAGCCGAGCTCTGTTCCTGCGCGGGAGCAAGGAGGCGGGAGCCCCGGCTGGGGCTGCCGAGGAGTGTCCGGGCTGCCCGCCAACCAGTGGGGTCTTGACTTGCAAATTTCCTGGGGTTTTTTCCTAAACTTTTTGGTACGTACCTCAAGTCTCCGTCTGCAAGTCAAAATGGATTTTTGCAGACGGAGAGGTACGCAACTCAAAAAGTTTGCAAGTCAAGCCGTTCGCAAGTCAAGACCCCACTGTACTTGCTTTTGCAGTTATCCTTTTTTGAAGAAAAACGTCATCTATCTTGTAGCAGCATTTATGGCTACCAACAAATACTGTAATCCATGTGAGCTGACTTAAGTATCCTTAAAACCTTTTAACCAGTTAAGAGTCCATGCTCAGTCTCGCTTGACTGAATTGTTATATAGCATGTTGATTGATGTTTCCAAGAATTTCAGTCAGTACTCGGTCCTTTTTTATCCTTAGAGAAAATATTGAGACCCAGTCATCTTCTTTCCTTTTTTTTTCAGGAAGAAGGAATTTTTACAGACCACGTGTCTGATTTATGGTTGAATTTGTGAAGTCTCTGTGCTTATTTGCTGCAATTTGTTGCAACACAATTCTGTGGATATGAACTTGTTTCTTCATCTCCAGTCACAATATAACAATCCCCTTTCAGCTTTTTATGTGATGAGAATTTCTTCCCCCTGAACAATTCTTCGTCTGTTTATAACAATATCCCAATTTCACAGAGTGAGATACAAATACATCCTCCTCTTTCTCTTAAAAGGACTCCTTCCATGTTCCTGTACTGAGAGTGATCACCTTCCTATTCTTCTATCTTTTTCCCTCTCTCACCCCCAGGCTCATTTTTCACACACACCCCTTCCCTCATACATCTCTGTATCCTTTCAAACGATCTTTAATATCAGCTCAAGTCTTCTCCTCTTGGATCCATCAACCAGAGACCAAGTCTCTTACTGATAATTTAAACTCAGCTTTTTCACTCCTTATAGCTGTCTCTGTGTACAATTCTATAATCGACTCATTAGTTCAATTTCTCATTTTTTTTCTGCCCCTCTCAAATATCCAGGGATAACCATAGCCCTGACTCTTGGTTTGACTCAGATTGTTGGTCCCTTAAAATTAGGGCTCTACTCCAACTAATTTGACAACAACCCTCTCTATCATTTTTAAAATTGTCTTTTCATTTATGTAGGGTAGGCCGTGCCCTGTTCAATGAGGAAAGACATCGGTTTGCCCAACAAAAATGGTCCCAACTTCACCAAGCAATCTTATCACATAACCAAAAGTTTTTCTGGATCCTGGTGTCTTAGGCTGATTCTCCTTTTCCGAAACCATCCAATTCTATTTCCTCTGTTACCTGAATTGATAATTGTCACACACACCCAGTTCCCCTGCTTGTTCTTCCACACAACCCAGGTTCACTTTTGGGTATGACATTTATTTCTCAACCCTTTTCCGCTGCCACCAGCGGATTTATTCCTCACTCTATTAAATATGACTCTTCAATCAATGTTATTCAATAAATCAATGTTTATTTAAGTGTTTATAAGTAAATCGTATAAAGTGAATCATGGATGGTCTTATTTTATTCATTCAGTCTGTTGAGCTTTGGTAACATTTATATTTGTTTATATATAATCATGTTAATCAAGGTACTTATTCATTTCATATCTTGTTTTCTATCTCTCTATTCTTCTCTAACATAAGGCTGGTCCTAACTGCCTAAACTGCTTCTCTCTAACTGACATACCTAACTCTAACGCATATCCCTAACTCATCCCTAACTCAAACTCTAACTGATCTTTAACTGTGTTCCATTTCTCTTATATATCCTTGGTTCCGCCTCTCCTGTACAACCATTGGCTCCTGGATCAGGTTTCCATTGTGATGGACAGGAGTGGTCACTGGCCTGTCCGTCACAATAATTTCACTAAAAAAATTTCCATCCCGACTTCATGCCCTTCACCAGTAAACATATCACAAGACCTTCCTGAGTGACCCCTGTTACCCCTGAAGAGATCATGGAATTAATTACTTCACTTAAGCTAGGTAAAGCTCCTGGCCCCGATCTTGAATGAGATCCTTGACCATAAACCCTCACTGGTGGGCTGAGCCTTTAGCTACCCTTTTTACTTTGATAAACCACATTGGCTGTTTCCCAAACTCCTGGCTATCATCCATTCTCATACCTAGTCATAAAAAAGATGATCCCTCTCAACCCTCAAACTATCACCCAATATGTTTACTATCTAATATCGGAAAAATATACTCTAAATATATTTTGAATAAACTTTCCTCATGGGCTGCTGAGAAGGATCTTCCTGGCAAGGAATAGATTGGCTTTCATGCCAGAGTGTCCATTCTGGATCATATTTTTCTGCTGACATTTTTAGCCAAAAAATAGACAATTCACAACAAAGCCAAACTTTGTGTTGCATTTGTGGACTTCTGAGGGGCATTCAATTCTGTAAATAGATATTTATTATGGAAAAAAACCTTTCCAAATGGGATATCTATTTATGGCTGTTATTTTTGTTTTGCCAATTACATTCTCATAATTCCTGTCGGGTTTGCTTACCTAATTCCAATACTGTCACTGATAAAATTCCCATTCTCAAAGGTGTTCATCAAGGTTGCATTCTGGCCCCTTTATTACAGTCAACCCTCAACTTACGAATGTCCCTAGATATGAGCTTTTCTATTTACGAACGGCGCTGTTCGCATAAATTGGCATCGACTTGCGAACAGAGCGCGACCTACGAATGAGGTTGAGACTCCTTTCGCAAGTCAATGCCATTTTTTGCCCTGGGAGACCTCCTTGGGGGTCCCCGCCTCCACGATCGGCATCTTCGGAGCTCTCAAAGGTCTTTCCCCCCGACATCAGAGAAAGCCCTTTGAGAGCTCCAAAGCCAAAAAGGCAGGGAGAAAGGGCTGGAAATTCGAATTTCCCATCCTTTCTCCTGCCTTTTTGCCTTTTGAAATGCTGGAACAGATTAATTCCATTCCCATGCATTTCAATGAGAAATGGCACTTGGGCTGCTGGGAGTCAAGCCGTGCCAGCTGATCTCGGCCATACTCGGCCTCCTGGGAGTCTAAGCATGGCTGGGATTGCCCGGCACGGCTTGGCTCCCAGCAGCGGCAGTGGGGGACCTCTGGATGCCTTCCAGGCGGAGAAGCCCTGGAAGGCATCCGGAGGTCTCCCCACCCTGCTGCCACCGCTGCTGCTGGGAGCTACAGCGCGCCGGGTGATCTCAGCCATGCTCAGGCTCCTGGGAGTCCGAGCATGGCTGGGATTTCCCAGTGCGGCTCCCAGCAGCGGCGGAGGCAGCAGGGGACCACCGGATGCCTTCCAGGGCTTTTGTTGGACAAACCAATGTCTTTCCTCATTGAACAGGGCACGGCCTACCCTACATAAATGAAAAGACAATTTTAAAAATGATAGAGAGGGTTGTTGTCAAATTAGTTGGAGTAGAGCCCTAATTGTTTTTTTTTTTTTTTTTAAGGGATCAACAATCTGAGTCAAACCAAGAGTCAGGGCTATGGTTATCCCTGGATATTTGAGAGGGGCAGAAAAAAAATGAGAAATTGAACTAATGAGTCAATTATAGAATTGTACACAGAGACAGTTATAAGGAGTGAAAAAGCTGAGTTTAAATTATCAGTAAGAGACTTGGTCTCTGGTTGATGGATCCAAGAGGAGAAGAGCTGATATTAAAGATCGTTTGAAAGGATACAGAGATTTATGAGGGAAGGGGTGTGTGTGAAAAATGAGCCTGGGGGTGAGAGAGGGAAAAAGATAGAAGAATAGGAAGGTGATCACTCTCAGTACAGGAACATGGAAGGAGTCCTTTTAAGAGAAAGAGGAGGATGTATTTGTATCTCACTCTGTGAAATTGGGATATTGTTATAAACAGACGAAGAAACAGCGGTGGCAGCAGGGTGGGGAGACCTCTGGATGTCTTCCAGGGCTTCTCCGCCTGGAAGGCATCCAGAGGTCCCCCACCGCCGCTGCTGGGAGCCGAGCCGTGCCGGGCAATCCCAGCCATGCTTAGACTCCCAGGAGGCCGAGCATGGCCGAGATCAGCTGGCGCGGCTTGACTCCCAGCAGCGGCGGCGGCGGTGGGAACCTCCGGATGCCTTTCATTGCTTCTCCGCTGCTCTGGAAGGCATCCGGAGGTCCACCACCACCACCGCTGCTGCTGGGAGCCTTCCGAGGTCTCAAAGGGCTTCCCCCCCGACAGTGAAGGAAGCCTTTGGGAGCTCCGAAGGCAAACAGGCAGGGAGAAAGGGCTGGAAATTTGAATTTCCTGCCCTTTCTCCCTGCCTGTTTGCCTTTGGAGGTCTCAAAGGGCTTTCCCCCCAACATTGGAGGAAGCCCTTTGAGAGCTCCACAGGCTCCCAGCAGCAGCGGCGGCGGGGGGGGGGGAACCTCCGGATGCCTTCCAGGGCTTCTCCACCTGGAAGGCATCTGGAGGTCCCCCGCTGTCACCACCATTGCTGGGAGCCGAGCTAGGTGATCCTAGCCATGCTCGGACTCCCAGGAGTCTGACACACTCCCAGGAGTCTGATGTGTCCCCCCCCACCGCTGATAGTGCCTCCAAAGCACTATCGGCGGGGGGGGACCTCCGAGAGGCCTCTGGCAGCCGCACGAAAGCCCTCGGAGTCCTCCAGCAGCGACGATAGCGGTGGCGGGGGACCCCTTGAAGACGTCAAAAAGGTAAGGTTAATTTTTTAAAAAAAAATTTTAATATTGTGTTTTTGTGGTGGGGTGTTTCTTGTGCGGGTTACGGATTAATGTTTTTTCAATGCATTCCTATGGGGAATGCATTTTCGACTTGAGGACTTTTAAACCTACGGACCCGGTTCCAATACGGATTAATTCCATAGGTCGACACCTCACTGTATGTGGATACACTCTGTAAACTCGGCCATTCATCAAGTTGCAGCAAGTTTTTTTCGTAGAATACTAGGAGTTCCCAATTTAATTTGGCTTTCTAATAGTTTTTTAGAATTGGGCATTCACCTTCCTTCCACAACTGCCTGGTTACTCATATTTAAATTCTGGCTCCGTCTTCCGAATTCTTCGCATTCTGGATCCTTGTTATATGATTTACTGCATGACTCCTGTTCTTTTTCTTGGTTCCGGCTTCTTGAAAAGAAACTTTTTTCTCTTAAAATATCCCTGGAATCCTTGGTAGATATGAGTCTCACTAGGGCTTATTCCATAATTAAGGATAAGCTCTGCCACGCTGAATTCAATTACTTATGCAATAACCTTAATCCTGTATGTTCTCCTCTTTCTGTTGGACTTATTCCATTTCAGGACCATTTTCCTAAATACAGTGGTGCCTCGCAAGACGATTGCCTCGCCAGACAAAAACCTCGCTAGACGAATGGGTCCGGTGAGGTTTTTGGTGCCTCACAAGACTATAGGATTGAAAGTAAAAGGCCAAATCTATAAACTTCAGGCTTTTGCAGACAACTTAGTCATTATACTGGAAGACCCAGTGCATTCAATAGCAGACCTGGTGGCAATGTTAAAAAAATTTGGTGACATGGCAGGAATGAAAATAAACCAAAAGAAAACAAAAATACTTACTAAAAATATAAGAGAACAAGAACGGCAGAAGTTAATAGAAAAGACGAACTTCCAAGAGGAAAAGATAATTCAATATTTAGGGATACAAATTACAAAGAAGATGAGTACATTTATTCAAACATAATTACAGTGGACCCTTGACTTACAGACGGCTTGACTTACAGACTTTTTGAGTTACAGACTTCTCTGGCCGCAAAATTTAGGTTTGACTTGCAGACAGATTTGACTTACAGACCAGAAAAAAACCAAAATGGAACAAAAATGGCCTGTTACGGGATTAATCGGTTTTCAATGCACTGTAGGTCAATGGAGACTTAACTTACAGACTTTTTGATGTGAGAACCGCCTTCCAAAATGGATTAAGTTCTCAAGTCAAGACCCCACTTTATATGAAATTGATGAAGGAGATAACAAAACAATTTGGAGAAATGGGATAAATTACAGTTATTGTTGTTGGGAAGGATTGCGACGATTAAAATGAGCGTCTTGGCAAAAATCCTATTCTTATTCCAGACAATTCCTATGTAAGAAAGTCCTTCTCCGGTGTGGGGGGGGGAGCTTGTGGTGAAGGCGGGAAAAAGACAAGGAGGCTCATCAGAATCTGCATTAACAATATTTTTATTACAAACAGTCCCCAACTCACAAGGATCAAACGGATCTTACAACAAGTGATCCAGCAACAGGTTATACTTCTTAGGTCGAACAACTGGGGTAGTGCCTTGATCCCCTAATAGGGAGCCGGCCCAAACTTCTCGCGGTCCGTCATTTGTCGTAAAGGCGCGCTCCTCACGGCACACACCGTGCCACAGCACGGGTGGTGGGCCCAATCGCCCTCCAAGGGCCTCTTCTGGAATTCCGGACCAGGACGAATCACCCGCCGCCCGCCTCCAGGGTAATTCAGGGGGAAAACAGATACTTTCCATTCTAGAGGTCCGATAACTCTACCTCTAGCCCCCGCGGGTAATGGATCTGGGAGCAGTCCGCCTCCAGTCATCAGATTAGGGAATCCCGAAGTCGCCTCTGTCAACGGACCCTGGCTGAGAATGGGTTCAGTTTGCACCCCTCTATGCCTTGGTCGGTTTGGATTCAGATCCATCCACGTTCTAAAATCGTGCGTGCCTTTTTCCTCTTTTATATCTTTCCACATAATTAAGTCCAACTCCTCCCCTCCTTCCTCCACAAGACACACCTCCGCAGCCCTTTCAGTCACCACCTCCGTCTGATCCAATTCTGTCAACACCCCCTCCACACATACTCCTTCCTCTATGTCTTCTTTCTTAGTAGAGGACGGCGCACTCCCTTGAGCTCCTTCACATCCTATCATAGTAAAACAGTCATTTTTTTTCAAGAACTTAATAAGATAATCATGAGATTTGTATGTCAAGGAAAAAAACCAAGAATTAAAATTAAGGCAATGCAAGATGCTAAACAGAGGGGTGGCTTTGGTCTTCCAGATTGGGTTCTGTATTATAGATCCTGTATTTTAGATTGGATAAAAGAATAGATAACTTTGGAAAATGATAGATTACTAAACTTGGAAGGACACGATTTACAATTAGGCTGGCATGCTTATCTATGGTATAAAAAGGATAAAGAGCAAAAGCATTTTAATTTACATATGATAAGAAAAGCTGTATTGGGAATGTGGAGAAAGATTATACAACAAATTTACTACAAAACACCTGTATGGGTATCACCTATAGAGGCCTTTACACAATCTAATCTCATGACAAAAGCAAAACTTTTAAGATACCAAGATTTATTTAAAAAGGATAGTGAATTAAGGTCTAAAGAAGAGCTAGAGTCATAGAATATCTATATAGACTGGTGGTCCAGAGCACAGCTGGAATCTAGATATATATAAGACAAAATAGGTTTCTAATCAGAACAAACAATGTTTGATAAGCTTTTATTAGATTCAAAAGACAAAACTTAAGAAAGTGTATAACTATCTGTTAGAAATTAAAATGCAAGATGAAATGGTTAAAGAATGTATGACTCATAGCATAGCATAGCATAGCATAGGCATACTTCAGTCTCGAGAGACTATGGTAACATGCTCTGAATCGAGGAGTGTCCTCTCCAGAGCATGAAGCCCGGGTAAGGTAATATGGAGGATAGGCTGTTACCCAAGCAGCAGATCCCCCCTCTCCACATTGCTGAAATGGTCCAATGGAAAGGCAAGAGCCAATACAACTGGTTCCAGCAATGTCACAGGAGTTGGCAGAACGACACATGCTGCCTTCAGGACTCCAGCTCCGGATTTTGCCTTGAGGTTAACTCCTGAAGCCTTTTCCATGAGTGGATATAGCCAGAAGGCAGTGGAGGTTTGAAATCGGAGTTTTCCTTCTCCTAGATGGGCTGCCTTCCATGGCTGACGAGCCCCACCTACCCGGCCTGCTCTTTAATAGTGCAAAAGTATGATCTGAGTCTTAAAACTTTCCTGCCTCCCAGGCTTATGCAAATCTAATTGGCTTTCCTATTTACCATGTTAAGGCCAGAGATAGAATTTGGGACACGCTCTTTTAAAGCAGAAAGTCCCACCCCTAGGCCCCACCCCCAGGCCATGTGGTGAGGAGACAAAAAGAAAGCCCAGGGAAAAAAAACTCAATGAGGCATCCATGCAAACATACTTGTCCTTCGCCCTCAGCCCAGCTTCCTAGGGAAAAGGCTCCAGGGTCCATGTATGACTAAGTGGGCACAAAACATAGGGCATAATATTGATATTGATCAATGGTTGAAAATATGGCAAAGTAATATAAAGCTTACAAGAGTGGTTAATTTTAAGGAGAATATATACAAGATGTTTTATAGGTGGCATATGACTCCAGAAGAACTGTCGAAGATGTATACAGATGTATAAAATCTGTGTTGGAAATGTGAAGCACAAGTGGGAAGCTATTATCATATGTGGTGGTCATGTAGAGTAGCGAAACAGTATTGGAAAAGAGTAGATGCTATGCTGCAACAAATATTGCTCTGTAAGGTGCCATTAACCCCAGAACTGTTTTTATTGAGTATGATACCTGATAACATAGATAAGTCAAAGGAATATATAGTTATATACATAGTTACTGCAGCCAGAATTCTCTATGCCAAAAATTGGAAAAGTCCGACAGTACCGAAACAAGAAGATTTCATAGAGAAGATACAGGAAACAGCGGAAATGGACATTTTATCAGAAGTGATGAAGGGCTATCCTTTACAAAAGGCAACAGAAAGATGGGACTTATTCTACAAGTGGATTGAATCAATAGGCAGCACATGAATAGCATATATTGAAATGAGAACTTAAACCTGGAAGGCAGAAAAGAGTAAATAGAGTAACTTGGAATCTTGATATGGTAATAGGTATAGAATGGACGTTAGTATGTTATTGTTTCTCCTCTTCCCCATTAACCTCAATTCCCCTTTTCCTTTTTATCACCCCCTTGTTAAAAATAAAAATAAAAAAAAGACTATTTTTCCTATGGCGTTTTTCCGCAAGATGAATGTTGCCATTCAGAGGCTAGCCGAGCACCATTTTTGAAGATTCCACCCCTTTCCCCTGCCTTCAGCAAGCCTCTGAATGGAAAGGGGGGGGAAGCCTTGTTACGTTCAGAGCCTTACCAAAGGCAGGGGGAAACGGCACGAGGGAGAAGGGACCCCCGCGGGTCCTCAGATGGTGCAGGAAGGGCTCCAAAGCTGGTGCGCACCGTTGCGGGGGACCCCTGCCAGTGCTCCAATGGCTTTCCCTGCACCATCGGAGCACTGGTGGAGGTCCCCTGCAACCGCGCACGCTGGCTTTGGAGCCCTTCAGAGGCTTTCCCTGCACCATCCGAGGACTCACGGGGGTCCCTCCATGCAGAGATGGGCGCTCACAGAGGCTTGCCAAGCACCATTTTTGCAGTTTCCGCCCTTTCCCGCTGCCTTCGGTAAGCCTCGGAATATAAAAATGCTGTCTTTTTTTTTTTCCTTTTTACATTTGGAGGCTTGCCGAAGGCAGGGGGAAAGGGCGGGAACTTCAAAAATGGTGCTTGGCAAGCCTCTGCAAGCGCCCATCGCCATGTGGAAGGACCCCCGTGAGTCCTGGGATGGTGCAGGGGAAGCCCTGGGGACCCCCAAAGCCAGCGATCGCAGCGAGGGGACCCCCCTGCCAGCCCTCCAATGGTGCTTCCCCAGCTCCCTACCTGGTAAGTGACTTTTTTTAAAAAAAAATTTCCCATAGGAACGCATTAATTAAATTTCAGTGCATTCCTATGGGAAACTGCCTTGCAAGATGAATTTTTCACAAGACAGCATTGACTGCGGAATGAATTAAATTCATCTTGTGAGGCACTACTGTATTTGTTCCAGTGCCCTTGCTCATTGTTATCTCTGAAATCTTTTCCTCAAACCTTGGATTTCATCTTTTTCTAATTCACCTGAGCCAATTCTCTCTATTTTTATGAGTGATGAATGTAATTCTTTGACCGCTGCTGTTGCAGATTTTCTGTCTGCAATTCTGAAACTGTCTCCTTGTTCCTAATTTGTGTAACTTTTATTTCTCCCATTTTGCTTGTGCTGTTGTGGTTTGTGAATGCCGTTAAAGGTTTCAGAATCTGAATCAGAATCAGATTCCTTCCATGTCGTCAGGACACCAATCGTACATCTTTTTAGCGGCAAGTTCATAGCTTACTTTTATTTCCCAGAATTTTTTTTATCTGGTTAATTACATGAAGCAGACCTCCTCCTTTTTAATGTGTACATTTTTTTCCTCCTTTCCGTGGGAGTTAACACATGGAAGGTGAGGTTTATCTTATTTCTGAGTTGATCAGACTCAGAAAAAAATAATTTAAGTCCAGAAAACTGGCATATCAGTTTTCTGGAGCTCTTACATTTATCTTATCTGATTTCTGGTCCTCCTGGCTGGCTCGTCATAGTGTCAGAAACCGATGAAGATACCTCATCCCCCCAGGAGTCCCTACAGATGTTTATAGACATCCCAGGAAAAGAAGAGAAGTCTTATAATTTGTCATAGCTGACTTTATTCCAGTAAAGTGTTTATTTGAGAATGAATCCACACAATCAGTGACAAGCATTTCCAGTATCATCTGGGTGTCTCACTATAAGTGTCTTCATTGTTGCAATAATTCCAGGCAATTCTAAAACATGTCTATTACTACAAGTTTAATTTATTTACATAGTTTCTGACTCCCATATTTAAAAATCGCATATCCAAAAAAAAAAATTCGAAACAGTTTTTCCTCACAACAGTAAAACTGTTTTTGATATTTTTACATACTCATATTGGTTTGGAAAGGCTTGTCACTGATTGTCTGGTTTCATTCTGGGATTAACCCTTTACTAGGATGTCAGCTATGATCAATCATAGACTTCTGTTCCTTGCCTGGAAGAACTATAAATCTGTGCCAGACTCCTGGGGAAATCAGGAATACTTATTGGGTACCTCTATTCGATTTCAGCGCCCTGGTCATGTTCTTGCATGATGTGCAATCAATACAGGGGTTCTGTTTCTAATTGCAGAAGAGAAGAATATATTTTCCATGCTACCTTTGACTTGATCCCCAGTGAGATTCCTTTCTGTGCTGCACTTCTTCTCTTTTTTTTCTCTCCATCAGGTGACAAACTGCATGGTCTGAATTATATAGACCCACTTGTTCTGCCAATGAAAAGAATCAAGTGTAAAGCAGGAAAAGAAGAAAAGAGACATCCAAAAGGAGGAAAAGGCAGAAGAAGGGGCAGACAACAACAAAGGAAATCACACCACCATCAAGACACATCAGGGTCTTGTTAGTTGTGAACTCTTGATAGTCCAAAAGAGGGAAAAAACAACATGAAAAAGGAAGTAGAATGTGTCCCATCAGATTTGAATAAACATGGTGGAGTCCAGCTACAGGAGAAACCAAATCAGTGCATGAAGCATGGAAAGAATGGGACTATGAATAGTAATAATATTTCATATGAAAAACGTGTTAGTGGGGAGAAGCAGTATAAATACCTGCAGTGTGGAGAGAGCTTCAGCCAGGACAGTCACCTTAGTTCACATCAAGGAACTCACACAGGAGAAAAACCATTTGAATGCACTGAATGTGGAAAGAGCTTCAGTCGTGGCAGTAACCTTAGTTCACATCAAAAAACTCACAATGGGGAGAAACCATATAAATGCGTGGAGTGTGGAAAGAGCTTCAGTCGCAGCAGTAACCTGAGTTCACATCAAAGAACTCATACAGGAGAGAAACCATATGACTGCATGGATTGTGGAAAGAGTTTCAGTCACAGCAGTCACCTTAGTTCACATCAAAGAATTCACACAGGAGAAAAACCATATAAATGCCTGGAATGCGGAAAAAGTTTCAGTCGCAGTAGTCATCTTAATTTACATCAAAGAACTCACAATGGGGAGAAACCATTTGAATGCATGGAATGTGGAAAGAGTTTCAGTGAGAGCAGTGGCCTTAGTTCACATCAAAGAACTCACACAGGGGAGAAACCGTATAAATGTGTAGAATGTGGAAAGAGCTTCAGTCAGAGCAGTAGCCTCAGCTCACATCAGAGAATTCACACAGGGGAGAAACCATATGAATGCATGGAGTGTGGAAAAAGCTTTACTTGCAGCAGTCACCTTAGTTCACATCAAAGAACGCACACAGGTGAGAAACCGTATAAATGCACAGAATGTGGAAAGAGCTTCAGTTGGAATAGCGCCCTTAGTTCACATCAAAAAACTCACAATGAGGAGAAACCATTTAAATGCCTGGAATGTGGAAAGAGCTTCAGTCGCAGCAGTAGCCTCAGTTCACATCAGAGAATTCACACAGGGGAGAAGCCATACAAATGCACAAAATGTGGAAAGAGCTTCAGTCGCAGCAGTGCACTCAGTAGACATCAACGAATGCACACAGGGGAGAAAACATATAAATGCATGGAATGTGGGAAGACCTTCAGTGACAGCAGTAGCCTTAGTTCACATCAAAGAACTCACACAGGGGAGAAACCATATAAATGCATAGAATGTGGGAAGAGGTTTAGTCGTAATAGTCACCTTACTTTACATCAAAGAACTCACACAAAGGAGAAACCATTTGAATGCATTGAATGCGGAAGGAGCTTCGGTCACAGCAATACCCTTCGTTTACATCAAAGGACTCACGCAGGGGAGAAACCATAAATGCATGGGACATGGAGAGAGCTTCATGAACAGCTATGTTCTTCTCCTCATCAAACATCTTGATTGTATACCTGCATTGAGCAGGGGGGTTGGACTTGATGGCCTTGTAGGCCCCTTCAAACGTCACTTTTCTATAATAGTGGGGACACCATACAAATGCACAGAATGTGGAGAGGTTCCATTTGAGTCATAGTCTTACTTTTCTGAAATGTGAAAAGAAGTGTCTTGAGCACAGTGGCCTTACTCTCAGCATGAAAGAGCACACCCAAGGATGAAACCAGAAAAGCTAAACAAAATGTGGAAAGAACTACAATACTAATGGAAACCTTATTAATAGTAAAAGGAATAATCGCTGAATTCTAATATGTGAAACGTGTTTCTGTTTAAGTATGTGGAATGTGGGAAGGTGTTCCGTTAAAGGAAAGATGTATTTGACCCGGGCGGTTCACAGGGTCACTACCAAATGCCTTCTCCAATTTAGAGCTCATTCTGTCCCTAGGTTTACTGAGGGGCTCTGAGCTATGAAGTTAGCAAGGAGATAACTAAAAAGGAGCCGAAGGACGGACCAGTCAGGTCAAAACTTGGCTGTTGTCAAGAACTTGACCAGCAAGCATGCCAATGCCTTAAAAGTGGCGAAAAAGACTTTTAATATTAGGATCATTGGTGAGGCCATGAGCTGAGAAGTGGAGGTTTTCCAGGTGGTTCACAGCCTCACCAATTCTGGTCAACACTGGCCTCGTCTTCAGCAGTGATCAATTTGCAGCTTTTTTAGATCTAAAATTGAGGCCCTCCATTTGAATCTCGACTCCACCATCAGTTTAGTTGACCGGGTGGGGACAATCATTGTCCTCTTGGTTCATTTTGGCCCTGTAACTGTGGAGTTACAGGGTTTCAAGTTGGCCCTGTAACTATGGAGTTACAGGGTTATAAGTTTCTAGTGTGCTGGTAAGCGCTAGGCCTATGGCCTCCTGGCTCAACCCTTGCTCAGACTTGGCTTAGAAAAGCGGCCAACCGGGCTATGGCTGATTGGGTCATCAATATTGTGAACTCCTCTCTAAGGGAGGGAATTGTCTCATATGTACTGTAAAAGGAAATGTTCAGGCCGGTTACTAAACATCCCTAGCTTGCAACAAAGAATCTCAATATCTTTTGTCTGATTGCCAAAATACCTTTTATGGGAAAGGAGATGGAGCAGATGGTGGCTAATCATCTCCAGACATACCTGGAGGAGCAGGATTGCCTTGACCCATTCCATTCTGGATTCCGGCCATGACACTGATCACACTGCACAATGACCTTTCAAGGGAGGTTGACGGGAAGATGTACACCGTTGGTACTTGATCTCTCAGTAGCTTTTGATACCATTGAGCTTGGTATCCTCCTGGACAGTCTTGGAGATTGCAATCGGGGCCTATCATTGAGTTGGCTCCAGTCTTTCCTCGAGGACAGTGTCTAGAGAATTAGGCTTGGGGATGATTTGTTGCCCCCCCGGACTCTTTATTGTGGAGTGCCTCAGAGTGGAGTGTCAAAAAGCAAAGCAAAGTGTGCTGCTTATATACCACCCCATAGTGCTTCAAGCGCTCTCTGGGTGGTTTACAAGTTAATTGTGAGGCTATACATTGCCCCCCTCCCGGGCGAGCTGGATACTCATTTTACCGACCTCGGAAGGATAGAAGGCAGAGTCAACCTTGAGCCGGCTACCTGGGATTGAACCCCAGGTCGTAAGCACAGTTTTGGCTGCGGTATAGCGGTTTAACCACTGCACCACAAGGCTTTTATCCTTATCCTTTATTGTCAATATCCTTAATGCTGTTTAAGACCTATGTGAAGCCTCTGGGGGAGGTCATCAGGAGATTTGGAGTAGGTGTCATCAGCATGCTGATGACATGCAACTGTCTCCTTTAGCTCTTCTGCAGTGAATACTGTCCAGTGGCTTGAGTAATGCTTGGCTTTAGTATTAGAATGGACTGGAGGCTCAAACTGTGAACCTGGACAAGACAGAGGTTTAGTTTCTTGGAGGACTCCAATAGGTCTGGAAATTCCTCCTGTACTGGATAGTGTTGCCCTCCGATTTAGGGACCAACTCTGCAACTCGAACGTTCTTCTGGATTCTCTTTCTTGGGATTTCCAGATTACAGCCATGTCCAGATCGGCCTTCAGGCAGCTGAGGCTCCACACCCACCTTCACCTCTACCTAGACAAGGGCTCTTTCAGGATGCTGATGCAGGCGCTGGTCATTTCCCAGAATAACTATTGCAATGCTTTCTATATGGGGCTTCTTTTGAGGCTGACCCGGAGACCACAGTGGGTCCATAATGTGATGGCCAGGCTGGTGTGAGCAACTTGCTTGCCTTCGCTGGTTAGCCATTGTGTCCTGGGTCAGGTTCAAGGTTTTGATACCTATGTATGAAGCCATTCATGGTTTGGGACTACATTATTTGTTGGAGTATTTCCCCCCAGTGTCATCTGCCTGACCGTCCAGATCTTCCTAGGCTATGCTTCTTCACTTTGCTACCCAGCAGGAGGCCCGTAATTCATCTGCAAAAGGAGGGTCTTCTCCGCAGTGGCACCAACCTTGTGAAACCAGCTTATGGAGGAGCTCCGCCTGGCTCCTTCTTTGTTGACATTTAGGAGGCAACTCAAAACATGACTTTTCAGGGAGGCCTTCAACATCATCCCAGATTGACTGTACACTTCTTGTCCTGCCATTATGGGAAAATAGCCTCCGGTGCCATATTTTATGTTGTTGATTGTCTAGATTGTTTTTACTGTGTTACTGTTTTATTTTTGTTTTTAGATTTGTTTATTTTTTGTAAACTGACCCAAAAGAGTGCAGAGCATTAATGGGGTGGTATATAAAACAAACAAAAAACATTAGAAACCACCTAAATAAAGGGGTTGAATAAATGTTTGCAATAAATACTATGGTGTTGCAGGGGAAGCCAAAGTGCTAATCTAAATGGGCCAAATTAAATGTTTTGATAGTTACTCTTTTCACAACCTTTACTCTACCATTGGATTTTGATAAGTAATGGATGAATTTATCCAGCAGAAGTAAATCGACATCAGGAGTTAGGATGTTTAGATGCTCGTAGCTTAGATGTTGAAAACAGTTGAAAAATAGATCTAAAATGTATTGGTCCCTCAGAGGTCTAATTGGACATGAGTGAGACCAAGTTAGAAGTAGATATGAGAAGTGAGTCCTTAAAGAACGATCTGCAGTAGTTACCAAACACATTATCTTGCTTACCCCTGACTTTGCTGTGATTGTAATTTCTCAATCTCGGCAGGCCTTAGTCTTATATTCAGAAGCCTAAACGATGGCGACATCACCCAGGTGAACCACAGAAAGCTAGTATACACCTGTGTCCCTCAAAGGATAGCACCCTGAGCATGAAATGGAGAGATTGTTGGGATGCATCCTCTTAGCCTCCATCCAGCTCAGAGAGCCAACCAGCATTGGATGTGGGAGTAGGGGAGCCAGTGAGGTCTCTATGTCATTTTGATTTGTTGACCTCTTTTCCTCCTGCACCTCTTATTGGATACTCTCAAGGGTTCATCTACCAGTTAGCGTCTTTCCAGTTTCTGTAAGGAGGAAACAGGCTGTTGTTATGAGATCAGGCTTTGTCCCTTTCCCCAATAATTTCAGTTGACAACATTTGGAGTGGTAACTCTGGAACATTTATTTTTGAAGCGGCAAATAAACCATTGTTTTGAATTGGTGTAAAGTCTCTATCTCCTTCCTCCAACGGGATTGGAAGGGGCTTCCATTCTTCTAAAACGAAAGGGTTGCCATAACTGGAAATACAGGGACCTGGTAATTCAGGTAGAGTCCATTCCTTCAACGTTGGGCCCGTCTGCGCAGACAACCGGCACGGACGCGTCTCCAATGAAATCTTCCTGCTGGGAACCTCTCCCAAACTTTCTCCACTCTTCTGTCCTCATTTCCTGAGGTCTCCATTCACTCATCTCTCCTGCTCTACCTTTCTCCTCTCTCAGTTTTCTTCTCCACTCTCTTGCTTCAGCCTCTGCCCAGTAGGATGGTCATGGAGGGATCACCGACCGTCTCCTATAAGCTGTTTCTTCCCTGGGTACTCTTAATCTCTCCCACTTTTGGGTCCATGGGTCTTGCATCCAGATCCACTCCCAGCCTAGAGGTAATACCTCTCTCCTTTCTGTCCCTTCCCCTTCTTCTGCTTCATTCTCCTCCCTCTCCTTGCTAATTTTTCCCGCCTTCTCTAACTACTCATCTTTCACTCCCATCCCTCTCAAACCCTGCTCTCTCTTCTTGTTCTTCTTCTTTTCATAAGGGCTCCCCGGGGACTTTCTTTGGAGTCGTCTGGAGCCCCACCTCTCCCTCCACTCTCTGATTCCTTGATGAGAAGGGATGGTGCTCCAGCAGGCGGGGACCCTGACTTGCCTCCTGTCTCACAGGAGTAAGTATAGAAATACCCAGGACATGGTGGCACTGTGGGTTAAACTGCAGAAGCCTTTGCTACAAGGTCAGAAGACCAGCAGTCGTAACATCGAATCCACGTGATAGAGAAATCCGCTTGTGTGTGTATGTGTGTGTTCCAGCTCCCACTAGCATGGAGGATAACTGCATATGCTCCTGGACCTGGGAACTCACCCTGCACATTCCCCAGGGTTGGGGGGGGTCAGGACAGAAGGGGGGGATAAAAGTGCCTACTGTTCCCCAGCTTTAGGGGGAAGGAGTGACCAGACTGGCCCCTATTTCCCTGGCTTTGAACCGCCACCCCCTCCAAACCCCAGAACAGCCTCCCCTCCGGCAGGCAAGCAAGTGCACTTACTTCACTCCTGTCCAGGTTTCCATCAATCCATCCATCTCTCTCTCTTGCACCTTCCTGCCTTATTCAGCTCCAGGCAGAAGCAGCCAGCCACAAACCAGGGATTGATTGCCCAGGGCTGCAGCCCTAAACAATCAAGCCACCTTATCTCCGATCTGATCTCTCTGAAAGCACCGGAGGATTTAGAAGGTCTGCAATCAAGGAAGTAACAGGGAGTGGTTCGGCTGCAGGGGGTGGGGGAGAGGGAGGGGTGGGGTGGGGTGGGGTGGGGGAGAGGGAGGGGTGGAGTGGAGATACAAAAGCTGGACATTTTGGAGTTTTTTAGTTTTGCCTGCCGGACGGAGGACATGCTCCTGAAAAGTAGGACATGTCCTCCTTTTGCCGGACATCTGGCAACCCTACCTGTCACTGACCGTGAAAGCAGCAAAGCCTAATTTCCACCACCACCACCACCCCCGGCTACTTCAAAGGGAGTTCTCCAAGCCAACCAACTGGTCTGCCTCCTGCCTAGCCACCTTCTACCCTTCAACATCCGGGGGAAGCCTCCCAGGTCTGCCTTGATTTGGGGCACCTCTATCGGTCCCATGGCTCCAAAGGGGCGACTACTCAGGAGTAGTCGGGGAGAACGCCCGGGCCACTCTGCTACAAGGGCAACTACAGGCATGCATCCAGCACCCTTTCTGTGGCATCCCATGTTTGGGGCTCCTGAGGAGGTGTGCTTGCGCTAGTAGAGGAGGCGGGACTCTGAAGGAGTGTTCCCTGAAAACCAGACCACTTGGGAGAACGCTAAACTCCCTGGCACCTCGTAAGACATTTCAGTTCTTCCTTAAGCCATGTTGGCTGTCTTTCTGTTACTCTGTTTGTAATAAAAAAAGCCAGTTCCTACACACAGACCTCTGATGTCTCAATGAAGGGCAGGATGGGGAGGAGGGGTTCCTCACAGTCACCCCTAAAGAGCCTCAGTCCACAATCCCTTTTTGGGGGATGGGTGCAAGCGAGGAAGAAAAACACGTATTTAAATGTCATTGGGAGAAAACCCGCCTTGAGTTCTTTCTCCAGAAGAAAAGTTGCATATGAGCAATGAAAATTAATAAAATAGCAGATTCCTAAATAAGGGAGGGAGGGCCACCGTATCCTCTCACTCAGTCCTCTTTACTCTGACCCTCCACTTCCCAATTCACTAAAAGCCAAACAGGTAAGCTCCGGCTTCCATTCTTAATCCAAGCCATGCCCCTCTGCCTCCATCTTGCTCTCCCTCTTCCAGGAAGAAACATTTGGAGCTGGAGAGAGGAGGCTCTGGCAGGAAGGGAATAGACTGGAGGGGAGCATCTCAGAGTCAGAGGAAAGACCAAACCTCCTCCCTTCCCAGAGGGGAAACTCACTAGGAATCAAGCTGCCTGGATTCCTTTTTTTCCCCCCTGGGAGACTCTAGGAATGGAAAGAGCAAGGATAAGGCTATGCGATCCCAGGACTACAGAAACAGAAGGTCTGAAGACGTGGAATTGCCCGTGAAAGCTCGCATTATAAAAATGTAGCACTCTGTCTTTAAGGCCACACCACATTTTTGTTGCCTTTATTTATTTATTTATTTATTTATTTATTTATTTATTTATTTATTTATTTCATTTTATTTTATTTTATTTTATTTTGTCTGACACTTGTTAGGGCAGGTGATTCCTTTTATAGGATCACCATTAAAATAATACAATTTGCAAGCTTTCGTGGAGAGAACACCGGTTTCTTCAGGCTCTGCACAATCCCAGCATGGATAATTAGGGGGGGGGATGTAGACAAAAGTTCAGAATTGTCACACCTCTGTAAGGGCAGGGGGAATCCTGTCCTCTTGAGGTGGTGTCCTCAAGCTCCCCTTGCAGCTTGAGGGGAAGGGGGAGCAATTGCGCCGTAATTGGCAGCCTTTCGTCTTTAAAAGCAGGATGTAAAAAGTTTTTAAACACTGAAAAGATGCTTGAGAACACAACTTCAAGAGGATGGGGGTCACCTCTCAGGCACAGCATATCATTTATTTATTTATTTTGGATTTTTGTCTACTTTTTACCCCCCCTCTTCTTCTTTTTTTCAAAATCCATGCAAGAGTCGTGCTGAGCCTGAGAAATGGGGTTCCTCCAGGAAAGCTTGCAATCTGAATGGTTTTTAGAATGGTCCAAAAATAAGTCATATCACCCACCCATACACCTAGGAACTGGAAAACTAAGGATTAAGTTTATTTTCAGAAAAAGGTAGATCAGGAGGCGATCTTGGGAACGATCTTGCTTTCCTTCCTTGGTTTTTAAAATCTTTACCATGAAAGATTATTTTTTTTCCAGGGGAGGCGGTGGAGAAAACATAAAAATTCACCACCTTTTATTTCTTTGGGGGGAAAAGGCAATCGGCCTTACTCTATGGCCTTCCTGCCTAGAAAGCACCACTAGGTGTGATAGAAGAGAGGCATCTTCTTTCCTAGAGAGGCCTCCCTAGAGGACAGAAGAGTCGGCAACGGGGGGGGGAAGAGGGGGAAGCTCTCCCAGGAAACATAGAGAGAGCGAGAGAGCGCCCTTAGCCCTGCCAGGAAATACTGAATAAGTGGGAAAAGAGACAGAGAAAGAGTAAAAGGCATCGTAATTCCTAGAGTGTCCCCCTGGTCCAAACAGAGGGGGAGGACGCTCTTTCTTTTCCCCTCCATTGAAGGGGCCTCTTAGGAGGTCGAAAGGAAGGGGAGCTGCAGGTGAGAAGGGGCAGCTTTTGCAGGCGGAGGAGTTTGGGGGGGTGAGTTTTGGGGAAGTTTAAGGAACTTCTGTTCCCCCCATCTTCTATTTTTGCAGAGGGGGGGACATATCCTCAAGATCCATCTGTTGTTTTTTGTTTGTTTTTCTATTGCCATCCAGAAAGCCTGAAAGAGGGCTTGGTTTATTAATTTATCAATTTGTTTAATTATTTAAAATATTTTTACCCTGCCTTTCTCCTTGAAAAGGACCCAAGCAGGGAAAGACAAGATCTGCCGTCGAAAACCATGAGTATACAACAAGGGTGGACATCATTAAAAGACAATACAGTATTTAAAGCTAGGAGCGATGCATAAGGAGGCGTCTTATGACATGAACAGGTGATAGGAAGGCAGAGATCAGTAAGTATACATTTTTTAAAAAATATATCCCTTTGAGAAATGGAAAACACAAACCTGGAAAAGAGGGAGAGGAGAGGAAGGGCCTTTGCAGGCAGAGAAGGCCAGGGGTAGTTTCAGGGGTGTGAGTGTTGACATTATTTCCTCCCACCATCTCTGTCTTTGCAAATATGGGAACACAACCCGGGAATCTTATTTGATTCCCCTCTGGAGGACCTATAAAGGGGGAGTTGGGGTTTTCACCCTCCTGTGTGCAGGAGAAAGTGGGCCTTTGAAGGTTTTTTTTTCTCCCCAGGCCACACATTTCTTGCTGCTCTTGAGGAAACCCTACAAGATGGGGGTGGTGGTGGAGATGAGGGTGGTCAAATTTCAAAACCAAACTCCACTCTGGATTTGATGTTCCTCCTTCCTTCCCACAAAAGGCCAAGGTTCCTAGTGGTGGTGGTAGGAGAGAGATAGAGGAGAGAGGCAGAACCTCTGAAAGAGAAAGCAGGGATATGTCCCCAGACAGAGTCCCGTCAGAGCGATGTTACCCTGTGCCCATCATCATCATCCCCAAGTCTCCTTGGATTGGGGTCCTCAGAGCATGACTGAACCTTCCCAAGTCTTACACTCCCTCAAAGTCTGTCTTTCTTGGAGGAAGAGAGAGAGAAGAATATTGTATTCACGAAAGCTTTCATGGCCGAGATCCGATGGTTCTTGTAGGTTTTTCAGGCTGTTTGGCCGTGTTCGAAAACAGCCTGAAAAAGCTACATCAACCACAAGAGAAGAATATTGCCGATTTTTTCCCCTGTTTCTTTGTAGGAGGTCGATATGGGACATTCTGTTGTACCTTAAGCTGGGAGACAGCCTGGTGACACGGAGCCTTGGAGCAAAGAGGAATTCCCGGAAGAAACAGCTCAGACCAACCGTAATGGGTATTCTCTCAGCGAAGATGTCCAGCGCCAGCATTACTGGGGGTTCTGCTGCCAAGATGATGAGGGAGAGCTCTGTTGAGGTCTGCGGCTTTTTCTTTGTATCTGAAGTGGAGCAAAAAATGTTTCTGTGTAAAAGAGTGACATGTATTTTACTTATTTTTTTAATGGTAGAATTCATGGTAGTATGATTTTGTTTAGCTTCATTCCCGTCACCCAATTCAACTCTTTTGTTTTGGTATTCTGATGAGTAGAAATAATGCCACACAGAGGTCAAAATTACACCCTTGGCTGAGGCGAGACCCCATTGAAACGGCCCTGTCGGCCACACCTTGCACCTACGTACAGCCTTGATACATGAGTGGTTTATAGCCAACTTTAGCGTCTCAGCTGTCAGTGGCTAAAGACGAGAAACCATAATGCAGATGCTTGATTTAATTGTCCTGGAACAGTGCCTGGCTGTTGTGCCACGAAATGTGAGAAATGGATCAGAGAATATAGGCCGGAATCCCCTTCCCTGGTGATGTCACTGGCAGAAGGGTTTCCCCTGAGCCAGGCCCCAGAGGACAAGCAGAGAGAGCATCTGGGGAGAGTTCGGGTCTTCCTTAGGTGCTGAAAGTGTTCCCATACTGGAATTGGAATTATAACAACCTGCATATTTTGCCTTTAGGTGGTTTAGATGGGAGGGACTTTTAAGGCGAAAGTCAATCACATAGTACCACTTGATTGCGACCTCTCTTATCTCAGATTCTTTTTCCTGTAGATCTTTTACCTCAAATTCAGGTAGCAATGGCTGTTTTCTGTGAGAGTTAAAGTCTGTTAGCCATGGAATCCCGAATTAGAGTCTGAGTGAAGGATTTGTGTAACCAATCAGTTACTTAGTCAAATTAATGAACTGAACCAGTAAAGATCTCATATTAGGTAACAAATAAATATGTCTTGAATGTTGTTCTGATATGAAGATTTTGTGAGTCAAAGAAGTACTGTACATTCTTATTCTTTTTCAACACCAGAAGCTCTACCTGAATCTATTGAGACTATTGCCAGTTGAGGTAAATCTAACTAAAAATCTAAACAAACAATAAGGGAGACTTGTATTTGTAAAAATCCAGGTCCCTGTCTGGATTTTTCTCTTCTGTGTACCTGGAGTTTTTAAAGACAGCACTTTCCCATATCCTCTGCCAATAAATTGCCCCACCAAAGTGTGTTCCCCGTTGTTTCTAAATACAGTGGTGCCTTGCTTAGCAATGTTAATCAGTGCAGCAAAAATCACTGCTAACTGAAAACATCACTAAGCAATTTTTAAACCCCTTAGGAATGCATTGAAACCCCTTTAATGCGTTCCTATGGGCTTAAAACTTACCTTTAAGCGAAAATCCTCCATACAGTGGCCATTTTCGCTGCCCGGTATGCGAGGAATCCGTCCCAGAAAACAGCGGGCAGCCATGTTTTTTACCCAGCGGCCATTTTGGAACTGCCGATCAGCTGTAGGAAAAAGATCACTATGCGATAATCGGTAAGCGAAACAGCTTACCGATCATCGCAAAGCGATTTTTTCCTATTTAAAACGTCGCAATGTGATCGCTTTTTCAATCGCAAAATCTTCACTAAGCGGTTTCGTCGTTAAACGGGGTGCTCGTTAAGCGAGGCACCACTGTACGCCATCTCCTCCTGTACTTCTAGTACTCTACTTATTTCTCCATTTCTCTGTTGGGTGACTCAGTTTTGTTTTGGGTTCAGGAGTCTTTAGAATTGATCAGCCCAGAAGTTCTTCCCCTAAGATAGAGGTTTCTCCTAAAAGACACAGAGAAGGACCTGCTTTCCCAGGTAAGGAACCCATCAACATACTGCTTCTGGTTCCGTCTCTCTTATACTTATTTTCTCCTAAGACTCCTCCTCCTGTACGTTCTCTCAATCAAAGAACGGCATGAAATTTGCATCCAAGCAGAACAAAACAGGAAGAAAGATCCCCTTTCCCCCTAAAAAATTAAGAGAGGAAACCCAGAGAAGGAAACTTTTTCAGTCACTACATCTTGGTCTCTGTTTCAGACCCTGGAAACTACCTGGGAACACATTCTCACTCATCTCTTCTTTGTGGAAAAATGGAGACTATGCCAATGCAGCCAGAGCAGGTAGGGGAGAATGAATGGGTAGTGGAAGGGTCTGGGTCTTCTCCTCCTCATACGATGCCCTGGACTCTAAATAATCTGCCTCCTTCCATTTGCATCTGTCTAAACTGCTCCCTAGAAAGTCAGAGGCTGTGAGAAGGGAAGGGTAGAATCTTGTAGCGAGCAATTTGGTCATTGTCCTAAAAATATAGCACGTTTGTGATTCCCATGAGAAAGATGAGTTTCCTTCTTTTTTTCCCAGGTTGCAACTGTTCTTCCCTTTTTGTCTGTTTCATTCTCTGTTTGTAGTCTGCCTTTGTCCTGATTCTTCAAGACTAGGAGAGCAACCACGTTGAAATGTATGGCAGTTTGTATACAGCGGTTCAAGTGTGGGCCAACTGTGGGTCCTGATGGCAATTTTTTAGAGTATTGTATTTTTTGAATTGTATTTTAATTGTTTTATCTTTTTATCACTTTTAAATTGTCGCAAGCCGAGCCCAGAGATCTTTGGGTAGTGTGGGCAGCATATAAATTAAATAAATAAAATAAAGAAGTGTAGTATTTTTTTAAAAAACAGAGTGTGAAGTAAAAAGAAATAGTTCATTGCCTCTGGCAGAACCAACTCTTTTGGGTAACTGTGTGTGAGAGTGAAAATACTACCAAGCATGCAAGATTGTCTTTTGAAAAATAGGGTCTGGTTTCTTTTTTCTTTTTTACATTTTTTTTTAATTTGGATAATTTGGGTTTGGGTGTGGTATACAGAAGGTAAAAGGAAAGGAAAAGAGGATTGGGGTTAGGAGGGGAGGAGAAAGAAAATTGTACTAACATCCATTCTATTCATCTTGCAATATCAAGATTCAAACTCTGCTATTCTACTATTTTCTGCCTTTCATATTTTAGTTCACATTTTGATCTATGTCACTGGTTCTTAACTTTGGGTTACTCAGGAGTTTTGGACTGCAACTCCCAGAAGCCTTTACCACCAGCTGTGCTGACTGGGGTTTCTGGGAGTTGCAGTTCAAAAGCATCTGAGTAACAAAGGTTAAGAACCACTGATCTATGTTATTCGAGCAGTATCTGATGACTTTAACCATTTATGGAATAAGCCCCATCTTTTTGTTATCCCTTTTGTAATGGATAGTCCTTCATCACTTCTGATAAGATGTCCATCTTAAAAATAGGGTCTGGTTTCTTAAAAGGGATAGATGATCTACAGGTTGGAGACCAGTTTGTCCTCTGTAGGATAAAAATTTGAGCATACCTTTGTAGAGATCTCATCTCATAACAGGCTGAGATCATCAGTAGACACGGGTACTTCATATTTGTATCTCCGGAGATACAAACATGGGTGCCATGATGATCCAATCCCATCAAACGGACCGGGCCACTCACTGGTCTCCTTGTGGCACAGAGTCATTTTCCTCCACCAGCTCATGAATTCGGGAAGGAGCCCATCTGGCTCTTTCCCCGCCTCCCCACCCAGCTGACCACTTCAGCAAGGAAGTAACCTGCAGAGTCTCCCTGCTCGCCTGATCTGTAGTTGGCTGCTCAGGGAGGCGGGGAAGGGCCAGCCGAACTCTTTCCCGGATTGGCGAGCTGGTGCAGGAGAAGGACTCAGTGCCGCAAGGTGACCGGTGAGTGGCCCGGCCCATTTGGGAGGCAGGATTGGGTAGAGGTGGTGCCACGGTTTGTATTCATACAGTGGTGCCCTGAGTTATGAACTTAATTGGTTCCGGACGATGGTCATAACTCAAGTTGGTTGTAACTCAAAGCACCATTTCCTATAGGAATGCATTGAAACCCCATTAATCCATTCTGGCCAGGGGAAAAACCCACCAGAAAAAAAAAAACACTGCAAGACCCATCGGAAACATGATTTATCCATTCTGGGGAGGGAGGGAACACACCGAAAAACAAACAAACATTGCAAGACCCATCACAGCACAGAAACATAATCCCCCCAACCCAAACCCATGCTGCAAAACCCTGGACTCACTCAGAACAGGCATTTTAGAAAAGCAGAAAGCAGTCCCAGGCAATCTAAAACCTCTCTGCAAATGCACACTCTTTAACCGTTGGGGCGAAAGAGCTACAGAGAAGCAGCTTCCTCGCTGACCAATGGTTAGCAATTTAAATGCCCCGCCTTTTTCCCTTGCCTTTTTTCCACTCGGATCTCAAAGCTCTGGTGGCAATTCAAAGCAAAATTTTGCAGCCAGAGCTAGTCGTAACTCGAATTGGTCACATGTCAAGATGTTCGTAAGTCGAGGCACCACTGTATCTCCTGCAATATGAATATGAAATGCCCATGTCTAAGCATAAGGTCGGGTGTTGCTCCTTGAACAGTTTGTCTCATAGGAGTTGTCAACCTGGTGCCGGTCCGTGAGCTTGCTGGAACTGGGCCGCGGATATGGATCTCCCCTCTGCACACACATGGGAGATCCATATCCCATGAGGGGTGTCACACTTGCATGGGGGGCTTGTAGCGCTCGTGGGAGGCATGTCATGCCCATAAAGGTTGAGTACCGCTGTCATGGAAGATTCAACAGCAACCTGGCTGTGGCCTGTGGGGAAAATAGCCAGGGAACTATTACCAGGCCTGCCTGGCAACAGTTGATGAGAGAACTCTCTGATAAAAAAGACACTGCAGACTTTATCTTGTTAGTATTCAGGTACCGGTAGAGAAGAAGATGGCTACCTTCTTCACCCCAGACGTTTTTATTAAGCACGCAAAACAAGCAAAATTAGCATAAGATAAGAATTTGGCCATAGAGGCGTCGTGTGGTTATCAGTCTTAAGGCATTCCACGCCTGCGCAGAGAGAGAATCATAGAACAATGCATCTTTATACTACAATAGCTTGATTATGCTAAACACCAGTGATGTATCCCTTAATAGCCACAAGATGGAACTTTAGACTACAAAATCCCCACATTCCCTCCGTTTATATTTCATTTTGGATGAGCAGGTTGCTGCCAGTAAGACTCCAGATGGTTTCTGAGTCCATGGAAGCTCTTCATTGATGGAGGGCAACAGCCATGTCATGTCAACCTCTATATCATGCATCAGCCTTACCATAAAAATCACCTACTCTAGAAAGGAACACATGATATTAGAATTGATACAATTGCTTAGCAGATAAAGACATTGATTGTACAGATGTTTGATATCACTTAGTGAAAACAGTAATCAATGAAGGAATACATTGTTTAAAACAAGCATAAAGCACATACAAATTTTCAGTAAAATAATACCATGCATTAGTAGTATGCAAAGTCATCCCATAGGGAAGTGTTAATATTATTGGTAACAATGGTATCACTCAAATCAGCTAATATATGCTCAATTGAAAGCTGCAAATTATGGAAGCAAATAATACTTTGAGTATCTATTACAATAAAACATAGTATAAGTATGTGCAAGCAATTAGCGATGCTTTAACTGAAAGCTGCTTTAACTGGTCTATTTCACTCTGCAGAGCTACCATGATTCTTGTAGTGGCCAGTTCCCTGCATGAATACAACAGAAACACAAAGCTCAGATGTGGTGCGTAAATTGAACCTTTGAAATATTAGAAGTAGGAGGAACAGCATGGAAAAGAAGTTCAGATTGACCATGTTCTGAAATACTTTGCAAAGAGGCAAGAATTAAGGTTGGATCGTCAATAAGACCAGGCAGTGAGCTCATGATTCATATAAAAGAGAAACATTCTGTCCATGAACATCAAATATATGCTGAGCATGTTGCACCCAAGAATTGCCTTGATTGTCCAGAGCAGAAATACGTGGAACCAAGAACAGTTCAAGCAGTCCTAGGAGTCGGATGGCAGAGATACACACCATCTTGCCAGGATCCAAACAGCGCCTTTGTCCAGTGCGACTGCAGCATCCTTGTCCCTAGGTGATCAAGAGAACTGATCCCTTACCACTCAGGTGGTCGAGGAAGTTGCTCTTCTGCCCTGAAAGGAACTTTAACTTGGGTTGTGAACCCTGTTAATGAGGAAAAAGCAGAAAATTTAAAGTATACAGAACTTTTGGACCAACCATAGGAACAATCTGACCCAGAAACCTCTCTGCCTGAGGTTTGCTTCTGCAAAAGAAATTTAAGCGTTAAGTGTGCTCTTTCCACAATTGCTTGCCCTGTGGAATTAAAAGGAATCTCATGCTTCAGTGAGAATCCCCATTGAACATAAAATTCTTGAAAGGCAGATGATATATAGACAGGTCCATTGTCCAGTCTTCAGGCCTAGGATGGCCCATTACAGCAATTGTTCCAAATGTAATGTTGAATAACTTGTCTTGCAGTCTCTCCATGAAGAGGAGATGCCAAATAAACCCAGAAAATGTATCCACAGTCAAATGTAATTTAGGCAAAAACCTGCACTTGTGTGACATCCACGTGCCAATTACAATGTATCTTGCCTGAGTCATTGGGATAGAAAACATTCTGTGAAACATATTTACAGAGTAATGAAACATGTCATGAGAAGCAAATAGGATCAGAAAAAAGACTAAAGCACATGAATTCTGCTTGAAAGCTGAATCAGCAACAGCATTCCCTTCAGTAAAAAATCCCGGAAGTTGAGGGTGGGAACATATATGGGCAATGGAACAGAATGCTGTTCTGCTTTAAAGTAACAAAGTCAGGAAAACAGTGAAAACAAATCCTTATCTATGGAAGGAGACAGATATTTAAAAAAGCAAATGCCTAAAAAACTTATAAATGTGTGTCTACAACAAAGTTAAACTCATCATTAGAAAAAAGTTCAAACGCTGCCACGTGACAACACCTTGGAAAGGCAAACCATCTGAAAAAAGCGTGTGTGGAAAAACAAGTGGTTAATTGATCAAAAATACAGCAAAGCAGGCGCTTGTCTTTTGGAGAGTTCAACATCACCCTGCAGGAAAAAAATAGAGTTAATACGTCCCTGACAATTGTGGCAACATCTGGAACGATGCCTTGGCAAAGCAAATCTGCAACTGCTTTAACACAGGAGTACAAGTTCAAGGGAGTGTGTGGCAAGTGCATCCATTCAACAATTATGATCCTATCCTTGTCAGGGGTGTAGAGAACTGCAATTGACAGCCATGGCGTAGCTAAGATTGGACTTGAAATAGGAATGCTCTCAGTAGGCAGGCGATCCACAGCTTGCAGATGAAGTTGTTGAGAGATCAGCTGTAACATGGCTTTCATTGATGCAGTGATAAGGATGATGTCAGCTGGAGTTACCACAATAACAATAACAGGTGAAGAACGACCAGGGAGTGCAGAGAACAACGGTGAGAGATCATTAGTAGACAATACCAAAACTGACGTGCCCAATTGATATCTCAAAGGTATAGATGCAAAAGTTTATGCCCAGTCTGTTGATTTTTCTGTGGGCTGCACAAAAACCCTTCTGCAAGAAGACTGTAGGTTGCCAAATGATTCTCCATTTAGACTGTCCGAACACAATGGCATTCTCTTGGCAGAACGCCCAGAATCGCTGATAAGAGGAGAGAACTAAGTCTGGGCATTGCGCCAGGTATGGACCTTGAATTTGTTACTTCCAGAGGCAGAGAGAACAATACAGACTTTATGTCCTAGCAGGCTGCCCTGAATCCGTGGATGAGATTGCAGGTCCCATCACGCTGAGATATTCAGGAAACTGCTAAGCAATGCAAGGTGTGATAGAATTTGTAGTTCTAGGAAGAACATGGAACATAGTGTCCAGGATGTTACAAGTGGCTTGAGAGTAACAATGCTTTCTCCAGATTGGAAGGTGATGGGGAAGCGCTTTAAGGAGTTGGTTCACCTCCTCCCACCCCATAAGCATTTTTCTCTCTTACTGGCCAGGGGGGGGGCAATCTTTCTCAGCTATGACTGTCCAGCTGAGTAGGATTTTTCACCCAAACCTGAATGTTTGCCATGCGAGTTATCAGTCCTGGCACAACATTCAAGCTGAGACAAACAAAATCAGCGCATGTAAAAACCAGAACAGTGTAGCCTTGAGGAATAGCAGCACATTTAGCTTTAGAAACATAGACCCATTGTGGCAGTTCAAAACAGGCCTCCTGTTGGGTTGCCCCCCTTACATTTTCTTCCTCCTCCCCTTCTGATTTCTCACAAGACACATGGCATGCTTGTAAAGCTTCTTTTGTATACCAGCCCGTGACATCACATGAATCCTGCAGATCCCCTATTATTCTCTCTTGGGCTGGGGACGGCCCTGGGTCCCATTTCCCTGGGTCCCATTTCCCATGTGACCTTGGCTGACTGAGAACTGCGTCCATGAGACGGACTTGAACAGCAGAAGTGAATATACCTTCTCCCATAATAATTGGCTGACGTACAGAACCAACAGCATTAATTTCTGCTTGCTTAGTTGCTAAATCTTGCCATCCTTGAAGGCAAATGAGTCCTTCTGCTGGTGGAAGGAGACCCCTACTCCAGTTACTAGGGGCCGGCCATTGGGCGGATGAGGATTCCGGGAGAGTCTGTGTCTGTTTGCCCTTGAGACTGAGTTGCAGTTCGCGGACGCCTTGATATGGGAGCAGTTCAGAACTATGAGAAACTGCCGCGGCATCTCCCTGTGCCTGTGCTTGTGTTCCCTGAACACCAGGATAAGCAGTTTCTAAAGCAGCACCCATTGTATCCATTAAAGGACAGTTAGAAATTTTGTTCTCAGTTGCCTGATGAACGGCAGGACTGGGAGACAATGCTGAGGTGTTCCCAGGCTGAGGCTCGGTTGGCTGGGCAGAATGAGACAGAGAGTCCAGCAGTGGAACCGAGGGGGCTGGTGTGAGAGGAAGGGGAGGCAAAATTTGAGGGAGTTGTTTGAACAGATTATTTTCAAATTCTTCATCGAAAAGAATGTTCCGTGGTGGTGCCAAGCCTTGAAGGCAAGTACGCACTTTGCAGCATGTAGAAAGCACTTTTGCTGTAACTCTTGGACGTCCCTGTAAACAGCTGCCTATTTTAGACCATTCCTTGAGGTCCAGTGTCCCTTCTTCGGGGATCCAGGGGCATACATCCCGAAGAGTATGAACTAAATCTTCCACTTCTGTGCGTGTGGTCGTGTGACCATTCCTTTTTAATAAGAAGTGGAGGTCCTGTACTTCCTGAAGATTAGATACAAAGCTTCCCATGTTGCTAGGAGGCTAGGTGTCTAACTTGACAAATTCAACACTCACCCGGGATCCTTGCGGATGTGTGACGTCTGGAACCCTTGCAGGGCGAGGGCAGTGTGAATTGCCGCGCTGTTGCGTTGCTCAGCTTGTCCCGTGCTTCTTGCCTCACACAGGCCGCCAAATGTGGGGAAAATAGCCAGGGAACTATTACCAGGCCTGCCTGGCAACAGTTGATGAGAGAACTCTCTGATAAAAAAGACACTGCAGACTTTATCTTGTTAGTATTCAGGTACCGGTAGAGAAGAAGAAGATGGCTACCTTCTTCACCCCAGATGTTTTTATTAAGCACGCAAAACAAGCAAAATTAGCATAAGATAAGAATTTGGCCATAGAGGCGTCGTGTGGTTATCAGTCTTAAGGCATTCCACGCCTGCGCAGAGAGAGAATCATAGAACAATGCATCTTTATACTACAATAGCTTGATTATGCTAAACACCAGTGATGTATCCCTTAATAGCCACAAGATGGAACTTTAGACTACAAAATCCCCACAGTGGCCTTGTGATCAGCTGTGACATGTACATACATACATCAGAAATATGCTACATGTTTTACACGGATACTATGCAAAATGCTTAGTGTTATTAGAACAAAGAGTCAAGGTCTGGGGAAACTCTTTCTGTCTTTAATCTCCCATGCAAAAGAATGTCCGTTTGCCTGTTACAATTTAAAATTCTTTTCCGTTGGACATTTCTCTTACCTCTTCCCTTTGAGTCTCCCTGGCTCTCTATCTGGGGAGAAGGAAGAGAAATGTTTTTGCAGCACCTCCAGTCCATGGGAAACCATTGAGGGACTTATCTTTGTTAGGAAATACCGTAATGTATTATTTTTATTTACAGTGGTGCCTCGCTTAACGATGTTAATTGGTTCAAAAAAAAAACCATTGCTATGGGAAAACATTGTTAAGCAAAACACGTTTTCCCATAGAGATGCATTGAAAACCAGTTAATCCGTTCCAATAGGCACGGATTCCCGTCCTTAAGCGAAAAAACCCATAGGAAACATCGTTAAGCGAAACAATGTTTCCTCCATTGGAATGCATTGAAGCCTATTCAATGCATTTCAATGGTTTTGCGATGTCCATTTTTGCAAATTTAAGTGTGTTTTAAAAGGTTCAAAAACTGTTTTAAATGCTTGGAATCGTTAGTGCATCTTCTAAAATGGGTGCAAACTTAATTTGGCTTTGATCTGACTTTTCTTTAATTTTTGCTGAATTTTTTTCCCCCACCAACTTTTGACAGCTGTCAAAATTTGACAGCTCCATGCTTTCCTATGGGGGAGAAAAAAATTCACAAAAAATTAACGAAGACTCAGAACAAAGCCAAACTACGTTTGCACATGATTTAGAAGGTGCTCTAACGAACCCAAGCATTTTAAACAGTTGCTGATTTGTCAATTTATTGTGAATTCTTTTCACAATAGGAAACCATGGAGCTGTCAAAAGAACATTTTAAGACACTTTTAAAATTGAAAAAATGGACATTGTTAAGCGAAACAGGTGACCTAAAAATGTATTCGCTATGCGAAGCATGGTCCTGAAATCGCTAAGCGAAAATCGCCCATAGGAAACATCGTTAAATGATGCATAGAATTCGTTTAAAAAACCATCGTTAAGCAAAAACATCGCTAAACGAGGCAATCGTTAAGTGAGGCACCACTTTATTTATTTATTTATTTATTTATTTATTTATTTATTTATTTATTTATTTATTTATTTATTTATTTATTTATTTATTTATTGGATTTTTACCCCGCCCCTCTAGACCATGTCTACTGTATTAGGGAGAGTTTCTTTTGAATAGGCACGTTTATGATGGCCAAGGTGCTTTTATAGTAACATGAAGCATTTAATACGTATTGAAAGGAAAAGGGTGAGAAATGATTTTATATCAGGTGTGAATGGTATTACCCCTTGTGTGTGCTAGCAATTGTTGTGCAAGGTAACTTGAGCCATAATTCTCTGAGTTGCCTTGGTCTTTACCCACAGCGCCCTTACAGTGTCTTGATCTTTGTGCAAATACAAACAGATCAAAGTAATATCCCGGGGTGACAAAAAAAATCCCTTCTTTAGTTCATCTGCCATTTCAAAAAACAGCAAATTGCGAATTATCTATAATACTTAGTAAGCTGCTGATATGTTGTTCATGGTTCTCTTTGTCCTTCAAACAGAACTTGCCCAACTTTCTAATGGGAGTTGTTACAGACATGTGAGTTGTGTTACTGAAACCTCCTTCTAAGGATTCAACCATTTTATTTATAGTTATTTATTTAAAATATTTCCTTCTCCCCTCCTTTCTCTTTGAAAGGACCCAAGACTGCTTACACCATTAAAAGGACAATGTTTAAAAGCTAAAAGCAGTAAGTGTACAAATATTTAAAAAGAATGAAACAAGTATCAAATCAAAATGGGGAAAAATTAAAAGCAGCAATTCCAATTTGAAAAACCTGTCTCAGACTACCAGTCACCAAAGAAAAGCCTGACTTTGAAGAAAACCCTGTCTTTGCTTGGAAAAGAAATGACAGCCAAGATGGGGCCAGCCTGCTATCCAGTGGCAGAGAGTTCCACAGGATGGGAGCAGCCACAGAGAAGGCCCTCTTTTGTGTCCCCATCAGATGCACCTGGGAAGGTGGTGGGACTGAGAGAAAGGCCTCCCCTGATGATCTTAACACCCCCGAGCAGGCTCTTAAAGGGAGATCTGATCCTTGAGATAGCTTGACCCCAAGCCATTTGTGGTTTTATAGGTTAAAACCCACACTTTGGATTGTGACTGGGAACGGATTAGCAGCCCGTGGAACTGTTGTAACAGGGAAGTTCTATGTTCCCCGTAGCCAGCCCCAGTTAACAATCTGGTTGTGGCATTTTGGGCCCTCTGAGGTTTCCAGACACTTTCCAAAGGTAGCTCCACAGAGAGCACATTATAGTAATCCAGCTGAGATGTAATGTCACCATGGCCAAATCACAGCTGTCAAGAAACAGACACAGCTGGCTCACTAGTTTTAGCTGTGCAAAGGCACTCAGCACAGGTATCTGGGCTCAGAGATGAACCCACGCCCCGTGTTTTCAGGGGGAGTGTAACCCCCATCTAGCAGAGGCCAAATTACTATCCCTTCATCCGTCTTTTGACTGACCACGGGCACCTCTGTCTTGTCTGGATTAAATTTCAGTTTATTTGCCCTCGTCCTCCTTCCTGACACTAGACACCGATCTAGAACCGAAACAGCTTCCTTGAATTTAGATGGAAAGGAAGGACGGAGCTGGCTCTCATCCACCTATTGGTAACACCAACCTCAAAACTCCAGACAACCTGTCCCAGTGGTTTCATGTAGATGTCAAATACAGTGGTGCCTCGCTAGACAGTTGCCCCGCATGACAGTTTTTTTCTCTTGACATTGACTTTTTGCGATCGCTATAGCGATTCGCAAAACAATGATTCCTATGGGGGAATTTCGCTGGACAACGTTTGGTCCCTGCTTCGCAAACCGATTTTCGCTAGACGACGATTTTGACAGCTCCCTCCGCACTTGCAAGACGGGTGTTTTCGGGATCTAAGCTTCGCAAGACAGCTATTTAAACAGCTGATCGGCGGTTCGCAAAGCTGCTTTCCTATGACTGATCTTCGACAACGATTCTTCCCCATTGGAATGCATTAAACAGGTTTCAATGCATTCCAATGGGGAAATGCATTGAACATTGTCTCATAATACCTGGCAAAAAAAAATATCTCCTTTCCCTCAAATCTGATGCCTTTTGCTGTATCTTGGACTTTGTTGTTTCCTTTCCCATTTCCGTTGTCAGTACCCATATTTTTGAATTTTGAATCAATTTGAATGAATTTATTGTCATTGAACGTATATACACTGTATACACATACAACGAAATTCACAAAGAACATTCGGAGACCAGACCACACACACACACACACACACACACGCACGCACGCACGCACGCACACACACACACACACACACACACACACACACACACCAATCTCTAAATCCCAAAACCCTGCCTAAAGCTCATAGTATCCACACAACACACAACACAACAGACTCAAGTAATAGTAAAACACTCCAAGAACCCACTGCTGGAAATTCTTAAGTTCCTTGTTAAGTGCAATTATAGCTCTAGGATAAGAATTTTTGGAGCTTTTATTGTAGGACCCCTTCAGGATTGGCCCCCGGCTTCCTGCACCGAATGGCAAAAGCACAGCTGCAAAGAGATCAGAGGACTGGGGGTTATCTGTCACCTTTAGCAGTCTCCATCTCTCATTCTCCCTTGGCGTGAATACAATTTGAGCCTTTCTCACACCATTTGGGTAGAGCCTGAACTCTCGGTTGGACAAAATAGAGCTCTTTTTTTCCATGTGCAGTACAAGAGTCTTTGAAAAAATGAAATAGGTTTGCTCCTTTTTGATCTATCCGGCAGGCACTGGAATGATTCTGGGAATCTATCCTTGGTCATCTCTTCTATTTAATGGAGCAGAAGCCGCTTCAGTGCAACCCATCCGGACTGGTACAAGTTGGTGGAGAGCTGCTGGGTGTTATTCTCCCTCGGAAACATTTCAGAACTTGAAGGTATTTGTTTTGTCCTGTTCACTTTTGCCCAAGCTATTTCTTTTATTGACTTAAAATATTTCTACGCTGCCTTTCTCCTTGAAAAGGACCCAAGGAGGTTTACAACAATGAAAGACAATAGTTAAAAGTTGAAAACAATGAGTATGTAATGGTGGTTAACATCATTAAAAAACTATATTTAAAAATTATGAACAATGAATAAGGAGGCATCTTACATCAATTAATAGGCAATGTTAAGGCAAAGATCAGTAAGTATTCAAAAAATTCAAAAATGTCACTCTGGAGGAATGCAAGTAGTACTAACAGTTCAGTCAAAATGTGTAACGATCTATCTGAAAACCACACAGAGATAGCTGGTTTACTGAGGGAAGGCATGCCTGAAGAGAATGGTCTTTGCTTGCAGAAGGACAGCAAAGATGGGGCCAGTCTGGCCTCCAGTGGGAGGGAGTTCCACAGTCTGGGAGCAGCCACAAAAAGGCCCTTTCCTGTGTCCCACCAAGTGTACCTATGAAGGTGGCAAGATCAAGATTAAATGTGTCTCCTGATGATCTTAACACCCCCAGGCAGGCTTATAATGAAAGAAAGTTTGAGCATACAGTATTGGCTGTGACAGTTTGGATCTGAATCTTAAGCATCAGTCACATGGATTGCTCAGTTTTTTTCCTGTATGGAAGCTAAAATGTGTCCTCTCCTCTCAGGGTATACTTACGACCTGTGAGGATATTGCTGTCCATTTTACAGAGGAGGAGTGGGCTGTGCTGAATGAAGGCCAAAAGGCTCTGTACTGAGAAGTCATGGAGGAAAATCTAGCCAGTCTGATCTCTCTGGGTAAGCTTTGTGTTTTGGCCCTTTTCATTCCTCAAATCCAATTTTACAAAGAGGATCCAAGGATAAGCACCACGTGCATAACAATTTTCTCCCCTTCCAGTTTTCTGCATAAGATTGACATTTACTTAGGTTTGTTCCTTGACTTGAGACTCTGTTCTTCCATTTGGGTTTCACTTTGATTCTTCTTCTCATTTCAGCCACTGGCACAAGAGAGAAGAGGAGCGAGGAAGCAGAAAGTACCGTATTCTGGGGAGAGGTCATTGATGAAAAGGGGAAACAGTGCTCAAAAGGCAGTACGAGATTCAGTGACAGAGGCAGCCTTGGCGCCCATCCCCATTTCCATGCACCAGAGAAGATGCTGACATGTTTGGAATGTGGAAAGAGCTTCAGCCAGAGTCTGTCTCTTGCTATTCACATAAGAATCCATACAGGAGAGAAACCTTTTAAATGCCTGGAATGTGGAAAGGGCTTCTGTCAGAACTCAAATCTTGCTACCCATATAAAAATCCACACAGGGGAGAAACCCTATAAATGCTTGGAATGTGGGAAAAGATTTAGTCAGAGCTCAACTCTTGTTTCCCACATGAGAATACACACAGAAGAGAAGCCCTTTAAATGTGTAGAATGTGGGAGGAGCTTCAAGTACAATAGTCATCTTCGTTCACATCAAAGAACTCACACTGGGGAGAAACCATATCAATGCATGGAATGCGGAAAAAGTTTCAGTCAAGGCAGTTCCCTTAGCTCTCATCAAAGAACTCACACAAGCGGGAAACCGTACAAATGCGGAAATACCCTCATAGATGGCAGTAGCCTTGCTGCCGGTCACCAACTCCATGCAGCAAAGAAAATGATAAAATATTTGGAAAATGAAAGGAGGGTCGGTCAGAGTGTATCCCTCGCTTCCCATGGGAGAATCCATACAAGGGAGAAACCCTTTAAATGCCTGGAATGCAGAAAGAGCTTCCGTCAGAGTTCAAAGTTTGCTACCCATGTAAGAATCCACACAGGGGAGAAACCCTCTAAATGCTTGGAATGTGGAAAGGGCTTTAGGGATAAGACAACCCTTACTTCCCATATGAAAATCCATACAGGGGAGAAACCCTTTAAATGCCTGGAATGTGGGAAAAGGTTTATTTGGAGCAATAGCCTTAGTTCACATCAAAGAATTCACACAGGGGAGAGACCATATCAATGCATGGAATGTGGAAAGGCCTTCCATCAACAAGCAAACCTTGCTTCCCATATGAGAATACACAGAGGGGAGAAACCTTTTATGTGTTTGGAATGTGGGATGTGCTTCAGAAAGAGCTCAAACCTTGCTTCCCATATGAATACCCACCAAAGGGAGAAAAGTTTTAAATGCATGGAATGTGGGAAGACCTACAGTCACAGCAGTACCCTTCATTCACACCAAAGAATCCACACGGGGGAAGAGCCATATAAATGTGTGGAATGTGGAAAGAGCTTCAGTCAGAGCTACAGCCTTCGTTCACATCAAAGAACTCACACACAGGAGAAACCACATAAATGCACAGAATGTGGAAAGACCTTCAGTCAGATCTCTAACCTTCATTCACATCAAAGAACACACACCGGGGAGAAACCGTATAAATGTATAGAATGTGGGAAGAGCTTTAGTCAGAACAGTAACCTTTGTTCACATCAAAGAATGCATACCGGGGAGAAACCATATGAATGCATTGAATGTGGAAAGAGCTTTAGTCAGAGCAGCTATCTTAGTTTACATCAAAGAACTCACACTGGGGAGAAACCATATAAATGTGTTGACTGTGGAAACAGCTTCAGTCAAATCTATCACCTCCATTCTCATCAAAGAACACACACTGGGGAGAAACCATATAAATGCCTGAAATGTGGAAAAAGCTTCAGTCGCAGCAGTAGCCTTAATTCACATCAAAGAACACACCCAGTGGAGAAACCTTTTGGATCAGAAAATCTGGCAAGCACCTCAATGAGTTCAGCTTTGCTTCTCAAAGAAGCCACACAGAAAGCATTTAGATCAGGAAACATACAAAGGTCCCCAGTCCATTCACCCATCAAGTTCTCCCAAAGAGGTGAGGTGAACCAGTCTTATTTGTTTGTTATGTGGAAAGCCCTTTGGGCAGAAATTATATTTGATATCACATTGAGGAACCTACAACGGTGCAAATATGTACACCTTCTCCATAGTCTGAACCTTTTTTCCTGGATCCAGAAAGAAATAATAAATTTAGCAGAGATAGAAGAAAGGGAAAGCATAAAAGAGAAACTTGGAAGTAGATTGTTATTGGACTCTGTGGCAAAGGCAGTGATGGCCATTGGTTTACACATTTGTATGAACCGTGTTGATTGGGAAATTTACCAAATTTTTTATGATCTTGACTTGCCAAAGATCTTCATATTTGCCAGTTCCCTTTTCACCACATACCTTTCACAAACATCACTGTTCCCTCTTGGGAAAATTGTAGTCTTTCATCACTGGGTACCTGCAGAGGGGATACTCCTCATCATTTTTGCTGGTATTTGTCCCTAGTTTGATGGATAGATCTTTTCCCACTGCAGTCGTTGGGCCAGTCTTCCTGTTTCTGTTTCCTCTTTTTCCTGTTCTTTCCCCCCCCGCCATCTTTTGGGAAGCAAGCATTAAGACCTTATCCAGACTGAAATCCACACTTTATCCCTTCTCTTCTGATTGTAACTACAGCTGATAACTGTGAGTAAATGTCACTTCTTCTAAAGATACAACTAGTGATCCTTTTACTATGACCTGCGATAGACTCTGTGTTGGGAAAATTGTAAGTAAAATTCAGCACCATTCCCACTCCTTTCATATAAATATTCCATATATTATTAACGTCTTGATGTATAACCAATGTACAATTTTATAACCATTTCTCCGAAGCAACTGCTCAGGTTTAGCTTACAGAAGACAGACTCATGTTTGGCCTTAAGGTGAAGCCAGCTGAGGATGGGGTAGAACATGATCGTTTGGAGCTCCAAGACCTTTTTAATTTATTACTTTATATTAACAATCTGTTCAAAATACATTATTTAAGTCTTATCTGTTGTGAGGTGAAAGGGCTTGTCTGGAGGAAGGAAAATAATGCATTACAGCTGAAGAACTAAACTTCTCAAGATCTTGGAAGGAGATGCATTTCACTAGGATGAGCTTAAGATGACTCAGGAATTGTTCCTTACTAAGACATGCAATCGGAAATCTTCCCCACAGTGTGTGTTCCAGGGAGCGTTGGTGAGACTGGGCTAATCTCCCACTGCTGTGTGTGTGTGTGTGTGTGTTGTTTTTTTGCCTTGTCCTGTGCTGACAAAAGGAATAACCAAATTCTTACAACAAAACGATTAATTTATGGAACTGATGGCTGCACAATTAAATTGATGTGATCTACGCCATCTTTTACCAACAATGCCTCTTGTAATACAGGAGGTGAGAGCAAGATCCCTCTCATGGGAGTGCCGTCCCTACTGCCAAGAAGGAAAGCCAGACCCCGCCAGTTCCCCCACCCAGGAAGACAAGACCTGCTGGACCTGACCTGGGAAGGATAGAGATTTGAAAGATGTAACGGTTGAGGAGACAGGGAATGTGTTGGCGGGAACAGAGCAAAAATCAAGGATAGTGGTGGAGGCGGGATTAGCGGATATAAAGGGGGGCGAAGTAGGATTTCCACCAGGTTGGGAGTGGATATGGGTAGAAGACTCCTGGACAGGGAAGGTGGAGAAGTTACAGGTCCCAAAGGAGAAGGCTGATGCGAGGAGGAGACGGGAAAGTACTCCTAACAAGTCCCTCAATGTCAATAAATCAAGTCCCACTTCACTCGGTAGGTCAAAGAATCAGGAAAGGATTTGCAACTACACTCTTCCCGCCATGCTCCCAATAAACACGCTAAGTGCGGAGTTGATTTTTTTAAAATATATGTGTTAGAGATTACAATGTGTGTGTTTTTTCCAGAAAGCACTCCAGGCTGCTCTTGGCTGTGGTGGTTTGTGGCTGCAATGCCTCTTAGGATTTGCAGTTCTTTGGGAAGCGCTTTCTATAGAAGCTAAAGGACAGAAAACTTGAATACCCAGGATGCATTGCAGAAGGAAATGATGACCTAAAATGCTTGCACAGATGTCCAGGCCTTCTTACGGACGAAGGAAATAAAGGTGTTTTAAGGTGGAAGTCTATGACCTGAAACACCCAGAATCCTGTCTGGGAGATTCTGGGCGATTGGAGTCCAAATAATCAAATCAGCACATCCCTGGAAAATAAATCTCTGTTCCTGTTTCCTACCAGTTGTGCACTCCATCATTAACTGCCTTTCCTCATATATATGTGGAAAAGAAGACTGAATGTGAGACGGATGGACTCAGTTAAGGCACAGTCTTGAATTTGCAAGAGCTGGGAAGGTCTGCTGATGATAAAACATTCTGGAGCTCCCTCCTTCATAGGGTTACTGTATGCTAGCGGTGATTTGATGGCCCTTAATAACATTAACATTGTTAGGGACGTGGTGGCACTGCGGGTTAAACCGCAGAAGCCTCCATTCTTCCTCGGTCAGCTTTCTTTATGGTCCAGCTCTCGCTTCCATACATTGCTTTCCTTACTTTTTCTTGGGCTCCATGATCACTGCAGATGGTGACAGCAGCCAAGAAATTAAAAGAGACCTGCTTCTTGGGAGGAAAGCGATGACAAACCTTGACAGCGTCTTAAAAAGCAGAGACATCACCTTACGGACAAAAGTCTGCATAGTCAAAGCTATGGTTTTTCCTGTGGTGATGTATGGAAGTGAGAGCTGGACCATAAAGAAAGCTGACTGCCGAAGAATTGATGCTTTTGAATTGTGGTGCTGGAGGAGGCTCTTGAGAGTCCCCTGGACTGCAAAGAGAACAAACCTATCCATTTTGAAGGAAATCAACCCTGAGTGCTCACTGGAAGGACAGATCCTGAAGCTGAGGCTCCAATACTTTGGCCATCTCATGAGAAGAGAAGACTGTCTGAAAAAGACCCTGATGTTAGGAAAGTGTGACGGGAAGAGGAGAAGGGGACGACAGAGGATGAGGTGGCTAGACAGTGTCATCGAAGCAACCAAGATGAATTTGACCCAACTCCGGCAGGCAGTGGAAGACAGGAGGGCCTGGTGTGCTCTGGTCCATGGGGTCACGAAGAGTCAGACACGACTTAACAACTAACCAACAACAAACCTGGTAAAGCTGGTGAGCAAGGTTTAAATTACACAGCTAAAGAGTTCTAAGCTTAAATAAGTCAGTGATTGGAAATCACACCTTCTCGGTCTCACCCAATCTAGAGAAAAGGTGGTGGAAGCTGGGAACTACAGTTTGGCTCCTTGTCCTAGTAGAATGACTTCTCTAAGGGGACGCGTTCCTGACAAAACTATAAATTCAAAACTGCAACAGGTCTTTCTTTCCACATTATTGTCCTGCCATTCTCTGTGTTCTTTCAGAAGCCATAGATGTTTTCAATATTTCCTTAATTTTAATCTGGGAAGAGCAGGAAAATAGGTGAAAGTTGCAGGTCCCTAATTCAAAGTGTTGTCGTTAAGTCGATGAATTGTGGAGTGGACTGAACCCTGCTGAGCCCAGTATGTGCTGAGAATCTGGCCTGGAGCATGAAATCCAGTGGCAGCAAATATTTTACTGGTCACCCTCGGAAAGAAGCCGGGATCATAATTTTAAAAGTTCTTGGGGTGGTAAACCACAGTACAATAAATTAACTGAATCAATAGAGATTAAGTAAATCAGCGCTTTAGGCTCCATGGATGGGCCATTTCTATTTGCCACTTTCTGTACTATACTATGTTGCAATTTGAGTAGGCCTATTGGAATCAATGCAGTTTAAGGGGGATTAAACTCACCTAATCCCAACGACTGGCTGACTGACTCCCAAAGAGTCAATGGTCCATCTTTGGTGCAACTTACTAAGCAAAGTAAAAGGATTTTATCAGTTGTATAAATCTCTGGTCTTTAATATTCATCATTGTGTGAGGCACTCGTTGTGCGAGGCACCACTGTATTTTAAAATAGCCTCAGACACAGACAACACGGGGGAGCTGAGAAATCAAATGAACAAAGACGGGACATTTGAGGGTAAAAACAGAAAACGAAATACCTATAAACCTCTAGACAAACTTTTTTCCCCCTTCGACCACCGGTTTCCTCTATGCTGGAGATTCTGTGTTGCTCCCAGAATTCTTTGCAAATCCTAGAGTAAAATTTTCCACAGCTGGATCCATTGAAAAGCAGCAAGCTGGGAGTGATAAAACAAGGAAGAAAAGCCTATAATTGCAATTAGCAGTAGGCTTCCAGCAGAAAGACTTCCAAGAAAGGGCTCTTTACTTTTACTCTGGCTTTCCTCAACGATTTATTTCTTTTCTTCCAACTCTGTAACTGGATGTTGAGATTTCCTGGGCCATTGAGGTCATCTGGGTGAGTTAAGGGGAATATTGGGAGCTTCTCAGAGGGAAGAGAAGGTGAAACAGAGAAGATGGCTTAGCAAGGGAGGATAATGCAGAGATAGAGAGAATGTGTGTTCTTTCCCTTGTGTTTGAGGTGGGGCAGGAGAGAGTTTCTGCAGGGGTCCCTTTTGAGACATACAAGCCACAGAATCCTGTGGATGATGGACGGATGTTCTGGCCCGTATTTCAAAAGAAGAAGATGTGGACTCTCAGTAAGGAGGCTGACATTTCAGTTGTGATCCTTCTCTCCCTTCAACTGTTGTTCCCCCTTTAGCTGCAACCAGCCTTGGTGTCTTCCAGTCCTCTATAGTGCTGTTTCTGTGGCTTTACACGTGAGGAGCTGAACCTTCTCAAAGCCCCACTCGATTGAGCAAGGAGAATCCCTCATCCTCCATGTTTCTTCCTGTTGTTAACTGCCCATCAGGTCACCTGCAACGTATGGTAACCCAATGAATTAGCGGTCTCTCAAAGGCTCTGGCCTTACCAGCCCTGCTTGGCTTCTCCAAACTCAGTGCCCTGCCTTTCTATGCTGAATCAACTTATCTCGTATTTTGTTTTCCAGTTGTTCGTTCACCTTTACCAGGAAAGTTTTGGATTATGGACAGAACTAGTAGCAAAGAAGTAGCACAGATTTATACTGTATTCTCAGGCTATGCCATTTAGATTTTTGGGACTCCAGCTCTCAAAATTCTCAAAAAAAAAAAAAATCCCCAGGTGAAATTTCAGTCCAGAGACTCACACCTTCAGATACCAATATTTCTCTCATCTCCAAGCTGGGCCTCATACAATGAAGTCTACACTTTTATTCTTGATTTCCTGCTGCAATGCCTCCTGGGTGTTGTAGTCTCATAGCTCATTTTGTTCTCTATGGAGTGCCTCTCAAAAACTACAATGCCCAGGAATTATTGCAGGAGGAACTGAAGACCTGGACTGCAGCCTCAAAGACTAGGCCTCGCAACAGGTGAGGGAAAGGCAGGTGTTTGAAGCTATGAGTCTGTGAACCGGGATTCTCAAAATTCTGCCAGGGCAATTCCTGGATAATTTGAGGAGTTGGTGTGTAAGAGATTCAAATTATCACATCCTTATTGTCTTCTCTCCGTGGGGTGAGCGAACTTTATCCCTCACATCTGCAAGCAACTGTGGTCCCAACAGTAGCCCTAAAAGGATTGTGCTCTATTGTGGCAGGCACTAAAGGAGGGGTGAGCTCTGAAAAAAAAATACCATGGAAGGAAAGGCTCCTTTTGAGGTTGAAGAGAAGCAGTTACGGAAAGCAAGCAATGAAGGAGAAGACAACAGCGATGAAGGTATTTCTCCCCCTTCAGAGGTCCTTCCAAATCTGCACGGTAAAGATTTTTTTAAAAAAACATCATGAAGTAAATGACAACATGTAATTAAATTTAGATGGCTACGTTCAGAGGTTTGTATGCCAGGCACATTTAATGTTCATCCCACTTTCAAAAAGAAAAAAAAAGAAAAAAAGAGTAAAACGAAACCAAAAAAGTAAGTTGAACTGATTTCTGCCCCATCCAAGCTGATCTGCCAAATTGAGATTTTATACAATATAAACATTTTATATCTGTTTGATATATTTTTATATGGACCTCATAGTTATTAGTCCCAACCAAGCTTATTTTGGTTAGTATGTTTTGATTTGTCTGAATCCAAAGCATCGAGAAATTAGATTTTCCATAGTGTGAAGAGGGACAAAGTTTTTCTATTTAATTACACATGCTAATTAACTTAGGTGTATACATTCCTTCATTTTCTGGACCTTCTAACTTGAATACTGAACAAGCAGTGTATGTTAGATCAGGGGTCCCCAACCCTCGGTCTGTTGCCTGATGCCGGTCCATGGGCTTCCTGGAACAGGACCGCGGGGATGGTGAGCGTGTCATGCTCACGAGTAGGCATGTCGCACTTGTAGAGTGTGACACGCCCCTCTGTGAGCATGAGACGCCCACCTGCAAACCTGACAAGCCCACCCACAAGCACGTGGATGCCCCCGGCCCCACACACGGAGCCCGCACCCCTCCAACTGGTCCACAATCCAAAAAAGGGTTGGGGACCACTGTGTTAGATGATTTGTTCCAGTCTTATGCTTGACTTTTATATTTTTACACAGTGTTAAGTCAAATAGTGCTTATGAAGACCATTTTAAGGCTTGGTTAGGTAGCGAGCATTCAGAAGTGGTGTACCTTTTGATCATTTTGGGGAGAACTCCAGGACTTTACGGCTTGTCCAAAGCTATGCCGGCTGGCTCTTTTCCTGGGAGGTGTAGTAGGAAGTCAAACTTCTGGCTTCTGGATCCACAGTCAGATAATCAATCAATTAAGCTTTGCAGCTAATGGTATTTGATTTAGACAAATGAAACTTACTACTCTTCATTACTCAATCATGAGACACTTCATGCTTTTAGCTCCACCTAAAGTGGAAGTGCTATTAGTGGGTGCTTCGCCGGACAGGCTGGAGGGCCATTTCCCTGCCCTGAATGGGGTTACACTCCCCCTAAGGGGCAGGGTCCGCAGCCTTGGGGTGCTCCTGGACCCCAGTCTAACTCTGGAAGCCCAGGTGGACTCGGTGGACAGGGGCGCCTTCCTTCAGCTGCAGAAATTATACCAGCTACAGCCCTACCTGGACAAGCGGAGTCTCATGACAGTTACACACGTACTGGTAACATATAGCATAGATTACTGCAATGTGCTCCACATGGGGCTGCCTTTGAAGACAGTCCAATGACTGCAACTGGTCCAGAATTGAGCTGCGTGGCTGGTTAGTGGTGGGGCCACTAGGGGACACATCAAGCCGATTCTGTTTAAATTACATTAGCTACCAGTTGCTGCCCGGACCCAATTCAAAATGTTGTTTTGGCATATAAAGCCCTAAACAGCTTGGGCCCTGGATACCTGAAGGGCCACCTCCTTCCATATGAGCCTACCGGGCAGTTAAGATCTAGCCATGGGGCCCTTTTGAAAGAGCCATCCTTCAAGGAGGTAAGAGGGATGGCTTGTAGGCAAAGAGCCTTTTCAACAGCTGCCCCCAGACCATGGAACGCCCTCCCGAGGGAGATTCGTCTGGCACCGACACTGATGACATTTTGGCGCCAGGTCAAAACCTTCCTGTTCCAGAAGGTTTTTAATTGAAATAACATCAATTGTGGGTCCTGATGGCAATTTCCTAGAGTATATATATTAATTGTATTTTAATTGTTTTATCTTTTTAATTGTATTTTAATAGTTGAAAGCCGCCCAGAGAACTTTGGGTAGTGTGGGCAGCATACTAGATAGATAGAATAGAATAGAATAGAATAGAATAGAATAGAATAGAATAGAATAGAATAGAATAGAATAGATAGATAGATAGATAGATAGATAGATAGATAGATAGATGATAGATAGATAGATAGATAGATAGATAGATAGATAGATAGATAGATAGATAGATAGATAGATAGATAGATAGATAGATAGATAGATAGATATTTTAAACATCTTAGGTGAAGAAAAATATTTCCTGGATATGAAGTAGGTTGAACCCTAGGTAATGAATGCAATATTCTGTCTTCTCAACGACCATTCCCCCCCCCCCCAGTAAACCACTAACTCTTCAATCCACTATGAACTCCCTCCTTCTTCCAGCAGATGATGCACAAAAGAAGGAAGGAAAACTTCACACAGTATCACCGGAAAGAATGGAAGATGAAAATGAGAAGTGTTCTGATGCAGAAGAATCCCAGAGGCAGAACCAGGACCAGGCAGACCTGAGGAAAGACATATCTCATCAACATCTGAGGAATGTTGTCTGTGAAGAAGAAATGGGAAGGATATCAAACAGATGTATCCGCGTTCTTCAAAGCTCAGAGTCTGGACAAAACAGCGCTCTGAGGAAAATCCCTGTGAAATATCCAACATGCCACACAGAGGGGAAATGGTGTCATTGTTTGGAACATAGAAAGAGATCCAGATTGAGCCCAGAAGATACGAGATTTAACACAGGGCAGAAAAATATCAAAGCCTTCAGATCTCAAAAATGCTCCAGTGTTAGCTCTGCCCTTGAAGTCTCTCAACAACAAAACTCTGAAGAGAAACCATATAAATGCAAGGAATGTGGGAAGAGCCTCAGTACCCGTTCAGGACTTAGGAGGCATCAAAGGGTACACACAGGAGAGAAGCCCTACAAATGTCATGAATGTGGAAAGGGCTTTGGGGAGACTTCAGATCTTAGAGTACACTTGCGAATTCATAAAGGAGAGAAACCCTATAAATGTGATGAATGTGGTAGGAGTTTCACCCAATCCACACATCTCACAGCACATCAACGAATTCACTCAGGAGAAACCCCCTACATTTGCAAAGACTGTGGGGAAGAATTCAGGCATCTTTCAAGTTTAACCAGACATCAGTACTTGCATTCAAGGGAGAAACCCTACCAGTGCAATGAATGTGGGAAAAAGTTCAGCTTGAAAGCAAACCTTTCAGTACATCAGCGAACTCACACTGGAGAAAAACCCTATAAGTGTGATGAATGTGGGAAGAAGTTCAGCCAGAAAGGAAATCTTATAGTACATCAACGAATTCACTCAGGAGAAAAACCCTATACATGCAAAGAATGTGGAAAATGTTTCAGCAATGCCTCAAATTTAAAAGTACATCAGCACTCTCATTTAACGGAGAAACCTTATCAGTGCCAAAAATGTGGGGATATGTTCAGCCAGAAAGAAAAACTCAAGGTACATGAACGAATTCACACAGGGGGGCAACTCTACACATGTAAAATTTGTCGGAAAATGTTTAGGTATCTCAGGGATTTTACAGTACATCAGCGCTCTCATTCAGGGGAGAAACCCTATAAGTGTGATGAATGTGGGAAGAAGTTCAGCCAGAAAGGAAATCTTATGGTACATCACCGAATTCACTCAGGAGAAAAACCCTATACATGCAAAGAATGTGGAAAATGTTTCAGAGTTGCCATAGGTTTAAAAGAACATCAGCGCTCTCATTCAGGGGAGAAACCCTATCAGTGTGGTGAATGTGGGAAAAGTTTCAGCAAGAAAGGAAATCTTATAGTACATCAACGAATTCACTCAGGAGAAAAACCCTATAAATGCAAAGAATGTGGAAAATGTTTCAGAGTTGTCTCAAATTTAAAAGTACATCAGCACTCTCATTCAGGGGAGAAACCCTATAAGTGTGATGAATGTGGGAAGAGGTTCAGCTTGAAAGCAAACCTTACAGTACATCAACGAATTCACTCAGGAGAAAAACCCTATACATGCAAAGACTGTGGGAAACAGTTCAGATATCTTGCTGATTTTACAATACATCAGCGCTCACATTCAGCAGCGATGCCCTATCGCGGTGAAGACTGTGGGAAAAGCTTCACAGCTACGTCAGCCTCTACAGATCATCAAAAAGTTCACGTTGGGGAGAAGAAACCATATAAATGTAAAGAGTGTGGGGAGAGCTTCTGCCAGAGCAAGGATCTTGGACAGCACAAACAAATTCATTCCAGCGAAAATTCCTATTCATGCCAAGATTGTGGAGAAAGCTTCCGTTGCAGAGCCCAGCACATCAGACATCGGCAGATGCACAGAGAGGGGAAGCTTTGAAAAGTGCACAAAATGTCTTCCTTCAACTCCATCCCCATTATCCATTTTGCAACAATAAGTAGACAGTCACCTGGGTGATATGCTGTAAATGAACTTTTTAATATGGTGAAGGAGGATGTGTTATGTGCAACTCCCTGCCTTGTGTTCTGGGGGTGAGATTTTTTAAAAATTGTTTTAATCGTATGTTTTAATGGAATGGTTTTAACACGATCCGAACTTCATCGTTTTACGAAAATTGCCTTGAAATCGAAATAAATGTTCAGACTGGAATGAGGCATCTTCCGAGAATCAGCCTGAATTATGAAAATAAGGATGTTGACTGGATGAGCGTGGATAATTTTGAGCATATTTACAAGACAGCGCCTGACGACGTTTCTGTGAGTTATGGCAACCTGTGAGGGTTCACCTTTGGGGGACCCTTTCAGGTCCTCTGTCCCAAACAAATCACAGTCACTTCCTTGCTTCAAACCAATAACGTTAACTTTGAACTCAACTGGTAACTTATTCACAGGTAACAAATTCTCTGTTTTTCTCTTTTTCACCTTAACTGAGGGATAAAGGGGATCCAGTCGCAGTTTATGGGTTGCCCTAGGCCAGTGATGGTGAATCTTTTTGAGCCCGAGTGTCCAAATTGCAACACAAAATCAGCTTATACATTTCAATGTGCCTACACTGCACTTAAACCTGAATCCTGAGGTTTTAGTTTAGGGAGGGGGGAAACTGCTCCTGCACTATAAGGGTTAAGTGCTTGGTTCCCCCCCCCCGGGCAGTATTAACAGAGAAATACTTCCTGGTCCTCCAATCCCCTGTTGGGCTAAACCGGTAATGGTCGCCATTGCACCCCTCTGCTGGACCACTGGACCAGCAGAGGGGAGTGTGGAAATCTGGGATCGGAGGGTGGGTAAGTATTTCCCGATGGCGACTTATGGCTTGCATGTCCACAGAGAGATGCCTGCATGCCAGCTGTGCCACGCGTGCTGTAGGTTCGCCCGCCATTAGTCCTTCAGAAAACTCCCCTGCCTTCCGCAAGGACATGCAGCCACTTACCAAAACAACTTATGCCGTGGCACTTTATTAGGTAAAGGTAAAGGTAAAGTTTCCCCTTGACAATATTTGTCCAGTCGTGTTCGACTCATCACCGTTTCCAAGCCATAGAGCCAGCGTTTGTCCGAAGACAATCTTCCGTGGTCACATGGCCAGTGCGACTTAGACACGGAATGCTGTTTACCTTCCCACGGAGGTGGTCCCTATTTATCTACTCGCATTTGCATGCTTTCGAACCGCTAGGTTGGCGGGAGCTGGGAGAAGCGACGGGAGCTCACTCCGTCGCGTGGATTCGATCTTACGACTCCTTGGTCTTCTGACCCTGCACCACAGGCTTCTGCGGTTTAGCCCACAGCACCACCACATCCCTTTATTAGTTAGACCTGATTAACTGCAGTCAATTGTACAAACATTAAATGAATAATGATTACATTTTGGCCGGTGTGTGGTTATTCTAATTAAACCAAGATTCCTGAACAGTGTTCCCTTTTCCACAGAATGGTGGTTCTTGGCTGAAAGTCCAAAAGATCAGCCTCTATTTTCAAATACTTTCCCCTCATACCACTCAAAAGAATTTGCAGCGGTGATATAAGCAAATACGTTATGCTAATGAGAGTACCAGTAGCCCTTTTTCTATGAAATTACCGAGCCATATGGCCCAAAGCTGACTTAGCTTTCCTTCTTTCTGAGGTGGGTAAACTGAATGCCCAGCTTGACGGCTCAAGGGAGAGACACTGCATGCTCCAAGCTCCACTTCTTTTTATGCTTTGATTCTTTTATCTTTTAAGCTTTTAGAAATAAGTGTTTACTGCTTGCAGCTTTTATCATAGAAGAGTCGGGTGCTGCCACGAGTAGCCTCCTCCACTTGCTTATCATTGTTTTAATGTGATTTTAACTGCCTATTTATTTATTTATTTATTTATTTGTTTGTTTATTTATTTATTTATTTATTTATTTATTTATTTATTTATTTATTTATACTCCACCTATCTAGCCAAACGACCACTCTAGGCAGCTTTTAATATTTCACCTTATATTTTAACTGGAACTTTGGATGGTTGCAAGGAAGAAGAGCAGCACATCACATAAGACAACGAAGGGCTTCTACTGTCTTAACTATTTGAATGAAGATTTTGTCTCTTGGTTTCTGGTTGGAGCATTTCTTTTGACTTTGTTTCACACCTGTGGCTTTAAACAGCCCTTGTAAAACTACAAGCCTCCTCACAATGGATTTCAAAACTTTTACTTTATGAGAACTTGGAGAAAGCACGCCAGAGAAGAGTGACAGGATGAGAAGCTGTTGAGGTGAAAATGGGAGACAGATTGTCGTCAGTGAGAGGAGCAAACTGCTCTGAACCTGCAATCAGCAAATCCTCACATTCTCACTGACCTGCCACACAGTGTATTGAGTGCAAATGGGAAATAAACATCATAGATCAAGCCCGGGTCATCACCCAGGCAAAGCAGTGAAGCAACTGAAAATAGATAAGCTTCTAACAACCAACTGCTCAATGAGTAATTTAATGGCTGGGGTCCCCGTAGACCTAAGCAACCAATTTGCAATACTGAGGGAATGAAACGCTTCCAATCACTGAGGGGATAAATGCTGAATCTTCCCTGCCCTCCCCTGTTAAGGCAGTTTCAGGTGCCTACCCTCTTAGCAGAACACTGCCTGCTCACAGCTCAAACTGCCACCGCAATATTTAATAATCTACAAAGGGTGTGTCATAAAATGAATGCCGTTGAATCCACTTTGGGGAAACTCACAAAATCACTGACCCCCAGCACCAAGAAACCCTCAACCAAAGAGGAATGTGCAAGGCAACCAGATGGGGGGAAACAACAATACTGACCCGCAAAAAAAAAAAAATATCCCCAACCTCAACCTGCTCAGTTTACTTAAGGGAGGCTGCAAGGAACACAAATATCTTTGAGCCTGCTCAGATCCTGATGCAAATCTCACCCATCTCCATCAATAGCAGGAGATGGGATTCACAGGAGACAGCTTTAACTTCCTAAGTCAACTGTGAATGGCAGAAGTGCACAAAATAGACCTAAGAACCATTAAATGGCTTCCTCACTCCAGGGGGTCAAAAGAGGGTACAACTCTCTTTTGAACATGCAGTGATCCCACTCATGCTATTCAAAAGAGAGGAGGGTCATATAAAACACACGTCTACTGTTGTAATCTGGAAATTTATAACAGGAGGGCCACAGTCACTTTCTGCCTGTGAAAGCTGTGGTGGTCTAAGGCAGAGGTCATCAACCCCTCGGTCCGTGACCCGGTGCCGGTCCCTTGCATGAGCCAGACCAGGCCGCGAAGACAGACTACCCCCTTCCCTCCTGCGCACCCTCCCCTCCCCACAGCTGCTTAGCGCACACCCACGTGTGCCAGCACCGGCGTGAGCTCTCTCTCATCCCTTCATGCATGCACCCCCGCGGGCAAAGCAGCTGAGGGGAGGCAAGTCCATGCAGGGGGACAGGGGGGAGGTCTGTCTTTGCGGCCTGGCAGCAGTGGTGATGGGGATGGTGCAGAGCCGGGAGAGAGTGAGAGAGAGAGGCAAGCAAGCATTTATGTCTACATCAGGAAGGGAACAGAGGTAGGACATCCCCCAGTAAGGAGGCAGAAAGAAAACGTAAGCTGGTTTGGGGTATTCTCAGCCTCAGGTTGGGAACCAAAGCCCATTTGCCAAGTTCTTGCCATGCCTCCGGCACGCACACATGCTCCCCCACTGCTTCATGGGTGTGCAGGAGTGCCTGCTCACCTCACCCCCCCCCTTGTGCACGGGCACATGCTTGAAGGGGTGCAGGAATGCCTGCCAGCGCCAGCAGCCTGGGAGTCTGAGCATGGCCAGGGTGCGCTCTCTGGCTGCTCGCCTCCTAGGTTCCAACAAGGCCAGGGTCGGAGCTCCTCGCCGCTCTCAGCAGGCCAATGCTGCTGCTGGTGCCTCTAGCTCCAGAACCGGCACCAGCGGCTTCTCGCCGGGGCTGCCATGCCAGTCTTTGGCGCTCCTCCCCACCATCCACAATTTGAATTTCCCACCACGGCCCCTGCGGCCCTTTGGCGCACGTGATCCCCCACCACTTCGTGCATGCATCCAAGAGTGTGAGGGGCCGCCCCACCTTCCTCAGAGGCTCAGCCGGTCAGTGGTAAGGAAAAGGTTGATGACCTCTGCCTTAACCAACAAAAACCTACATCGTCAAAGCTATGGTTTTTCCTGTGGTGATTTATGGAAGCAAGAGCTGGACCAAAAAGAAAGCTGACCAACGAAGAATTGATGCTTTTGAATTGTGGTGCTGGAGGAGACTCTTGAGAGTCCCCTGGACTGCAAAGAGAACAAACCTATCCATTTTGAAGGAAATCAACCCTGAGTGCTCACTGGAAGGACAGATCCTGAAGCTGAGGCTCCAATACTTTGGCCGTCTCATGAGAAGAGAAGACTATCTGAAAAAGACCCTGATTTTAGGAAAGTGTGACGGGAAGAGGAGAAGGGGACGACAGAGGATGAGGTGGCTAGACAGTGTCATCGAAGCAACCAAGATGAATTTGACCCAACTCTGGGAGGCAGTGGAAGACAGGAGGGCCTGGCGTGCTCTGGTCCATGGGGTCACGAAGAGTCAGACACGACTTAACAACTACCCAACAACAAACCTGGTAAGGCTGGTGAGCAAGGTTTAAATTACACAGCTAAAGAGTTGTAAGCTTAAATAAGTGAGTAATTGGAAATCTAGGAACAGAAGCTTGCCCATAGTTGCCCACTCACACACCTTCTCGGTCTCACCCAATCTAGAGAAAAGGTGGTGGAAGCTGGGAACTACAGTTTGGCTCCTTCTCCTAGTAGAATGACTTCTCTAAGGGGACGCGTTCCTGACAGAACCATAAATTCAGAACTCTGCAACAAGTCATTCATTCTTTCCATATCATTGTCCTGCCATTCTCTGTGTTTTTTCAAAATTCGGAGATGTTCTTTCAAACTTTTCTTAATTTTAATCTGGGAAGAGCAGGAAAACAGCTGAAAGTTGCAGATCCCTAATTCAAAGTGTTGTCGTTAAGTCGGTGAATTATGGAGTGGACAGAACCCTGCTGAGCCCAGTATGTGCTGAGAATCTGGCCTGGAACATGAAATCCAGTGGCAACAAATATTTTACTGGTCACCCTCGGAAAGAAGCCGGGATCATAATTTAAAATGTTGGTGTCAACTGTCCAATCAGCAGCTGAAATCTTGCTCCTGCTTGGGGTGATAAACCACAGTACAATAAATTAACTGAATCAATAGAGATTAAGTAAATCAGCGCTTTAGATTCCATGGATGGGCCATTTCTATTTGCCACTTCCTGTACTATACTATGTTGCAATTTGAGTAGGCTTATTTGAATCAATGAAGTTTAAGGGGGATTTAACTCACCTAATCCCAAAGACTGGCTGACTGACTCCCAAAGAGTCAATGGGCCTTCTTTGGTGCAACTTACTAAGCAAAGTAAAAGGATTTTATCAGTTGTATAAATCTCTGGTCTTTAATATTTTAAAATAGCCTCAGACACAGACAACACGGGGAAGCTGAGAAATCAAATGAACAAAGACGGGACATTTGCGGGTAAAAACAGAAAACGAAATACCTATAAACCTCTAGACAAACTTTTTTCCCCCTTCGACCACCGGTTTCCTCTATGCTGGAGATTCTGTGTTGCTCCCAGAATTCTCTGCAAATCCTAGAGTAAAATTTTCCACAGCTGATGCCATTGAAAATCAGCAAGCTGGGAGTGATAAAACAAGGAAGAAAAGCCTATAATTGCAATTAGCAGTAGGATTCCAGCAGAAAGAAACAGAGACTTCCAAGGAAAGGCTCCTTGCGTCTCTTCTGGTTTTCCTCAATGATTTATTTCTTTTCTTCCAACTCTGTAACTGGATGTTGAGATTTCCTGGGCCATTGAGGTCATCTGGGTGAGTTAACGGGAATATTGGGAGCTTCTCAGAGGGAACAGAAGGTGAAACAGAGAAGGTGGCTTAGCAATGGAGGATAATGCAGGCAGAAATTGTGTGTGTGTGTGTGTTCTTCCCCTTGTGCTTGAGCTGGGGCAGGAGAGAGTTTCTGCAAGAGTCCCTTTTGAGACATACAAGCCACAGAATCCTGTAGATGATGGACAGCTGTTCTGGCCCGTATTTCCAAAAATGTGGACTGTCTGTTAGGAGGCTGACATTTCACCTGTGATCATTCTCTCCCTTCAACTGTTGTTCCCCCTTTCGCTGCAACCACCCTTGGTGTCTTCCAGTTCTCTATAGCAGTGGTCCCCAACCTTGGGCCTCCAGATGTTCTTGAACTTCAACTCCCAGAAATCCTGGCCAGCAGAGGTGGTGGTGAAGGCTTCTGGGAGTTGTAGTTCAAGAACATCTGGAGGCCCAAGGTTGGAGACCACTGCTCTATAGTGCTGTTTCTGTGACTTTACATGTGAGGAGCTGAACCTTCTCAAAGCCCCACTTGATTGAGCAAGGAGAATCCCTCATCCTCCATGTTTCTTCCTGTTGTTAACTGACCATCAAGTCACCTGCAACGTATGGTAACCCAATGAATTAGCGGTCTCTCAAATGCTCTGGCCTTACCAGCCCTGCTTGGCTTCTCCAAACTCACTGCCCTGCCTTTCTGTGCTGAATCAACCTATCTCGTAATTTGTTTTCCAGTTGTTCATGCACCTTTACCAGGAAAGTTTTGGATTATGGACAGAACTGGTAGCAAAGAAGAAGCACAGATTTATTTTATCAGGCTATGCTGTTTGGATTTTTGGACTCCAGCTCTCAAAATTCTCAAAAAAAAATTCCCAAGGTGAAATTTCAGTCCAGAGACTCACACATTCAAACACCAATATTTCCCTCACCTCCAAGCTGGGCCTCATACTATGAAGGCTACACTGCTGCAATGCCTCCTGGGTGTTGTAGTCTTATAGCTCATTTTGTTCTCCAGGGAGCGCCTCTCAAAAACTACAATGCCCAGAAATTATTGCAGGAGGAACTGAAGACCTGGACTGCAGCCTCAAAGACTAGGCCTTCCAACAGGTGAGGGAAAGGGAGGTGTTTGAAGCTGTGAGTCTGTGAACCGGGATTCTCAAAATTCTGCCAGGGGAATTCCTGAATAATTTGTGGAGTTGGAGTGCAAGAGATTCAAATTGTCACATCCTTACTGTCTTCTCTCCGTGGGGTGAGGGAACTTTATCCCTCACATCTGCAAGCAACTGTGGTCCCAACGGTAGCCCTAAAAGGATTGTGCTCTATTGAGGCAGGCGCTAAAGGAGGGTTGAGCTCTGGGAAAAGAATATCATGGAAGGAAAGGCTCCTTTTGAGGGTAAAGAGAAGCAGCTGTGGACAGCAAGCGATGAAGGAGAAGACAACAGCGATAAAGGTATTTCTCTCCCTTCAGAGGTCCTTTCAAATCTGCATGGTAAAGAATTTTTTTAAAACACCAAGAATTAAATGACAACATTTAATTAAATTTAGATGGCTACGCTCAGAGGTTTGTATGCCAGGCACATTTATGGTTTTCCCACTCAAACAAACAAACAAACAAACAAACAAACAAACAAACAAACAAACAAACAAACAAACAAACAAACAAACAAACAAACAAACAAACAAACAAACAAACAAACAAAGAAAGAAAGAAAGAAAGAAAGAAAGAAAGAAAGAAAGAAAGAAAGAAAGAAAGAAAGAAAGAAAGAAAGAAAGAAAGAAAGAAAGAAAGAAAGAAAGAAAGAAAGAAAGAATGAATGAATGAATGAATGAATGAATGAATGAAAACGGAAAAAAAGTTGAACGGATATCTGCCCCATTGAGATTTTATACAATATAAACATTTTATATCTGTTTGATCTATTTTTATATGGACCTCATAGTTATTCTTCTTCATGGATTGCTGCCTTCTTCTTCATGGATTGCTGCCTTGTCGTGGCGAAGGGGCTTGAGTAACTCAGAGAAACTATGGGCTATGCCGTGCAGGGACACCCAAGACGGACAAGACATAGTGGAGAGTTCCGACTAAACGCAATCCACCTGGAGTAGGAAATGGCAAGCCACTCCAGTATCTTTGCCAAGAACGCCCCATGATCAGAAACAAAAGGCTAAAAGATATGACGCTGGAAGATGGGCCCCTCAGGTCGGAAGGCGTCCAACATGCTACTGAGGAAGAGCGGAGGACAAGTACAAGTAGCTCCAGAGCTAATGAAGTGGTTGGGCCAAAGCCGAAAGGACGCTCAGCTGTGGACGTGCCTGGAAGTGAAAGGAAAATCCAATGCTGCAAAGAAAAATACTGCATAGGAACCTGGAATGTAAGATCTATGAACATTGGGAAGCTGGAGGTGGTCAAACAGGAGATGGCAAGAATAAACATCGACATCCTGGGCATCAGTGAACTAAAATGGACAGGAATGGGCGAATTCAGCTCAGATGATTATCATATCTACTATTGTGGGCAAGAATCCCGTAGAAGGAATGGAGTAGCCCTCATAGTCAACAAAAGAGTGGGAAAAGCTGTAATGGGATACAATCTCAAAAATGATAGAATGATGTCAATACGAATCCAAGGCAGACCATTCAACATCACAATAATCCAAGTTTATGCACCAACCAGCATTGCTGAGGAGACTGAAATTGAACAATTCTATGAAGATTTACAACACCTTCTAGAACTGACACCAAAGAAAGATGTTCTTCTCATTCTAGGGGACTGGAATGCTAAAGTAGGGAGCCAAGAGATAAAGGGAACAACAGGGAAGTTTGGCCTTGGAGTTCAGAACGAAGCAGGACAAAGGCTAATAGAGTTTTGTCAAGAGAATAAGCTGGTCATCACAAACACTCTTTTCCAACAACACAAGAGGCGACTCTATACATGGAAATCACCAGATGGGCAATATCGAAATCAGATTGATTATATTCTCTGCAGCCAAAGATGGAGAAGCTCTATACAGTCAGCAAAAACAAGACCTGGAGCTGACTGCGGTTCTGATCATCAGCTTCTCATAGCAAAATTCAAGCTTAGACTGAAGAGATTAGGAAAAACCACTGGGCCACTCAGGTATAATCTAAACCAAATCCCTTATGAATACACAGTGGAAGTAAAGAACAGATTTAAGGAACTAGATTTGGTGGACAGAGTGCCTGAAGAACTTTGGATAGAGGCTCGTAACATTGTCCAGGAGGCAGCAACGAAAACCATCCCAAAGAAAAGGAAATGCAAGAAAGCAAAGTGGCTGTCCAACGAGGCCTTAGAAATAGCAGAGAGGAGAAGGGAAGCAAAATGCAAGGGAGATAGGGAAAGTTACAGAAACTTGAATTCAGACTTCCAAAGAATAGCAAGGAGAGACAAGAGGGCCTTCTTAAATGAACAATGCAAAGAAATAGAGGAAGATAACAGAAAAGGAAAGACCAGAGATCTGTTCAGGAAAATTGGACATATTAGAGGAACATTTTGCGCAAAGATGAACATGATAAAAGACAAAAATGGGAGGGACCTAACAGAAGCAGAAGACGTCAAGAAGAGGTGGCAAGAATACACGGAGGAATTATATCAGAAAGATGTGGATATCCCGGACAACCCAGACAATGCAGTTGCTGACCTTGAGCCAGACATCCTGGAGAGCGAAGTCAAGTGGGCCTTAGAAAGCCTGGCTAACAACAAGGCCAGTGGAGGTGATGGCATTCCAGTTGAACTATTTAAAATCTTGAAAGATGATGCTGTTAAGGTGCTACATTCAATATGCCAGCAAGTTTGGAAAACTCAACAGTGGCCAGAGGATTGGAAAAGATCAGTCTACATCCCAATCCCAAAGAAAGGCAGTGCCAAAGAATGCTCCAACTACCGTACAATTGCACTCATTTCGCACGCTAGCAAGGTTATGCTCAAAATCCTACAAGGTAGGCTTCAGCAGTATGTGGACCGAGAACTCCCAGAAGTACAAGCTGGATTCCGAAGAGGCAGAGGAACTCGAGACCAAATTGCTAACTTGCGCTGGATTATGGAGAAAGCCAGAGAGTTCCAGAAAAATATCTACTTCTGCTTCATTGACTATGCGAAAGCCTTTGACTGTGTGGACCACAGCAAACTATGGCAAGTTCTTAAAGAAATGGGAGTGCCTGACCACTTTATCTGTCTCCTGAGAAACCTATATGCGGGACAGGAAGCAACAGTTAGAACTGGTCATGGAACAACTGAGTGGTTCAAAATTGGGAAAGGAGTACGGCAAGGCTGTATATTGTCCCCCAGCTTATTTAACTTATATGCAGAATACATCATGCGGAAGGCTGGACTGGAAGAAACCCAAGCCGGAATTAAGATTGCCGGAAGAAATATCAACAACCTCCGATATGCAGATGATACCACTCTGATGGCAGAAAGTGAGGAGGAATTAAAGAACCTTGTAATGAGAGTGAAAGAGGAGAGTGCAAAAAACGGTCTGAAACTCAACATCAAAAAAACTAAGATCATGGCCACTGGTCCCATCACCTCCTGGGAAATAGAAGGGGAAGATATGGAGGCAGTGTCAAATTTTATCTTCCTGGGCTCCATGATCACTGCAGATGGAGACAGCAGCCCTGAAATTAAAAGGCGCCTTCTTCTTGGGAGGAAAGCGATGACAAATCTGGACAGCATCTTGAAAAGCAGAGACATCACCTTGCCAACAAAAGTCCGAATAGTCAAAGCTATGGTTTTTCCTGTCGTGATGTATGGAAGTGAGAGCTGGACCATAAAGAAAGCAGACCGCCGAAGAATTGATGCCTTTGAATTGTGGTGCTGGAGGAGGCTCTTGAGAATCCCCTGGACTGCAAGGAGAACAAACCTATCAGTTCTAAAGGAAATCAACCCTGAGTGCTCACTGGAAGGACAGATCCTGAAGCTGAGGCTCCAGTACTTTGGCCATCTAATGAGAAGAAAAGACTCCCTGGAAAAGACCCTGATGTTGGGAAAGTGTGATGGCAAGAGGAGAAGGGGACGACCGAGGATGAGATGGCTGGACAGTGTCTGCGAAGCAACCAACATGAACCTGACACAACTCCGGGAGGCAGTAGAAGACAGAAGGGCCTGGCGTGCTCTGGTCCATGGGGTCACGAAGAGTCGGACACGACTAAACGACTAAACACAAACACATAGTTATTAGTCCCAACCAAGCTTATTTTGGTATGTTTTGATTTGTCTGAATCCAAAGCATAGCTCAGTATCAGTGTATATGTTGCACCTTTGTTTAATCCTTTGTCTAAGCCCACTAGCTAATGTTGGATTGCAATTCCCATCATCCTGAAATGAGACTATGGCCGAATGATGGTTCAGGTAGCCCAACCACATCAATATTGAACAGGGACTGCTACCGGGAAGTTGTATGCTCGTGCTTCCAACAAGTACCAACCAAAGCTCTACAGATAACTCTCTAGAGGGGTGTTGCAGGATCAAGCACAAGAGACAGGATGTCATCAGGCTATTTTTGCCTTATTTATCACTGTGAATGAATTTTAGTATTGGATCTAAATTTACTCTCAGAATCCCACAGCCTACGAGTCCAAAGAGAAACAGCTGAAGAAGAAGACATTGAGAAATTAAATTTTCCCTAGTTTGAAGAGGGACAAAGGTTTTCTATTTAATTACACATGCTAATTAACTGAAGTGTATACATTCCTTCATTTTCTGGACCTTCTAACTTGAATACTGAACAAGCAGTGTATGTTAGATCGAGCTGCATGGCTGGTGAGTGGTGGGGCCACTAGGGAACATATCAAGCCAATTCTCTTTCAATTACATTGGCTACCAGTTGCTGCCCGGGCCCAATTCAAAGTGTTTTGACATATAAAGCCCTAAACAGCTGTAGGGCCGCCTCTTTCCATATGAGCCTACCTGGCAGTTAAAATCTAGCCATGGGGCCCTTTTGAAAGAGCCATCCTTCAAGGAGGTAAGAGGGATGGCTTGTAGGCAAAGAGCCTTTTCAACAGCTGCCCCCAGACTATGGAACGCCCTCCCGAGGGAGATTCGTCTGGCACCGACACTGATGACATTTTGGTGCCAGGTCAAAACCTTCCTGTTCCAGAAGGTTTTTAATTGAACTAATATCAACTGTGGGTCCTGATGGCAATTTTCCAGAGTATATATATTACAGTGGTGCCTTGCTTAACGAAGTTAATTGGTTCCAAAAAAACATCACTATGGGAAAACATCGCTAAGCGAAACACGTTTTCCCATAAAGATGCATTGAAAACCGGTTAATCCGTTCCAATAGGAACAGATTGCCGTCCTTAAGCGAAAATCGCCCTAGGAAACATCGTTAAGCGATACAATGTTTCCCACATTGGAATGCATTGAAGCCTATTCAATGCATTTCAATGGTTTTGCGATGTCTGTTTTTGCAATTTTAAGTGTGTCTTAAAAGGTTCAATAACAGTTTTAATTGCTTGGAATCGTTAGTGCACCTTGTAAAACATTTGCAAACTTAATTTGGCTTTGTTCTGAGTCTTCGTTAATTTTTGGTGAATTTTTTTCTCCCCCATTGGAAAGCATTGGACCCAATTTTGACAGCTGTCAAACTTGGGTTCAATGCTTTCCAATGGGGGAGAAAAAAAATGATTCCAAGCATTTAAAACAGGTTTCAAAAATTTTAAGAAACTTAAATGAGCGAAAACAGACATCGTTAAGTGAAAATCGGCCATAGAGAACATTGTTAAACGATGCAGAAAATTCCTTTAAAAAACCCATCGCTAAGCAAATACATCATTAAACGAAGCAATCGCTAAGTGAGGCACCGCTGTAATTGTATTTTAATTGTTTTATCTTTTTAATTGTATTTTAATTGTTGAAAGCCACCCAGAGATCTTTGGGTAGTGTGGGCAGCATATAAGTTTTAGTTAGTTAGTTAGTTAGTTAGTTAGTTAGTTAGATAGATAGATAGATAGATAGATAGATAGATAGATAGATAGATAGATAGATAGATAGATAGATAGATAGATAGATAGATAGATAGATAGATAGATAGACAGACAGACAGACAGACAGACAGACAGATAGATATTTTAAAAATTTTAAGTGAAGAAAAATATTTCCTGGATATGTAGGTTGAACCCTAGATAATGCATGCAATATTCTGTCTTCTCAAGAACCATTCCCCCCCAGTAAACCACTAACTCTTCAATCCACTATGAACTCTCTCCTTCTTCCAGCAGGAAGGAAAACTCCACAGAGTGTCACTAGAAAGAATGGAAGATGAAAATGAGAACTGTCCTGATGCAGAAGAATCCCAGAGGCAGAAGCAGAACCAGGCAGACCTGAGGAAAGACATATCTCATCAACATCTGAGGAGTGTTGTCTGTGAAGAAGAAACGGGAAAGATATCAAACAGATGTATCCTTCAAAGCTCAGAGTCTGGACAAAACAGCGCTCTGAGGAAAAGCCCTGTGAAATGCCCAACATGCCACGCAGAGGGAAAATGGTGTCATTGCTTGGAACATAGAAAGAGATCCAGATCGAGCCCAGAAGATACGAGATTTCACACAGGGCAAAAACACATCAAAGCCTCCAGGTCTCAAAAACGCTTCAGTGTAAGCTCTGCCCTTGAAGTATCTCAACCACAAAACTCTGAAGAGAAACCATATAAATGCAAGGAATGTGGGAAGAGCTTCAGTGCCCATTCAAGACTTAATAGGCATCAAAGGGTACACACAGGAGAGACGCCCTACAAATGTCATGAATGTGGAAAGGGCTTTGGGCAGACTTCACATCTTAGAGTACACTTGCGAATTCATAAAGGAGAGAAACCCTATAAATGTGGTGAATGTGGGAGGGGTTTCACCCAATCCATACATCTCACAATACATCAACGAATTCACTCAGGGGAAAACCCCTACACTTGCAAAGACTGTGGGAAAAAATTCAGGCATCTTTCAAATTTAACCAGACATCAGTACTTGCATTCAGGGAAGAAACCCTATCAGTGCAATGAATGTGGGAAAAAGTTCAGCTTGAAAGAACACCTTACAGTACATCAACGAACTCACTCAGGAGATAAACCCTATATGTGTGATGAATGTGGGAAGAAGTTCAGCCAGAAAGGAAATCTTATAGTACATCAACGAATTCACTCAGGAGAAAAACCCTATACATGCAAAGAATGTGGAAAATGTTTCAGCGATGCCTCAAATTTAAAAGTACATCAGCGCTCTCATTTAAGGGAGAAACCCTATCAGTGCCAAAAATGTGGGGATATGTTCAGCCAGAAAGAAAACCTCAAGGTACATGAACGAATTCACACAGGGGAACAACTCTACACATGTAAAATTTGTGGGAAAATGTTTAGGTATCTCAGGGATTTTACAGTACATCAGCGCTCTCATTCAGGGGAGAAACCCTATAAGTGTGATGAATGTGGGAAGAAGTTCAGCCAGAAAGGAAATCTTATAGTACATCAACGAATTCACTCGGGAGAAAAACCCTATACATGCAAAGAATGTGGAAAATGTTTCAGCAGTGCCTCAAATTTAAAAGTACATCAGCGCTCTCATTTAAGGGAGAAACCCTATCATTGCCAAAAATGTGGGGATATGTTCAGCCAGAAAGAAAACCTCAAGGTACATGAACGAATTCACACAGGAGAACAACTCTACACATGTAAAATTTGTGGGAAAATGTTTAGGTATCCCAGGCATTTTACAGTACATCAGCGCTCTCATTCAGGGGAGAAACCCTATAAGTGTGATGAATGTGGGAAGAAGTTCAGCCAGAAAGGACATCTTATAGTACATCAACGAATTCACTCGGGAGAAAAACCCTATACATGCAAAGAATGTGGAAAATGTTTCAGCAGTGCCTCAAATTTAAAAGTACATCAGCGCTCTCATTTAAGGGAGAAACCCTATCATTGCCAAAAATGTGGGGATATGTTCAGCCAGAAAGAAAACCTCAAGGTACATGAACGAATTCACACAGGAGAACAACTCTACACATGTAAAATTTGTGGGAAAATGTTTAGGTATCCCAGGCATTTTACAGTACATCAGCGCTCTCATTCAGGGGAGAAACCCTATAAGTGTGATGAATGTGGGAAGAAGTTCAGCCAGAAAGGACATCTTATAGTACATCAACGAATTCACTCGGGAGAAAAACCCTATACATGCAAAGAATGTGGAAAATGTTTCAGCGGCGCCTCAAATTTAAAATTACATCAGCGCTCTCATTCAGGGGATAAACCCTATCAGTGTGGTGAATGTGGGAAAAGTTTCAGCAAGAGAGAAAATCTTATAACACATCAACGAAATCACTCAGGAGAAAAACCCTATACCTGCAAAGAATGTGGAAAACAGTTTAGATATCTTGCTGATTTTACAATACATCAGCGCTCACATTCAAATGTCATGAATGTGGAAAGGGCTTTGGGCAGTCTTCAGATCTTAGAGTACACTTGCGAATTCATAAAGGAGAGAAACCCTATAAATGTGATGAATGTGGAAGGAGTTTCACCCAATTCGCAACACTCACAGTACATCAACAAATTCACTCCGGGGAAAACCCCTACGCTTGCAAAGTTTGTGGGGGAAAATTCACGTATCTTTCAAGTTTAACCAGACATCAGCGCTCTCATTCAGGGGAGAAACCCTATCAGTGCAACGAATGTGGGAAAAAGTTCACCCGGAAAGGAAACCTTTCAGTACATCAACGAACTCACACTGGAGAAAAACCCTATAAGTGTGATGAATGTGGGAAGAAGTTCAGCCAGAAAGGAAATCTTATAGTACATCAACGAATTCACTCGGGAGAAAAACCCTATACATGCAAAGAATGTGGAAAATGTTTCAGCGATGCCTCAAATTTAAAAGTACATCAGCACTCTCATTCAGGGGAGAAACCCTATAAGTGTGATGAATGTGGGAAGAGGTTCAGCTTGAAAGCAAACCTTACAGTACATCAACGAATTCACTCAGGAGAAAAACCCTATACCTGCAAAGAATGTGGAAAACAGTTTAGATATCTTGCTGATTTTACAATACATCAGCGCTCACATTCAGCAGTGAAGCCCTATCGCGGTGAAGACTGTGGGAAAAGCTTCACAGCTACGTCAGACTCTACAGATCATCAAAAAGTTCACATTGGGGAGAAGAAACCATATAAATGTGAAGAGTGTGGGGAGAGCTTCTGCCAGAGCAAGGACCTTGGACAGCACAAACAAATTCATTCCAGTGAAAATTCCTATCCATGCCGAGATTGCGGAGAAAACTTCCGTTGCAGAGCCCAGCGCATCAGACACCGGCAGATGCACAGAGAGGGGAAACTTTGAAAAGTGCACAAAATGTCTTTCTCCAACGCCATCCCCATTATCCATTTTACAACAATAAGTCTTATGTGATATGCTGTAAATGAACTTTTTAATATGGTGAAGGAGGATGTGTTGTGTGCAAATCCCCGCCTTGTGTTCTGGGGGTGAGATTTTTAAAAAATTGTTTTAATCGTATGTTTTACTGGAATGGTTTTAACACGATCCGAACTTCATCGTTTTACATAAATTGCCTTGAAATCGAAATAAATGTTCAGACTGGAATGAGGCATCTTCCGAGAATTAGCCTGAATTATGAAAATAAGGATGTTGACTGGATGAGCATGGATAATTTTGAGCATATTTACAAGACAGCTCCTGACAGATTTTCTGTGAGTTATGGCAACCTGTGAGGGTTCACCTTCGGGGGACCCTTTCAGGTCCTCCGTCCCAAACAATTCACAGTCACTTCCTTGCTTCAAACCAATAACGTTAACTTTGAACTCAACTGGTAACTTATTCACAGGTAAAAAATTCTCTGTTTTTCTCTTTTCCCCTTAACGGAGGGATAAAGGGGATGCAGTCCCAGTTTATGGGTTGCCCTAGGCCAGTGATGGCGAACCTTTTTGAGTCCGAGTGCCCAAATTGCAACACAAAATCAGCTTATATATTTCAAAGCCCCAACACTGCAGTTAAACCTAAATCCTGAGAAAAAAGTTTAGTTTAGAGAAAAAAGCAACTGCCCCTGCACTGTAAGGCTTAAATGCTTGGTTCCCACCCCCCAGGGCAGTATTAACAGAGAAATACTTCCCGGTCCTCCGGGAAGTATTTCTTAAACCTGAATCCTGAGGTTTTAGTTTAGGGAGGGGGGGGAACTGCTCCTGCACTATAAGGGTTAAGTGCTTGGTTTCCCCCCCCCCCCGGGCAGTATTAACAGAGAAATACTTCCCGGTCCTCCAATCCCCTGTTGGGCTAAACCGGTAATGGTCGCCATTGCACCCCTCCGCTGGACCACTGGACCTGCAGAGGGGAGTGCGGAAATCTGGGATCGGAGGGTGGGTAAGTATTTCCCGATGGCGACTTATGGCTTGCATGTCCACAGAGAGATGCCTGCATGCCAGCTGTGCCACACGTGCTGTAGGTTCGCCCGCCATTAGTCCTTCAGAAAACTCCCCTGCCTTCCGCAAGGACATGCAGCCACTTACCAAAACAACTTATGCCGTGGCACTTTATTAGGTAAAGGTAAAGGTAAAGTTTCCCCTTGACAATTTTTGTCCAGTCGTGTTCGACTCATCACCGTTTCCAAGCCATAGAGCCAGCGTTTGTCCGAAGACAATCTTCCGTGGTCACATGGCCAGTGCGACTTAGACACGGAACGCTGTTACCTTCCCACCAAGGTGGTCCCTATTTATCTACTCGCATTTGCATGCTTTCGAACCGCTAGGTTGGCGGAAGCTGGGACGGGCGCTCACTCCGTCACGTGGATTCGATCTTACGACTCCTTGGTCTTCTGACCCTGCACCACAGGCTTCTGCGGTTTAGCCCACAGCGCCACCACATCCCTTTATTAGTTAGACCTGATTAACTGCAGTCAATTGTACAAACATTAAATGAATAATGATTAAATTTTGGCCGGTGTGTGGCTATTCTAATTAAACCAAGATTCCTGAACAGTGTTCCCTTTTCCACAGAATGGTGGTTCTTGGCTGAAAGTCCAAAAGATCAGCCTCTATTTTCAAATACTTTCCCCTCATACCACTCAAAAGAATTTGCAGGGGTGATATAAGCAAATACATTATGCTAATGAGAGTACCAGTAGCCCTTTTTCTATGAAATTACTGAGCCATATGGCCCAAAATTGACTCAGGTTTCCATCTTCCTGGGGTGGATAACGTGAATACCCAGCTTGATGGCTCAAGGGAGAGACACTGCATGCTCCAAGCTCCACTCCCTTTTATGCTTTGATTCTTTTATTTTTAAGCTTTTAGAAATAAGTGTTTACTGCTTGCAGCTTTTATCATAGAAGAGTCGGGTGCTGCCACGAGTAGCCTCCTCCACTTGCTTATCATTGTTTTAATGTGATTTTAACTGCCTATTTATTTATTTATTTATTTATTTATTTATTTTTTTGTTTTGTTTTGTTTTGTTTTGTTTTGTTTTGTTTTGTTTTGTTTTGTTTGTTTGTTTGTTTGTTTGTTTGTTTGTTTGTTTGTTTGTTTGTTTGTTTGTTTGTTTGTTTGTTTGTTTGTTTGTTTGTTTGTTTGTTTGTTTATTTATACTCCACCTATCTAGCCAAACGACCACTCTAGGCAGCTTTTAATATTTCACCTTATATTTTAACTGGAACTTTGGATGGTTGCAAGGAAGAAGAGCAGCACATCACATAAGACAACGAAGGGCTTCTACTGTCTTAACTATTTGAATGAAGATTTTGTCTCTTGGTTTCTGGTTGGAGCATTTCTTTTGAGTTTGTTTCACACCTGTGGCTTTAAACAGCCCTTGCAAAACTACAAGCCTCCTCACAATGGATTTCAAAACTTTTACTTTATGAGAACTTCGACAAAGCATGCCAGAGAAGAGTGACAGGATGAGAAGCTGTTGAGGTGAAAATGGGAGACAGATTGTCGTCAGTGAGAGGAGCAAACTGCTCTGAACCTGCAATCAGCAAATCCTCACATTCTCACCGACCTGCCACACAGTGCATTGAGTGCAAATGGGAAATAAACATCATAGATCAAGCCCGGGTCATCACCCAGGCAAAGCAGTGAAGCAACTGAAAATAGATAAGCTTCTAACAGCCAACTGCTCAGTGAGTAATTTAATGGCTGGGGCCCCCATAGACCTAAGCAACCAAGTTGCAATACTGAGGGAATGAAACGCTTCCAATCACTGAGGGGATAAATGCTGAATCTTCCCTGCCCTCCCCTGTTAAGGCGGTTTCAGGTGCCTACCCTCTTAGCAGAACACTGCCTGCTCACAGCTCAAACTGTCACCGCAATATTTAATAATCTACAAAGGGTGTGTCATAAAATGAATGCAGTCGAATCCACTTTGGGGAAGCTCACAAAATCACTGACCCCAGCACCAAGACACCCTCAACCAAAGAGGAATGTGCAAGGCAACCAGATGGGGGGAAACAACAATAATGAACCGCAAAAAAAAAAAAAATCCCCAACACCAACCTGCTCAGTTTACTTAAGGGAGGCTGCAAGGAACATGAATATCTTTGAGCCTGCTCAGATCCTGATGCAAATCTCACCCATCTCCATCAATAGCAGGAGATGGGATTCACAGGAGACAGCTTTAACTTCCCTAAGTCAACTGTGAATGGCAGAAGCGCACAAAATAGACCTAACAACCGAGACAAGAAATAAATGTATCTGTCATCCCCTACTTTAGAATGACCCATAAAACTCCAGCCGATTCCCCATGCAAATTAATAGGAAGATATCTCTAAGTATGAGTTCCTTTACAGATATTGGCATGTGCTCTGTCACATATATTCAGGCATAGTTTTTTTTCATAGTTTTTTTTCAAAGTGAACAGTGTGGTCCTGGTCTGCATGGGAAGCATGCTTGTGTACACTAAACGGCTTCCGGTTCCGGCTCAGCCAGGCAAGACGCTCATGGCTACACAGCGGTGATTTTATCTTTATTTTATGTAATTTTATATGGTTTTTATAGCTTTTGTTTAGTTGAAGTTCCTATTCTACTTCTTGGCTGAAGGCATGATTTTAACCTTGGTAAAAGTAAACACAGAGATAATGACCACTGGAGCTGCCGAGAGATATTAGAAATACCTCTGTACGACAGAATTACACAACTGCAGCCTTGGGAAAAAAACAGAAGAAAATAACACCGCTACTAAACGCCCGTATGGGACCAGATGATGACTATCTGGGAACCAAATTTAAGATGATAGCCAACATAAGAAATGATAATGTGGGGACCCTGAATCAGGAGAGGGCATCTAAGGACCAACATGCAAATTATGCCGGGGCCTGTCTGTACAAATTTGCCTACAGACTGGGCCTCTCAGTTTTAAATGGCACAATCACAGGTGATACTCCAGGAAAATATACATTTATGGCAGCAACTAAAGCTAGTACAATTGACTACATCCTGGTGTGCAGGGGGCTCCTTTCCATGGTCAAAACTCTCCAAGTACAACACAAAGATGGCGTCGGTAGCAGCGGTTAGTGCTTACCTCCGCCGCGCCGGTTCGCCTCTTGTACTCTTTTCCTAACTTTCTCTTTCCTATCTCTTTTTCCTTTTTTTTTCTTCTTTTTTTTTGCTCTCACCCTCTTCTCTAGTCCCTCTCCTGGCCTCTTTGATTGATTGCTGGCTGCCTGATTGAGCACGGGGCTGGAGCCAGAGCTCAGACGCGGAGCTGGGGGCTGAGGCTCGACTGGAGCCTCCCGGCTTCGACTGTGCTTGGACGCTCGGGTGCCTCGCTGGCCGCAGGAGGTGGCGTTTTGAGCGCTTCCGTGTTTGCTGAGGAGTCGGGTCTATCGACCACTGGAGAACTGCGCTGCCAGGGAACAGGCTTGCTTGTCAGGCTGACGCTGAGCTCTCCAGAGGAGAAAGATTGGCGTCTGGTGACTCGGCGCCTCCCTCCCCCTTGACGATCTTTGCAGGGCCGAGATCGGAGCTCAGTGCTTGGAACCTGGTGTGCTGTGTTCCCTATGGCCAACAGCAAGGTCCACGCTGCCTAGGAGCGTTGTGGGACCCGGGCTGCTGAGACAGAGAGGCAGATTGCCAGCGGTGACCTGGTGGGACGAAGACCTCATCGTCCTAGGAGAGTCCTGGACGGTCGCCATGTTGGGTTCCCGGCCAGCAGCTTCTTCTCCAGATTCGGTCTGTTCATCCAGCCCGTCCAGGGCCAGCTATAAAAATCTATTGACTCCTTTACAAGGAAGGGAAAGAGGGAAGCCTGGGACTATCTATCTTTTTGCCTGGACTTCGCTGCTCTCGACGCTGCCTGTTCTTTTTATTTTGATGCAACCTGTGAGCAACATCCTTAATCCGGCAATTTCCCTGACTTTAACATCAACTCTAACAACCCCTGGAAATATATTAACATCATCAAGAATAGCAAGTCCAGCAAAACTAAAAAAGACAGGGTTCCGAGGCAGTGGAGGATGGACGTAGTTAGATGGGGGGGGGGAATGTTTTTTATTTTTTTTATTTTTTGTTAAATTTAAATTCATTATGTTTGTATTGGGTTTATAATTTTGTATTGCTATGTATTTTTTGTATTTGTTAAGTGGTGATATTATTTAGTGTTTGCTTTCTCATTATTATTATTATTATTTTATTTCTTCTCTCTTTTCTTTTCGTCTGGCATGGAGTGGGAGGCCTGCTTGCCCAGCGAGGGGCCTTTTAACATCCCGGTGGTTATGGGTAGAGGGCGATATGGCGTTGACGCAATCTCTGCTCGTGTTAGTAGAACAGTGAACAGATGTCTGAAGGCTGTTCACTGTTCTGAGGCTGCAGTCAACCCCCAGTATCGAGGCAGCCAGTTCAGCCAGCCTTCCACTCTAACCCTGGTGCTGTTGAATGCCAGGTCTGTATCGAATAAGCCCCAGGTGATTCATGACCTTATCCTGGAGGAGAATGCAGACCTGGCATGCATAACCGAGACGTGGCTCAATGGGGAGGGTGGTCCCCCCCTGGCTCTCATCTGCCCGCCCGGTTATGATGTCCAGCACCAGGGTAGACTGGAAGGACGGGGAGGGGGAGTAGCCATTGTCTATAAATCCAATTTGGAGGTTACCAGGCGCTCCTCGGTGGTAAGGCCGGGTCTAGAGGCACTCCACGTGTCGATAGGGGCCAGGGATGGAATTGGGATTTTGCTGGGCTACCGTGCTCCCTGCGGCCCAGCCACTTCCCTTCCGGAGCTGGCTGACTTTGTCTCCGCGGCATTGTTGGGATCCCCAAGGCTTCTGGTCTTGGGTGATTTCAACGTGCATGCGGAGGCAGAGGTTACTGGGCCAGCTCTTGAGTTCTTGGAAACCATGGCTTCCTTGAACATGTCCCAGCATGTCAACGGCCCCACCCACGTGGGTGGCCACACGCTAGACCTGGTTTTTTCCTCCAATTGGGGCGAGAGTGGTCTGATGGTGACAGACCTTGTGTCTATCCCCTTGTCATGGTCAGATCACCACCTGATAAAATCTAACCTCACAGTGGCTCTCTCCCCCCGCAGGGAGCAGGGGCCTATTTCCATGGTCCGCCCTCGAAGACTACTGGATCCAATCGGTTTCCAGGAGGCCATGAGAGGGATTACGGCTGACCTGGCTAGCGCTCCTGTTGACGTCCTGGTGGACAGCTGGTCCACCGCTGCCACCTGGGCAGTCGACACGATCGCGCCCAAACGCCCTCTCCGGCGCAGAACTCGTCCGGCGCCCTGGTTCAACCTGGAGCTCCGGGCAATGAAGCGAATTAGGAGAAGGCTAGAGCGCAGATGGAGGAAGAACCCGACGGACAATAACTGGATAGCTGTCAAGGTCGCAACTAACCTTTACCTGAATAAGGTGAAGGCTGCATGTAGATCATTCTTCGCTAACCGGATAAGCGAAGCGTCCAACCAGCAGGCGGAGCTTTTCCGTATAGTGAGCGACCTATCCGGAGTTGGTCCGGGTGATGGGCCTCCCCCTAGTTTTTCACCTGACCAATTTGCGGCATTTTTAAAATCTAAAGTGGAGGCCATCCGCCGGGAGCTCTCTCCTTTTCTAAATGCAGTGAATCAAGCTGAGATGTCCAGCGCTCCGTCTTACCCGGTTATTCTCGACTCTTTCCAGCCAGTAACGCCTGATTCTGTGGCCAGGGTGCTTGACCGCTGTCGGGCCACCACCTCCTCCTTGGACCCTTGCCCGGCCTGGCTAATCAAAGCAGCCAGGCCGAAAACAACTGAATGGGCCACAGCAATAATAAATGGGTCTTTCCTGGAGGGCAGGTTCCCGCCTGCTCTCAAGGAGACACTCATTAGGCCCATACGAAAGAAACCTAGTTTGGCGGCGGACAAAATTGGCAACTATAGGCCCGTCGCCAATATTTCTTTCATGAGCAAAGTGGTGGAGAGGGTGGTGGCAGACCAGCTTCAGGCACTCCTGGATGAAACAGATGGCCTGGATCCGTTCCAGTCGGGCTTCAGGCCGCATCACGGTACAGAGACGGCATTGGTCGCCCTGTATGATGACCTGCTGAGGGAGGCCGACAGGGGCAATACGTCTCTGCTGGTCCTCCTCGATATTTCGGCGGCCTTTGATACCGTCGACCACGGTATCCTCCTGGGGAGGCTCTCCGAGTTGGGAATCGGTGGCCTGGCGTTAGCCTGGCTCCGTTCCTTCTTGGAGGACCGCCCCCAGAGAGTTCAGCTTGGGGAGAGTGTCTCGGCCCCGTGGAACTCCAACTGTGGGGTTCCACAGGGGTCGATTATCTCCCCAATGCTATTTAACATCTATATGAGGCCGCTAGCAGGGGTCATCAGGGGGTGTGGAGCGCTGTGTCATCAGTATGCTGATGACACCCAGCTCTACATCTCCTTTTTACCAACTGCAGGTGATGCCGTCCTGTCCCTTCAGCGCTGCCTGGGGACTGTACTGGAATGGATGCAGGAAAATGGCCTGCGGCTGAACCCGGACAAGACGGAAGTCCTGAGGGTGGGCCCCCCCGTGGTTGGCGGCTTGGTTGGCTCTCTCTTGTTTGGGGGGGCCACCCTGGCTCCGGTGAGTGGGGTCCGCAGCTTGGGCATACATTTGGACCCGACGCTCACCATGGAAACACAGGTGGCGTCGGTTGTCCGCTCCTCCTTTTTCCACCTTTGGCGGATTGCCCGGCTGCGGCCCTATCTCGACACGGGGGCGCTCACCACCTTAGTACATGCGCTCGTAATCTCAAGATTAGATCACTGCAACGCGCTCTACGTGGGGCTACCTTTGAGGCTGATACGGAAACTCCAGATGGTGCAGAATGCAGCAGCCAGACTCCTTACCGGAGGGAGAAAATTCCACCACGTTTCTCCTATCCTGGCTAGACTGCATTGGCTGCCCATTCGTTTCCGTATTGACTTCAAAGTTTTAATGCTCACTTATAAGGCCCTAAACGGTTTGGGACCTCGATACTTGGCGGAACGCCTTCACCCACCAAGTTCTACCCGGACCACCCGCGCGACCCAGGAGGTGAGGCTGAGGAGCCTGATGCCGAGGGAGGCCCGGAGGGAGAAGACACGAAACCGGGCCTTCTCGGCGGTGGCTCCTCGCCTTTGGAACAATCTCCCTCCTGAGATTCGCGCGGCCCCTACGCTGGGTACATTCAAAACTCAACTAAAAACATGGCTCTATGTCAAGGCCTTCCCTCCTGCCAGCACCTAATCTAACTTAATTTATTTTTCTCTTCTTTATCTATTTATTATTTGCGATTATTTATGATTTTTGTTATTTTCTGTTAATTGATTTTTAATTTATTTTATTATAATTGTATCTATGTTCTTGTTAGCCGCTCAGAGTGGTATAGATTTACCAGATGAGCGGGATATAAATCAAATAAATAAAATAAAATAAATAAATAAGTACTTCCTTACATGGAGGGGGATCATTTCCCCCTACATCTAAGTTTCCACCTAAACGTCAGAGATTTAGACACAGAACCAAGATATCATACTGAAATTACAGCACTAGAAAGAGTGGGTTGCCGAGTAAGATGGTCACCTAAACTGGCACAAAATTTAAAACAACTTTTAACTTCGAAAAATTTGATTGATGCCCTTAATCCAGTAGGAAGCCAGACAGTCCACTGGAATCCCATAGATAAATATGAAACTCTCCTACAACAATTACAGCCACATCTCGTCCACTCATATAGCAGAAACCTTCAGAATTCATATAACCGATCCAAACCTTGGTTCAACCAAAGCTGTAAGGCAGCAAAACAATTAGTTAATCAGACATACCAGGAATACCTGAGAGCAGAAGACCATGTCAAAAAAGAGGTCCTCCTAAAACTACTGGTACATAAGAAAGAATACAAACAGCAGATACATCACAGTAAAAGAGAACACACGAGAGAACTATGGAGGAAGGTGATTGAAGCAGCAAAAGCCAAAAATCCATCCCTTTTCTGGAAACTAATCTCAGGCAGACTATCAGAGCCCAGACACCCATTATCCTCTTGTATTCCACTAGATAAATGGGTATCCCACTTTACAAGTATGTATGAGGATGTTATTGTACCCCCTTCTCCAGTAATGCTTGGAAGCACTCCCAAATGGCCCCCGGTGACCCCAGGCGAAATAATAGCTCATATAGATCAGCTAAAAAATGGAAAAGCCCCAGGCCTTGATGGCATCCCACCAGAACTCCTAAAAGAAAACAAGACATGGTGGGGCTCTTTTCTAGCACCTCTCTTCACCCATATTAATGACACAGGCCAAATCCCGATATCATGGAAAACGGCCACAGTGGTCCCATTTTATAAGAAAGGGAAAAGGGAGGATCCAGCCAACTACAGGCCAATAAGTTTGCTGAATATTATAAGCAAACTATATGCAAGGCACCTCCTAGACAAACTCCTGGAGTGGCTCGAAGTAGAAAATATCATTGGGGCAGAACAAGCAGGCTTTCAGCCAGGGAGATCCACAATAGAACAATGCCTAATTATACAGCATCTTATAGAGAAATACTCAGCCAAAGGAGTAACATCACTCTATGCTGCCTTTGTGGACTTTAAATCAGCATTCGATTCTATATCGAGAACACACCTCTGGGACAATCTATCAAACTCATCTATAGACAAAAGACTTCTATATCTAATCAGGGCCCTACATGAAGAAACATACCTGAGAGTCAGGTGCAGCAGACAGGGACACCTCACGGAATCTGTGCAAACGCACAGAGGTGTTAGGCAAGGCTGCCTGCTGGCACCAGCATTATTCATATTTTACATAAACGACTTATCAAGCTGGCTTAACACCGCCGATCTCCATTCACCTAAACTTACAGATAGAACAGTGCCAGCCTTACTCTATGCTGATGATACAGTAATTCTATCCAGAACCCCCATAGGGCTGAGGAGGGCACTTAAGAAGCTTGCCTCATACTGTGAATATAAATCATTAACGATTAACTATCAGAAGACCAAGATAGTCGCCTTTGGACAGAGACCCAAGAGTAGGTCATGGCAAATAAATGGACACAGTATCGAGCAGGTGAACAGCTTCAAATATCTGGGGGTAGTATTACAGGCCTCAGGATCTAGGCTTCAGCATAGTAAATTTGTGGCTGATCAGGGAGAAAGATCGGCAAATAGTATAGTAAAATTCCATCTCTCCCAAGGAGGGTCCTTCATACCGGCAGCCCTCAAATTGTATAGAGCAAAGGCATTAGCCCAGCTGCTGTACGGCTCATTCATGGGGCCACCCAGTTCTCACTTCGCACCACAAGAAATAGTCCAATCCAAATTCTTAAGAACTATACTCCAGGTCCCAAGATGCGTGTCAAATGCAAGGATAAGGCTAGAAACAGGATGCCTTAAAGTAGAAGCCTGGATTAGAATTCAATCTATATATATGTGGCTAAAGGGACAGTTAAATCCAGAAGGCCTATTTTCCTTATTATTTAAAGATAACTATCAATCTAAGTGGGTTAAATCGGTCCAGGGCTACTTGGGGAAAATTGGCCTCTCACCTCAGGCACTTATATCCTCTGGAATAGAGCAGGCAAAACAAATAGTTAAACAAAGAATAGAGGACAATGAATACCAAACAGACCTTTCTAGCATCCAAAATATGGCAGCACGGACTTACATCAAAAATTGTATGGTACCGGCCAAATACTTAACATCTTTGGAAATTAAAGGAATTAGAAGAGCCTTTACTCTGGCAAGGTGTTTGGCCCTCCCCTCTGCTGTACTAGAAGGGAAGTATAAAAATACCCCTTTTGCTGAAAGGTTATGCTCCTGCCACCTGAGGGAGATCGAGACCATACAGCACATGTTCTTCACCTGCCCATTGTATGAAGCAGTGCGAAAAGAGACTTTGTGTGTGTTTAGTCGTTTAGTCGTGTCCGACTCTTCGTGACCCCATGGACCAGAGCACGCCAGGCCCTCCTGTCTTCTACTGCCTCCCGGAGTTGTGTCAGGTTCATGTTGGTTGCTTCGCAGACACTGTCCAGCCATCTCATCCTCGGTCGTCCCCTTCTCCTCTTGCCATCACACTTTCCCAACATCAGGGTCTTTTCCAGGGAGTCTTTTCTTCTCATTAGATGGCCAAAGTACTGGAGCCTCAGCTTCAGGATCTGTCCTTCCAGTGAGCACTCCGGGTTGATTTCCTTTAGAACTGATAGGTTTGTTCTCCTTGCAGTCCAGGGGATTCTCAAGAGCCTCCTCCAGCACCACAATTCAAAGGCATCAATTCTTCGGCGGTCTGCTTTCTTTATGGTCCAGCTCTCACTTCCATACATCACGACAGGAAAAACCATAGCTTTGACTATTCGGACTTTTGTTGGCAAGGTGATGTCTCTGCTTTTCAAGATGCTGTCCAGATTTGTCATCGCTTTCCTCCCAAGAAGAAGGCGCCTTTTAATTTCAGGGCTGCTGTCTCCATCTGCAGTGATCATGGAGCCCAGGAAGATAAAATCTGACACTGCCTCCATATCTTCCCCTTCTATTTCCCAGGAGGTGATGGGACCAGTGGCCATGATCTTAGTTTTTTTGATGTTGAGTTTCAGACCGTTTTTTGCACTCTCCTCTTTCACTCTCATTACAAGGTTCTTTAATTCCTCCTCACTTTCTGCCATCAGAGTGGTATCATCTGCATATCGGAGGTTGTTGATATTTCTTCCGGCAATCTTAATTCCGGCTTGGGATTCCTCCAGTCCAGCCTTCCGCATGATGTATTCTGCATATAAGTTAAATAAGCTGGGGGACAATATACAGCCTTGCCGTACTCCTTTCCCAATTTTGAACCACTCAGTTGTTCCATGACCAGTTCTAACTGTTGCTTCCTGTCCCACATATAGGTTTCTCAGGAGACAGATAAAGTGGTCAGGCACTCCCATTTCTTTAAGAACTTGCCATAGTTTGCTGTGGTCCACACAGTCAAAGGCTTTCGCATAGTCAATGAAGCAGAAGTAGATATTTTTCTGGAACTCTCTGGCTTTCTCCATAATCCAGCGCAAGTTAGCAATTTGGTCTCAAGTTCCTCTGCCTCTTCGGAATCCAGCTTGTACTTCTGGGAGTTCTCGGTCCACATACTGCTGAAGCCTACCTTGTAGGATTTTGAGCATAACCTTGCTAGCGTGCGAAATGAGTGCAATTGTACGGTAGTTGGAGCATTCTTTGGCACTGCCTTTCTTTGGGATTGGGATGTAGACTGATCTTTTCCAATCCTCTGGCCACTGTTGAGTTTTCCAAACTTGCTGGCATATTGAATGTAGCACCTTAACAGCATCATCTTTCAAGATTTTAAATAGTTCAACTGGAATGCCATCACCTCCACTGGCCTTGTTGTTAGCCAGGCTTTCTAAGGCCCACTTGACTTCGCTCTCCAGGATGTCTGGCTCAAGGTCAGCAACTGCATTGTCTGGGTTGTCCGGGATATCCACATCTTTCTGATATAATTCCTCCGTGTATTCTTGCCACCTCTTCTTGACGTCTTCTGCTTCTGTTAGGTCCCTCCCATTTTTGTCTTTTATCATGTTCATCTTTGCGCAAAATGTTCCTCTAATATGTCCAATTTTCCTGAACAGATCTCTGGTCTTTCCTTTTCTGTTATCTTCCTCTATTTCTTTGCATTGTTCATTTAAGAAGGCCCTCTTGTCTCTCCTTGCTATTCTTTGGAAGTCTGAATTCAAGTTTCTGTAACTTTCCCTATCTCCCTTGCATTTTGCTTCCCTTCTCCTCTCTGCTATTTCTAAGGCCTCGTTGGACAGCCACTTTGCTTTCTTGCATTTCCTTTTCTTTGGGATGGTTTTCGTTGCTGCCTCCTGGACAATGTTACGAGCCTCTATCCAAAGTTCTTCAGGCACTCTGTCCACCAAATCTAGTTCCTTAAATCTGTTCTTTACTTCCACTGTGTATTCATAAGGGATTTGGTTTAGATTATACCTGAGTGGCCCAGTGGTTTTTCCTAATCTCTTCAGTCTAAGCTTGAATTTTGCTATGAGAAGCTGATGATCAGAACCGCAGTCAGCTCCAGGTCTTGTTTTTGCTGACTGTATAGAGCTTCTCCATCTTTGGCTGCAGAGAATATAATCAATCTGATTTCGATATTGCCCATCTGGTGATTTCCATGTATAGAGTCGCCTCTTGTGTTGTTGGAAAAGAGTGTTTGTGATGACCAGCTTATTCTCTTGACAAAACTCTATTAGCCTTTGTCCTGCTTCGTTCTGAACTCCAAGGCCAAACTTCCCTGTTGTTCCTTTTATCTCTTGGCTCCCTACTTTAGCATTCCAGTCCCCTAGAATGAGAAGAACATCTTTCTTTGGTGTCAGTTCTAGAAGGTGTTGTAAATCTTCATAGAATTGTTCAATTTCAGTCTCCTCAGCAATGCTGGTTGGTGCATAAACTTGGATTATTGTGATGTTGAATGGTCTGCCTTGGATTCGTATTGACATCATTCTATCATTTTTGAGATTGTATCCCATTACAGCTTTTCCCACTCTTTTGTTGACTATGAGGGCTACTCCATTCCTTCTACGGGATTCTTGTCCACAATAGTAGATATGATAATCATCTGAGCTGAATTCGCCCATTCATGTCCATTTTAGTTCACTGATGCCCAGGATGTCGATGTTTATTCTTGCCATCTCCTGTTTGACCACCTCCAGCTTCCCAAGGTTCATAGATCTTACATTCCAGGTTCCTATGCAGTATTTTTCTTTGCAGCATTGGATTTTCCTTTCACTTCCAGGCACGTCCACAGCTGAGCGTCCTTTCGGCTTTGGCCCAACCACTTCATTAGCTCTGGAGCTACTTGTACTTGTCCTCCGCTCTTCCTCAGTAGCATGTTGGACGCCTTCCGACCTGAGGGGCCCATCTTCCAGCGTCATATCTTTTAGCCTTTTGTTTCTGATCATGGGGCGTTCTTGGCAAAGATACTGGAGTGGCTTGCCATTTCCTACTCCAGGTGGATTGCGTTTAGTCGGAACTCTCCACTATGTCCTGTCCGTCTTGGGTGTCCCTGCACGGCATAGCCCATAGTTTCTCTGAGTTACTCAAGCCCCTTCGCCACGACAAGGCAGCAATCCATGAAGAAGAGACTTTAACCCCCTTAATAGATAGATTGCCAGGACGTTCAGAGGGAAATAGGCTAGAGTTCCTTCTCTCAGATGTTGATGTCCAGATCACCTGTCGGATTGCGAGGTTCTGTGTAGCAATTCTTCGATTGCGGAAGTTAAATACCAATTAGATTGCCGTTCCCAGTTGTATGTATGCCAACATGTTCTAATGGAATACTGAAAGTTAGAAATTTTAAGGTTTTATAAGGTTTTATACTTATGTGACTGGTCTAAGGACTGTAAATAAACTATTGATTGATTGATTGATTGACCTAACAACCATTAAATGGCTTCCTCACTCCAGGGGGTCAAAAGAGGGTACAACTCTCTTTTGAACATGCAGTGATTTATTTATTTGTTTGTTTGTTTGTTTCTTTCTTTCTTTGTTTGTTTATTATTTCTACATACTCCACCTATCTGGTCATTGTGATCCCATTCATGCTACTCAAAATAGTGGAGGGTCATATAAAACACACGTCGAGTGTTGTAATCTGGAAATTTATAACAGGAGGGCCACAGTCACTTTCTGCCTGCAAAAGCTGTGGTGGTCTAAGGCAGAGGTCATCAACCCCCCGGTCCGTGACCCGGTGCCGGTCCCTTGCATGAGCCAGACCAGGCCACGAAGACAGACTTCCCCCCTGCACGCACTCCCCTCCCCACAGCTGCTTTGCGCACACCCACGCGTGCCAATGCCGGCGTGAGCACTCTCTCACCCCTTCATGCATGCACCCCCGTGGGCAAAGCAGCTGTGGGGAGGCAAGTGCATGCAGGCAGGGAGGGGGAGGTCTGTCTTTGCGGCCTGGCATCAGCGGTGATGGGGGTGGTGCAGAGGCAGGAGAGATTAAGAGAGAGAGGAAAAGAAGCATTTATGTCTACATCAGGAAGGGAACAGAGGTAGGACATCCCCCGGTAAGAAAGCAGAAAGAAAACGTATGCTGGTTTGGGGTATTCTCAGCCTCAGGTTGGGAATCAAAGCCCATTTGCAAAGTTCTTGCCATGCCTGCGTGCCGGAGGCACGCACACACGCACGCTCCCCCACTGCTTCATGGGTGTGCAGGAGTGCCTGCTCACCTCACCCCCCCTTGTGCACGGGCACATGCTTGAAGGGGTGCAGGAATGCCTGCCAGCGCCAGCAGCCTGGGAGTCTGAGCATGGCCAGGGTGCGCTCTCTGGCTGCTCGCCTCCTAGGCTCCAACAAGGCCAGGGTCAGCGGTCCTCACCGCTCTTAGCAGGCCAATGCTGCTGCTGGTGCCTCTATCTCCAGAATCGGCACCAGCGGATGCTTGCTGGGGCTGCCGTGCCAGTCTTTGGCGCTCCTCCCTGCCCTCCACCATTTGAATTTCCCACCATGGCCCCCACGGCCCTCTGGCACACGTGATACCCCACCACTTCGTGCATGCATCCGAGAGCGTGAGGGGTCACCCCACCTCCCTCAGAGGCTCAGCCGGTCCGCAGTAAGGAAAAGGCTGATGACCTCTGCCTTAACCAACAAAAACCCACATCGTGTAAGCTATGGTTTTTCCTGTGGTGATTTATGGAAGCAAGAGCTGGACCAAAAAGAAAGCTGACCACCGAAAAATTGATGCTTTTGAATTGTGGTGCTGGAGGAGACTCTTGAGAATCCCCTGGACTGCAAGGACAACAAACCTATCCATTTTGAAGGAAATCAACCCTGAGTACTCACTGGAAGGACAGATCCTGAAGCTGAGGCTCCAATACTTTGGCCGTCTCATGAGAAGAGAAGACTGTCTGAAAAAGACCCTGATTTTAGGAAAGTGTGACGGGAAGAGGAGAAGGGGACGACAGAGGATGAGGTGGCTAGACAGTGTCATCGAAGCAACCAAGATGAATTTGACCCAACTCCGGCAGGCAGTGGAAGACAGGAGGGCCTGGCGTGCTCTGGTCCATGGGGTCACGAAGAGTCAGACACGACTTAACAACTACCCAACAACAAACCTGGTAAGGCTGGTGTGCAAGGTTTAAATTACACAGCTAAAGAGTTCTAAGCTTAAATAAGTCAGTAATTGGAAATCTAGGAAGAGAAGCTTGCCCATAGTTGCCCACTCACACACCTTCTCGGTCTCACCCAATCTAGAGAAAAGGTGGTGGAAGCTGGGAACTACAGTTTGGCTCCTTCTCCTAGTAGAATGACTTCTCTAAGGGGACGCGTTCCTGACAGAACCATGAATTCAGAACTCTGCAACAAGTCATTCATTCTTTCCATATCATTGTCCTGCCATTCTCTGTGTTTTTTCAAAATTCGGAGATGTTCTTTCAAACTTTTCTTAATTTTAATCTGGGAAGAGCAGGAAAACAGCTGAAAGTTGCAGATCCCTAATTCAAAGTGTTGTCGTTAAGTCGGTGAATTATGGAGTGGACAGAACCCTGCTGAGCCCAGTATGTGCTGAGAATCTGGCCTGGAACATGAAATCCAGTGGCAGCAAATATTTTACTGGTCACCCTCGGAAAGAAGCCGGGATCATAATTTTAAAAGTTGGTGTCAACTGTCCAATCAGCAGCTGAAATCTTGCTTCTTCTTGGGGTGGTAAACCACAGTACAATAAATTAACTGAATCAATAGAGATTAAGTAAATCAGCGCTTTAGGCTCCATGGATGGGCCATTTCTATTTGCCACTTTCTGTACTATACTATGTTGCAATTTGAGTAGGCCTATTGGAATCAATGCAGTTTAGGGGGGATTTAACTCACCTAATCCCAACGACTGGCTGACTGACTCCCAAAGAGTCAATGGGCCTTCTTTGGTGCAACTTACTAAGCAAAGTAAAAGGATTTTATCAGTTGTATAAATCTCTGGTCTTTAATACAGTGGTGCCTCACACAACGATGTTAATCGGTTCCAAAAAAATCAACGTTGTGTGAAACATCGTTCTGTGAAACACCATTTCTCATACGAATGCATTGAAAACCGGTTAATCCATTCCAATTGGAACGGATTGCCATCGTTCAGTGAAAATCCCCATAGGAAACATCGTTGAGTGAAACAATGTTTCCTATATTGGAATGTATTGAAGCTGACTCAATACATTTCAATGCCTTTGCGAAGTCCTTTTTCGCTTCTGTAAAAGTGTCTTACAATGTTTGGAAGCTGTTTTAAATGATTGCAATGGTTAGTCCACCTCCTGAAACCTTTGCAAACTGATTTTGGTGTTGTTCTGACACTTCGTTAATTTATGATGATTTTTTGTTTTTTCCATTGGAAACCATTAGACAGACCATCCAATGGTTTCCTATGGAGAAAAAACAAAAAATCATCATAAATTAACGAAGTGTCAGAACAACACCAAAATCAGTTTGCATAGGTTTCAGGAGGTGGACTAACCATTGCAATCATTTAAAACAGCGTCCAAACATTGTAAGACACTTTTACAGGAGCAAAAAGGGAGATCGTTGTGTGAAAATCCCCCATAGGAAACATCGCTGTGTGAGGCAGCAAATTTAACAGAAAAAGGCATAGTTGTGTGAATTCATCATTGTGTGAGGCACTCGTTGTGCGAGGCACCACTGTATTTTAAAATAGCCTCAGACACAGACAACATGGGGGAGCTGAGAAATCAAATGAACAAAGACGGGACATTTGAGGGTAAAAACAGAAAACGAAATACCTATAAACCTCTAGACAAACTTTTTTCCCCCTTCGACCACCGGTTTCCTCTATGCTGGAGATTCTGTGTTGCTCCCAGAATTCTTTGCAAATCCTAGAGTAAAATTTTCCACAGCTGGATCCATTGAAAAGCAGCAAGCTGGGAGTGATAAAACAAGGAAGAAAAGCCTCTAATTGCAATTAGCAGTAGGCTTCCAGCAGAAAGACTTCCAAGAAAAGGCTCTTTACTTTTACTCTGGCTTTCCTCAACGATTTATTTCTTTTCTTCCAACTCTGTAACTGGATGTTGAGATTTCCTGGGCCGTTGAGGTCATCTGGGTGAGTTAACGGGAATATTGGGAGCTTCTCAGAGGGAAGAGAAGGTGAAACAGAGAAGATGGCTTAGCAATGGAGGATAATGCAGAGATAGAGAGAATGTGTGTTCTTCCCCTTGTGTTTGAGGTGGGGCAGGAGAGAGTTTCTGCAGGGGTCCCTTTTGAGACATACAAGCCACAGAATCCTGTGGATGATGGACGGATGTTCTGGCCCGTATTTCAAAAGAAGAAGATGTGGACTCTCAGTAAGGAGGCTGACATTTCAGTTGTGATCCTTCTCTCCCTTCAACTGTTGTTCCCCCTTTAGCTGCAACCAGCCTTGGTGTCTTCCAGTCCTCTATAGTGCTGTTTCTGTGGCTTTACACGTGAGGAGCTGAACCTTCTCAAAGCCCCACTCGATTGAGCAAGGAGAATCCCTCATCCTCCATGTTTCTTCCTGTTGTTAACTGCCCATCAGGTCACCTGCAACGTATGGTAACCCAATGAATTAGCGGTCTCTCAAAGGCTCTGGCCTTACCAGCCCTGCTTGGCTTCTCCAAACTCAGTGCCCTGCCTTTCTATGCTGAATCAACTTATTTATTTATTTATTTATTTAATTTCTATGCCGCCCACTCTACCCAAAGGTCCCTGGGCGGCTTACAACAATTAAAATTCAATGCAATAAAATAAAATGATTAAAATACAATTAAATTACAATTAAAATACAATTAAAATTGCCATCATTAAGACCCACTTATCTCGTATTTTGTTTTCCAGTTGTTCATTCACCTTTACCAGGAAAGTTTTGGATTATGGACAGAACTAGTAGCAAAGAAGAAGCACAGATTTATACTGTATTCTCAGGCTATGCCATTTAGATTTTTGGGACTCCAGCTCTCAAAATTCTCAAAAAAAAAAAAAATCCCCGGGTGAAATTTCAGTCCAGAGACTCACAACTTCAGACACCAATATTTCCCTCACCTCCAAGCTGGGCCTCATACTATGAAGGCTACACTTTCATTCTTGATTTCGTGCTGCAATGCCTCCTGGGTGTTGTAGTCTCATAGCTCATTTTTTTTCTCTAGGGGGGCCTCTCAAAGACTACAATACCCAGGAATCATTGCAGGAGGAATTGAAGACGTGGACTGCAGCCTCAAAGACTAGGCCTTGCAACAGGTGAGGGAAAGGCAGGTGTTTGAAGCTGTGAGTCTGTGAACCAGGATTCTCAAAATTCTGCCAGGGGAATTCCTGGATAATTTGAGGAATTGGAGTGTAAGAGATCCAAACTGTCACATCCTTACTGTCTTCTCTCCGTGGGGTGAGGGAATGTTATCTCTCACATCTGCAAGCAAATGTGGTCCCAACGGTAGCCCTAAAAGGATTGTGCTCTATTGTGGCAGGCGCTAAAGAAGGGGTGAGCTCTGGAAAAAAAATACCATGGAAGGAAAGGCTCCTTTTGAGGGTGAAGAGAAGCAGCTGCGGAAAGCAAGCAAAAAAGGAGAAGACAACAGCGATGAAGGTATTTCCCTTCAGGGGGCTCTGCAGATAACTCTCTAGAGGGGTGTTGCAGGATCAAACACAAGAGACAGGATGTCGTCAGGCTATTTTTGCCTTATTTATCACTGTGAATGAATTTTAGTATTGGATCTAAATTTACTCTCAGAATCCCACAGCCTACGAGTCCAAAGAGAAACAGCTGAAGAAGACATTGAGAAATTAAATTTTCCCTAGTTTGAAGAGGGTCAAAGGTTTTCTATTTAATTACACATGCTAATTAACTGAAGTGTATACATTCCTTCATTTTCTGGACCTTCTAACTTGAATACTGAACAAGCAGTGTATGTTAGATCAGGGGTCCCCAACCCCTGGTCTGTGGCCTGGTACCGGTCTGTGGGCTTTCTGGAACAGGACCGCGGACATGGATCTCCACCGCCCCTGCACGCACGGTGGGCATGTCACGCTTGCGATTGGGCATGTCGCGCTTGTAGAGTGTGACACGCCCCTCTGTGAGCGTGACACACCCACCTGCAAACGCGACAAGCCCACCTGTGAGCACAAGGGTGCCCCCTGCCCCGCATAAGCGCCCGCACCCCTCCAACCAGTCCACAATCCAAAAAAGGGTTGGGGACCACTGTGTTAGATGATTTGTTCCAGTCTTCTGCTTGACTTATGCTGTGTATTTTTACACAGTGTCAAGTCAAATAGTCCTTATGAGGACCAGTTTAAGGTTGGTTAGGTAGAGAGCATTCAGAAGTGGTGTACCTTTTGATCATTTTGAGGGGAACTCCGGGACTTTACAGCTTCTCCAAAGCTATGCTGGCTGGCTCTTTTCCTGGGAGGTGTAGTAGGGAGTCAAACGTCTGGCTTCTGGATCCGCAGTCAGATAATCAATTAAGTAAGCTTTGCAGCTAATGGTATTTGATTTAAACAAATGAAACTTATTACTCTTCATTACTCAACCACGAGACACCTTGTGCTTTTAGCTCCACCTAAAGTGGAAGTGCTGTTACTGGGTGCTTCGCTGAATAGGCTGGAGGGCCATTTCCCTGCCCTGAATTGAGTTACACTCCCCCTAAGGGACAGGGTCCACAGCCTGTGGGTGCTCCTGCAACCCAGTCTAACTCTGGAAGCCCAGGTGGACTCGGTGGCGCCTTCCTTCAGCTGTGGAAATTATACCAGCTACAGCCCTACCTGGACGAGCGGAGTCTCATGACAGTTAAACACGCACTGGTAATATCTCGCATAGATTACTGCAATGCGCTCTACGTGGGGCTGCCTTTGAAGACGGTCCAACAACTGCAACTGGTCCAGAATCGAGCTGCACGGCTGGTGAGTGGTGGGGCCACTAGGGTACACATCAAGCCAATTCTGTTTCAATTGCATTGGCTACCAGTTGCTGCCCAGACCCAATTAAAGTGCTTGTTTTGACATATAAAGTCCTAAACAGCTGAAGGGCCACCTCCTTCCATATGAGCCTACCTGGCAGTTAAGATCTAGCCATGGGGCCCTTTTGAAAGAACCATCCCTCAAGGAGGTAAGAGGGATGGCTTGTAGGCAAAGGGCCTTTTCAGCAGCTGCCCCCAGACTATGGAATGCCCTCCCGAGGGAGATTCGTTGGGCACCGACACTGATGATATTTTGGTGCCAGGTCAAAACTTCCCTGTTCCAGAAGGATTTTAATTGCAATAAAATCAACTGTGGGTCCTGATGGCAATTTTCTAGAGTATATATATATATTAATTGTATTTTTAATTTTTAATTGTATTTCAATTGTTGAAAGCCGCCCAGAGATCTTTGGGTAGTGTGGGGAGCATATTAGATAGATAGATAGATAGATAGATAGATAGATAGATAGATAGATAGATAGATAGATAGATAGATAGATAGATAGATAGATAGATAGATAGATAGATAGATAGATAGATAGATAGATAATTTTAAAAATTTTAAGTGAAGAAAAATATTTCCTGGATATGTAGGTTGAACCCTAGGTAATGAATGCAATATTCTGTCTTCTCAAGAACCATTCCCCCCCCAGTAAACCACTAACTCTTCAGTCCACTATGAACTCTCTCCTTCTTCCAGCAGATGATGCACAAAAGAAGGAAGGAAAACTCCACACAGTATCACCGGAAAGAATGGAAGATGAAAATGAGAAGTGTTCTGATGCAGAAGAATCCCAGAGGCAGAACCAGGACCAGGCAGACCCGAGGAAAGACATATCTCATCAACATCTAAGATGTATCCTTCAAAGCTCAGAGTCTGGACAAAACAGTGCTCTGAGGAAAAGCCCTGTGAAATGTCCAAGATGCCACAAAGAGGGGAAATGGTGTCGATGCTTGGAACATAGAAAGAGATCCAGATCGAGCCCAGAAGATACGAGATTTCACACAGGACAGAAACATATCAAAGCCTTCAGGTCTCAAAAATGCTCCAGTGTTAGCTCTGCCCCTGAAGTATCTCAACCACAAAACTCTGAAGAGAAACCATATAAATGCAAGGAATGTGGGAAGAGCTTCAGTGCCAGTTCAGGACTTAGGAGGCATCAAAGGGTACACACAGGAGAGAAGCCCTACAAATGTCATGAATGTGGAAAGGGCTTTGGGCAGACTTCAGATCTTAGAGTACACTTGCGAATTCATAAAGGAGAGAAACCCTATAAATGTGATGAATGTGGAAGGAGTTTCACCCAATTCGTAACACTCACAGCACATCAACGAATTCACTCAGGAGAAACCCCCTACATTTGCAAAGTTTGTGGGGGGAAATTCACGTGTCTTTCAAGTTTAACTAGACATCAGTACTTGCATTCAGGGGCGAAACCCTATCAGTGCAACGAATGTGGGAAAAAGTTCATCCGGAAAGGAAACCTTTCAGTACATCAACGAACTCACACTGGAGAAAAACCCTATAAGTGTGATGAATGTGGGAAGAAGTTCAGCCAGAAAGGAAATCTTATAGTACATCAACGAATTCACTCGGGAGAAAAACCCTATACATGCAAAGAATGTGGAAAATGTTTCAGCGATGCCTCAAATTTAAAAGTACATCAGCACTCTCATTCAGGGGAGAAACCCTATAAGTGTGATGAATGTGGGAAGAAGTTCAGCCAGAAAGGACATCTTATAGTACATCAACGAATTCACTCAGGAGAAAAACCCTATACATGCAAAGAATGTGGAAAATGTTTCAGCGGCGCCTCAAATTTAAAAGTACATCAGCGCTCTCATTCAGGGGAGAAACCGTATCAGTGTGGTGAATGTGGGAAAAGTTTCAGCAAGAAAGAAAATCTTATAATACATCAACGAAATCACTCAGGAGAAAAACCCTATACATGCAAAGAATGTGGAAAATGTTTCAGCGGCGCCTCAAATTTAAAAGTACATCAGCGCTCTCATTCAGGGGAGAAACCCTATAAGTGTGGTGAATGTGGGAAGAAGTTCAGCCAGAAAGGAAATCTTATAGTACATCAACGAATTCACTCAGGAGAAAAACCCTATACCTGCAAAGAATGTGGAAAACAGTTCAGATATCTTGCTGATTTTACAATACATCAGCGCTCACATTCAGCAGCGCAGCCCTATCGCGGTGAAGACTGTGGGAAAAGCTTCACAGCTACGTCAGACTCTACAGATCATCAAAAAGTTCACGTTGGGGAGAAGAAACCATATAAATGTGAAGAGTGTGGGGAGAGCTTCTGCCAGAGCAAGGACCTTGGACAGCACAAACAAATTCATTCCAGTGAAAATTCCTATCCATGCCGAGATTGTGGAGAAAACTTCCGTTGCAGAGCCCAGCGCATCAGACACCGGCAGATGCACAGAGAGGGGAAACTTTGAAAAGTGCACAAAATGTCTTTCTCGAACTCCATCCCCATTATCCATTTTACAACAATAAGTCTTGTGTGATATGCTGTAAATGAACTTTTTAATATGGTGAAGGAGGATGTGTTATGTGCAAATCCCTGCCTCGTGTTCTGGGGGTGAGATTTTTTAAAAATTGTTTTAATCGTATGTTTTAACGGAATGGTTTTAACATGATCCGAACTTTATCATTTTATGAAAATTGCCTTGAAATCGAAATAAATGTTCAGACTGGAATGAGGCATCTTCCGAGAATCAGCCTGAATTATGAAAATAAGGATGTTGACTGGATGAGCGTGGATAATTTTGAGCATATTTACAAGACCACTCCTGACGACATTTGTGTGAGTTGTAGCAACCTGTGAGGGTTCACCTTCGGGGGACCCTTTCAGGTCCTCTGTCCCAAACAAATCACAGTCACTTTCTTGCTTCAAACCAATAACGTTAACTTTGAACTCAACTGGTAACTTATTCACAGGTAAAAAATTCTGTTTTTCTCTTTTCCCCTTAACGGAGGGATAAAGGGGATCCAGTCGCAGTTTATGGGTTGCCCTAGGCCAGTGATGGCGAACCTTTTTGAGCCCGAGTGCCCAAATTGCAACACAAAATCAGCTTATATATTTCAAAGCGCCAACACTGCAGTTAAACCTAAATCCTGAGAAAAAAGTTAAGTTTAGAGAAAAAAGCAACTGCCCCTGCACTGTAAGGCTTAAATGCTTGGTTCCCACCCCCCAGGGCAGTATTACCAGAGAAATACTTACTGGTCCTCCAATCCCCCTTTGGGCTAAACCGGTAATGGTCGCCATTGCACCCCTCCGCTGGACTACTGGACCAGCAGAGGGGAGTGCGGAAATCTGGGATCGGAGGGTGGGTAAGTATTTCCCGATGGCGACTTATGGCCTGCATGTCCACAGAGAGATGCCTGCATGCCAGCTGTGCCACGCGTGCTGTAGGTTCACCCGCCATTAGTCCTTCAGAAAACTCCCCTGCCTTCCGCAAAGACATGCAGCCACTTACCAAAACAACTTATGCCGTGGCACTTTATTAGGTAAAGGTAAAGGTAAAGTTTCCCCTTGACAATTTTTGTCCAGTCGTGTTCGACTCATCACCGTTTCCAAGCCATAGAGCAAGCGTTTGTCCGAAGACAATCTTCCGTGGTCACATGGCCAGTGCGACTTAGGCACGGAACGCTGTTACCTTCCCACCAAGGTGGTCCCTATTTATCTACTCACATTTGCATGCTTTCGAACTGCTAGGTTGGTGGAAGCTGGGACAAGTGACGGGCGCTCACTCCGTCACGTGGATTCGATCTTACGACTCCTTGGTCTTCTGACCCTGCAGCACAGGCTTCTGCGGTTTAGCCCACAGCGCCACCACATCCCTTTATTAGTTAGACCTGATTAACTGCAGTCAATTGTACAAACATTAAATGAATAATGATTAAATTTTGGCCGGTGTGTGGTTATTCTAATTAAACCAAGATTCCTGAACAGTGTTCCCTTTTCCACAGAATGGTGGTTCTTGGCTGAAAGTCCAAAAGATCAGCCTCAATTTTCAAATACTTTCCCCTCATACCACTCAAAAGAATTTGCAGGGGTGATATAAGCAAATACGTTATGCTAATGAGAGTACCAGTAGCCCTTTTTCTATGAAATTACCGAGCCATATGGCCCAAAGCTGACTTGGCTTTCCTTCTTTCTGAGGTGGGTAAACTGAATGCCCAGCTTGACGGCTCAAGGGAGAGACACTGCATGCTCCAAGCTCCACTTCTTTTCATGCTTTGATTCTTTTATCTTTTAAGCTTTTAGAAATAAGTGTTTACTGCTTGCAGCTTTTATCATAGAAGAGTCGGGTGCTGCCACGAGTAGCCTCCTCCACTTGCTTATCATTGTTTTAATGTGATTTTAACTGCCTATTTATTTATTTATTTATTTATTTATTTATTTATTTGTTTGTTTGTTTGTTTGTTTGTTTGTTTATTTATTTATTTATTTATTTATTTATTTATTTATTTATTTATTTATTTATTTATTTATTTATTTATTTATTTATTTATTTATTTATTTATTTATTTATTTATTCATTCATTCATTCATTCATTCATTCATTCATTCATTCATTCATTCATTCATTCATTCATTCATTCATACTCCACCTATCTAGCCAAGCGACCACTCTAGGCAGCTTTTAATATTTCACCTTATAGTTTAACTGGAACTTTGGATGGTTGCAAGGAAGAAGAGCACCACATCACATAAGGCAACGAAGGGCTTCTACTGTCTTAACTATTTGAATGAAGATTTTGTCTCTTGGTTTCTGGTTGGAGCATTTCTTTTGACTTTGTTTCACACCTGTGGCTTTAAACAGCCCTTGCAAAACTACAAGCCTCCTCACAATGGATTTCCAAACTTTTACTTTATGAGAACTTCGACAAAGCACGCCAGAGAAGAGTGACAGGATGAGAAGCTGTTGAGGTGAAAATGGGAGACAGATTGTCGTCAGTGAGAGGAGCAAACTGCTCTGAACCTGCAATCAGCAAATCCTCACATTCTCATCGACCTGCCACACAGTGTATTGAGTGCAAATGGGAAATAAACATCATAGATCAAGCCCGGGTCATCACCCAGGCAAAGCAGTGAAGCAACTGACAATAGATAAGCTTCTAACAACCAACTGCTCAATGAGTAATTTAATGGCTGGGGTCCCCGTAGACCTAAGCAACCAATTTGCAATACTGAGGGAATGAAACGCTTCCAATCACTGAGGGGCTAAATGCTGAATCTTCCCTGCCCTCCCCTGTTAAGGCAGTTTCAGGTGCCTACCCGCTTAGCAGAACACTGCCTGCTCACAGCTCAAACTGTCACCACAATATTTAATAATCTACAAAGGGTGTGTCATAAAATGAATGCGGTGGAATCCGCTTTGGGGAAACTCACAAAATCACTGACCCCAGCACCAAGACACCCTCAACCAAACAGGAATGTGCAAGGCAACCAGATGGGGGGAAACAACAATACTGATCCGCCAAAAAAAAGAAATCCCCAACACCAACCTGCTCAGCACTTAAAGGAGGCTGCAAGGAACACGAATATCTTTGAGCCTGCTGAGATCCTGATGCAAATCTCACCCATCTCCATCAATAGCAGGAGATGGGATTCACAGGAGACAGCTTTAACTTCCCTAAGTCAACTGTGAATGGCAGAAGCGCACAAAATAGACCTAACAACCATTAAATGGCTTCCTCACTCCAGGGGGTCAAAAGAGGGTACAACTCTCTTTTGAACATGCAGTGATTTATTTATTTATTTATTTATTTATTTATTTATTTATTTATTTATTTATTTATTTATTTATTATTTCTACATACTCCACCTATCTGGTCATTGTGATCCCATTCATGCTACTCAAAATAGTGGAGGGTCATATAAAACACACGTCTAGTGTTGTAATCTGGAAATTTATAATAGGAGGGCCACAGTCACTTTCTGCCTGCGAAAGCTGTGGTGGTCTAAGGCAGAGGTCATCAACCCCTCGGTCCGTGACCCAGTGCCGGTCCCTTGCATGACCCAGACCAGGCCGTGAAGACAGACTTTCCCCCTTCCCCCCTGCACGCACTCCCCTCCCCACAGCTGCTTAGCGCACACCCACGTGTGCCAGCACCGGCGTGACCGGTCTCTCACCCCTTCATGCATGCACCCCCGCGGGCAAAGCAGCTGTGGGGAGGCAAGTGCATGCAGGGAGGGAGGGGGGAGGTCTGTCTTTGCGGCCTGGCAGCAGTGGTGATGGGGATGGTGCAGGGCCGGGAGAGAGTGAGAGAGAGAGGCAAGCAAGCATTTATGTCTACATCAGGAAGGGAACAGAGGTAGGACATCCCCCAGTAAGGAGGCAGAAAGAAAACGTAAGCTGGTTTGGGGTATTCTCAGCCTCAGGTTGGGAACCAAAGCCCATTTGCCAAGTTCTTGCCATGCCTCCAGCACGCACACATGCTCCCCCACTGCTTCATGGGTGTGCAGGAGTGCCTGCTCACCTCACCCCCCCTTGTGCATGGGCACATGCTTGAAGGGGTGCAGGAATGCCTGCCAGCGCCAGCAGCCTGGGAGTCTGAGCATGGCCAGGGTGCGCTCTCTGGCTGCTCGCCTCCTAGGCTCCAACAAGGCCAGGGTCACTGCTCTTCGCCACTCTCAGCAGGCCAGTGCTGCTGCTGGTGCCTCTAGCTCCAGAACCGGCACCAGCGGATGCTCGCCGGGGCTGCCGTGCCAGTCTTCAGCGCTCACCCCCCACCATCCACAATTTGAATTTCCCACCACGGCCCCCACAGCCCTCTGGCGCACGTGATCCCCCACCACTTCGTGCATGCATCCAAGAGCGTGAGGGGCCGCCCCACCTTCCTCAGAGGCTCAGCCGGTCCCGCAGTAAGGAAAAGGCTGATGACCTCTGCCTTAACCAACAAAACCCACATCATCAAAGCAATGGTTTTTTCCTGTGGTGATTTATGGAAGCAAGAGCTGGACCAAAAAGAAAGCTGACCACCGAAAAATTGATGCTTTTGAATTGTGGTGCTGGAGGAGACTCTTGAGAGTCCCCTGGACTGCAAAGAGAACAAACCTATCCATTTTGAAGGAAATCAAGCCTGAGTACTCACTGGAAGGACAGATCCTGAAGCTGGGGCTCCAATACTTTGGCCGTCTCATGAGAAGAGAAGACTGTCTGAAAAAGACCCTGATTTGAGGGAAAGTGTGACGGGAAGAGGAGAAGGGGACGACAGAGGATGAGGTGGCTAGACAGTGTCATCGAAGCAACCAAGATGAATTTGACCCAACTCCGGCAGGCAGTGGAAGACAGGAGGGCCTGGCGTGCTCTGGTCCATGGGGTCACGAAGAGTCAGACACGACTTAACAACTAACCAACAACAAACCTGGTAAGGCTGGTGTGCAAGGTTTAAATTACACAGCTAAAGAGTTGTAAGCTTAAATAAGTGAGTAATTGAAATCTAGGAAAGAGAAGCTTGCCCATAGTTGCCCACTCACACACCTTCTCGGTCTCACCCAATCTAGAGAAAAGGTGGTGGAAGCTGGGAACTACAGTTTGGCTCCTTCTCCTAGTAGAATGACTTCTCTAAGGAGACGCGTCCTGACAAAACTATACATTCAAAACTGCAACAGGTCTTTCTTTCCACATTATTGTCCTGCCATTCTCTGTGTTCTTTCAGAAGCCATAGATGTATCAATATTTCCTTAATTTTAATCTGGGAAGAGTAGGAAAATAGGTGAAAGTTGCAGGTCCCTAATTCAAAGTGTTTGTCGTTAAGTCGGTGAATTATGGAGTGGACAGAACCCTGCTGAGCCCAGTATGTGCTGAGAATCTGGCCTGGAACATGAAATCCAGTGGCAGCAAATATTTTACTGGTCACCCTCGGAAAGAAGCCGGGATCATAATTTAAAAATGTTGGTGTCAACTGTCCAATCAGCAGCTGAAATCTTGCTCCTGCTTGGGGTGATAAACCACAGTACAATAAATTAACTGAATCAATAGAGATTAAGTAAATCAGCGCTTTAGGCTCCATGGATGGGCCATTTCTATTTGCCACTTCCTGTACTATACTATGTTGCAATTTGAGTAGGCTTATTGGAATGAATGCAGTTTAGGGGGATTTAACTCACCTAATCCCAACGACTGGCTGACTGACTCCCAAAGAGTCAATGGGCCTTCTTTGGTGCAACTTACTAAGCAAAGTAAAAGGATTTTTATCAGTTGTATAAATCTCTGGTCTTTAATATTTTAAAATAGCCTCAGACACAGACAACACGGGGAAGCTGAGAATCAAATGAACACACACGGGACATTTGTGGGTAAAACAGAAAACCAAATACATATAAATCTCCAGACAAATTAATTTTCCCCTTCGACCACCAGATTCCTCTATGCTGGAGATTCTGTGTTGCTCCCAGAATTCTCTGCAAATCCTAGAGTAAAATTTTCCACAGCTGATGCCATTGAAAATCAGCAAGCTGGGAGTGAACAAGGAAGAAAAGCCTATAATTGCAATTAGCAGTAGGATTCCAGCAGAAAGAAACAGAGACTTCCAAGGAAAGGCTCCTTGCGTCTCTTCTGGTTTTCCTCAATGATTTATTTCTTTTCTTCCAACTCTGTAACTGGATGTTGAGATTTCCTGGGCCATTGAAGTCATCTGGGTGAGTTAACGGGAATATTGGGAGCTTCTCAGAGGGAACAGAAGGTGAAACAGAGAAGATGGCTTAGCAATGGAGGATAATGCAGAGACAGAAAGAGAGACTGTGTGTTCTTCCCCTTGTGCTTGAGCTGGGGCAGGAGAGAGTTTCTGCAAGGGTCCCTTTTGAGACATACAAGCCACAGAATCCTGTAGATGATGGACAGCTGTTCTGGCCCGTATTTCCAAAAATGTGCACTGTCTGTTAGGAGGCTGACATTTCACCTGTGATCATTCTCTCCCTTCAACTGTTGTTCCCCCTTTCGCTGCAACCAACCTTGGTGTCTTCCAGTCCTCTGTTTCTGTGACTTTACATGTGAGGAGCTGAACCTTCTCAAAGTCCCACTTGATTGAGCAAGGAGAATCCCTCATCCTCCATGTTTCTTCCTGTTGTTAACTGCCCTCAGATTACCTGCAACGTATGGTAACCCAAATGAATTAGCGGTCTCTCAAATGCTCTGGCCTTACCAGCCCTGCTTGGCTTCTCCAAACTCACTGCCCTGCCTTTCTGTGCTGAATCAACCTATCTCGTATTTTGTTTTCCAGTTGTTCATGCACCTTTACCAGGAAAGTTTTGGATTATGGACAGAACTGGTAGCAAAGAAGAAGCACAGATTTATTTTATCAGGCTATGCTGTTTGGATTTTTGGACTCCAGCTCTCAAAATTCTCAAAAAAAAATTCCCAAGGTGAAATTTCAGTCCAGAGACTCACACATTCAAACACCAATATTTCCCTCACCTCCAAGCTGGGCCTCATACTATGAAGGCTACACTGCTGCAATGCCTCCTGGGTGTTGTAGTCTTATAGCTCATTTTGTTCTCTAGGGGGGCCTCTCAAAGACTACAATGCCCAGGAATCATTGCAGGAGGAATTGAAGACGTGGACTGCAGCCTCAAAGACTAGGCCTTGCAACAGGTGAGGGAAAGGCAGGTGTTTGAAGCTGTGAGTCTGTGAACCGGGATTCTCAAAATTCTGCCAGGGGAATTCCTGAATAATTTGTGGAGTTGGAGTGCAAGAGATTCAAATTGTCACATCCTTACTGTCTTCTCTCCGTGGGGTGAGGGAACTTTATCCCTCACATCTGCAAGCAACTGTGGTCCCAACGGTAGCCCTAAAAGGATTGTGCTCTATTGAGGCAGGCGCTAAAGGAGGGTTGAGCTCTGGGAAAAGAATATCATGGAAGGAAAGGCTCCTTTTGAGGGTAAAGAGAAGCAGCTGTGGACAGCAAGCGATGAAGGAGAAGACAACAGCGATAAAGGTATTTCTCTCCCTTCAGAGGTCCTTTCAAATCTGCATGGTAAAGAATTTTTTTAAAACACCAAGAATTAAATGACAACATTTAATTAAATTTAGATGGCTACGCTCAGAGGTTTGTATGCCAGGCACATTTATGGTTTTCCCACTCTCAGAAAGAAAGAAAGAAAGAAAGAAAGAAAGAAAGAAAGAAAGAAAGAAAGAAAGAAAGAAAGAAAGAAAGAAAGAAAGAAAGAAAGAAAGAAAGAAAGAAAGAAAGAAAGAAAGAAAGAAAGAAAGAAAGAAAGAAAGAAAGAAAGAAAGAAAGAAAGAAAGAAAGAAAGAAAGAAAGAAAGAAAGAAAGAAAGAAAGAAAGAAAGAAAGAAAGAAAGAAAGAAAGAAAGAAAGAAAGAAAGAAAGAAAGAAAGAAAGAAAGAAAGAAAGAAAGAAAGAAAGAAAGAAAGAAAGAAAGAAAGAAAGAAAGAAAGAAAGAAAGAAAGAAAGAAAGAAAGAAAGAAAGAAAGAAAGAAAGAAAGAAAGAAAGAAAGAAAGAAAGAAAGAAAGAAAGAAAGAAAGAAAGAAAGAAAGAAAGAAAGAAAGAAAGAAAGAAAGAAAGAAAGAATGAATGAATGAATGAATGAATGAATGAATGAATGAATCAAAACGGAAAAAAAGTTGAACGGATATCTGCCCCATTGAGATTTTATACAATATAAACATTTTATATCTGTTTGATCTATTTTTATATGGACCTCATAGTTATTAGTCCCAACCAAGCTTATTTTGGTATGTTTTGATTTGTCTGAATCCAAAGCATAGCTCAGTATCAGAGTATATGTTGCACCTTTGTTTAACCCTTTGTCTAAGCCCACTAGCTAATGTTGGATTGCAATTCCCATCATCCTGAAATGAGACTATGGCCGAATGATGGTTCAGGTAGCCCAACCACATCAATATTGAACAGGGACTGCTACCGGGAAGTTGTATGCTCGTGCTTCCAACAAGTACCAACCAAAGCTCTACAGATAACTCTCTAGAGGGGTGTTGCAGGATCAAGCACAAGAGACAGGATGTCATCAGGCTATTTTTGCCTTATTTATCACTGTGAATGAATTTTAGTATTGGATCTAAATTTACTCTCAGAATCCCACAGCCTACGAGTCCAAAGAGAAACAGCTGAAGAAGAAGACATTGAGAAATTAAATTTTCCCTAGTTTGAAGAGGGACAAAGGTTTTCTGTTTAATTACACATGCTAATTAACTTAAGTGTATACATTCCTTCATTTTCTGGACCTTCTAACTTGAATACTGAACAAGCAGTGTATGTTAGATCGAGCTGCATGGCTGGTGAGTGGTGGGGCCACTAGGGAACATATCAAGCCAATTCTGTTTCAATTACATTGGCTACCAGTTGCTGCCCGGGCCCAATTCAAAGTGCTTGTTTTGACATATAAAGCCCTAAACAGCTGTAGGGCCGCCTCTTTCCATATGAGCCTACCTGGCAGTTAAGATCTAGCCATGGGGCCCTTTTGAAAGAGCCATCCTTCAAGGAGGTAAGAGGAATGGCTTGTAGGCAAAGAGCCTTTTCAACAGCTGCCCCCAGACTATGGAACGCCCTCCCGAGGGAGATTCGTCTGGCACCGACACTGATGACATTTTGGTGCCAGGTCAAAACCTTCCTGTTCCAGAAGGTTTTTAATTGAACTAATATCAACTGTGGGTCCTGATGGCAATTTTCTAGAGTATATATATTACAGTGGTGCCTTGCTTAACGAAGTTAATTGGTTCCAAAAAAACATCACTATGGGAAAACATCGCTAAGCGAAACACGTTTTCCCATAAAGATGCATTGAAAACCGGTTAATCCGTTCCAATAGGAACAGATTGCCGTCCTTAAGCGAAAATCGCCCTAGGAAACATCTGTGACAAACCCAGACCTACTGGGATATGCCACAGTTTCACTAAGCTGCCACCAACCATTCCCTATAAGAAGTCACACAGACCAGGGATGGATTTTTAACAAATAAAAGAACAAGGTTTATTTACATAACACACAGGGAAAATAAAATGATCAAGTGAATAAGATACAGTAACGTGGCTTAGTCTCAATCATACATACACTAGTTTGGTTCACACAGAACGCATTTAACTAAAGCACAGACCCTGAACCTATCAGTTCTGGCTAACCCTACAGACACCTGAACCTATCAGGTTGGTACTGACTGACACACAGTAGTACCCTGTCTGACACACAGACTCCCACTCAAGCTTCTTCTCTCAGCTCTTCTCCAGCTTCTCACTTCTCCACACAAGCTCCACATATATATACAGTACAGCCCCTCCTCCTGATGTCCCGCCTTCCACTCCCCATAGGATGGAACTTTCCCTCCAAACCCATGACAGACAGGTACCATCAGTGCTGTATGTTACACCTCCCCTCTTTATAAGTTGTTTTGTAGGGGGAAAGCTAAAGTGCTTTTCTCCCAAAAAACAACCTGGATCCAAAACATACAAAAACAGTTATATAACAACATACAATACCATACTTACTTATACTTACACTCCAAACATGTCAATTAGGCATTTAAACATTTACTATTTCCAATACATCAAGTTACCTTTATTCATACAAACCAATCATGTTTAATAAACAGGTACATTTAACTTTTTGGTCACCAAAATATATACATAGTCCATGTTCCTTCGCCGTCTTTATTCTTTGGGTCTTCTTGACAAGGCGTCAGCAACACAGTTCACTGACCCTCTGACCACCTTCACTTCAAAGTCATAGTCTTGCAGGTTTAAAGCCCACCTCATAAGTTTACTATTGTGGGTTTTCATTGTCTTTAACCATTGCAGTGGTGAATGGTCAGTGCACAGAATAAAATGTCTTCCCCAGATGTAAGGTTTGGCCTTCTGGATCGCGTAGACTATGGCCAGGCACTCCTTTTCCACGGTTGCCAGATGTCTCTCACCTTTCTGGAGTTTCCTACTCAGGTAGGACACTGGATGCTGGTCACCATTCTCATCCTCCTGGCAAAGAACTGCTCCTACCCCGCTGTTAGACGCATCGGTGTAGATGATGAACTCCCGGTCGAAGTCTGGAGCACGCAGCACTGGATAGTTGATGAGGGCCTCCTTCAACCTCTGGAACGCCTCCTCACAGTCGCTGGTCCACGGGATGCGGTCATCAGCCTTCTTCCTCGTCAGATCGGTCAGCGGAGTCGCTATCTCGCTAAACCTCGGGATGAACTTTCTGTAGTAGCCCACCAACCCAAGAAATGATTTGACTTTTTTCTTGGTGTTGGGTCTGGGCCAATCACGAACTGCTTCCATCTTGGCCTCTAGGGGTTTTATCACTCCTCCCCCTACTATGTGACCCAAGCACTTTACTTCTGGGCTACCCAGCTGCAGTTTGTTCTCTTTGCAGGGCCTAGGCCAAAGCACTCCCTCCCCTGGGTTAAAGTGCCTCTCCCTGGCTTCCTGGTCATCCCAAGCTTTCTTTCTGACCTTTTGAGCTTGCAGGGTCTCTGCTGCTAGCTCTAGGTTTCTCTTTAGGTCATTCATCAAGGTGTCTATATATGTCACCACATCTTGTGGGTCATCCTGGGTGATCTGCTCCCAATTTTGTTTGATCAAATCAAGGGGCCCTTTCACCCTTCTCCCAAATAAAAGTTCAAATGGACTGAACCCGGTACTAGCTTGTGGCACTGATCGATAAGCAAACAAAAGGGATTGCAGCTTCTGGTCCCAATTGTTTGGATTCTCTGCCAAGTAAGCCCTAATCATGCGCATCAGAGTCCCATTGAACTTCTCCGTTAACCCATTACTTTCAGGGTGATAGGCAGTGGTTTCCTTGTGCTTAATTCCACAGATTTGCCATAAGCGTTTCATGAGCTTCGATGTGAACGATGCGCCCAAATCTGTGATTATTTCTGAGGCAAATCCCATCCTGGACATATACCCCACCAAGGCATCTGCCACTGTGTTAGTTTCAATGTTAGTCAAGGGTATGGCTTCAGGGTACCTCGTGGCATGGTCCACAATGGTGAGAATGAACCGGTTCCCCCTCTTTGTGGCCTTGGGCAAAGGTCCCACAATATCCACCCCTATGCATTTGAACGGAGTGTCAATCACAGGCAAAGGGCACAACTTTGCTTTGGTCCTGTCACGATTATTCCCCTGCCGCTGACACACATCACATTTTTTACAGAACTCCCTGATCTGCTTCCCTATGTCAGGCCAGTAAAAATTCTGTGTGATTCTCTGCTGTGTCTTGTTCACCCCTAAGTGCGCAGCAAACATGTCAGAGTGCCCCCTTTGTAAGATCATGGGGCGATACTTTTCAGGTACCACTAGCTGACTTCTGATCCCATCTCCCCCTTTTGAGATATTCCTCAGGGTCTCTCTATATAAAATCCCCTTTTTCTCTAGAAATCTCACTGGGGTTTCAGGTGTTAGCTGGGCGTCTGTCACCTGTTCAAAACACTTTTGGAGAGTGGCGTCTGCCTTCTGCTCTTGGCCAAATCTGCTGTCTGTGGTTAAGGTTTCCACCACAGCTTCGGCACTCCCCTCTGCTTCCGTCTCGGGCTCATCAGTACCCCCCTGAACTGTCCCCGTGGTGGCTTGTGAGCGTGTAATCACTAGCACCCGTTTCACATGTTCAGCCAGGTCATTTCCCACGAGCACGGCTGCTGGCAGAGTCGATGAAATCGCTAGCCGCCAAACTCCCTTCCAGCCTTGAAAGTTCACAGGTACCTCAGCTACTGGCAGCGAGATCACCTGTCCCTCAATCCCTGCCACCTTTATGCTCTCATTTGGGATTATATACTCCCTAGGAATAATATCTGGATGGCACAGGGTCACCTGGGAACAAGTATCCCTTAACCCCCTGTACTGATGGTCAAGTATTCCTACGTCCACCCCTGCGGTTTCAAACAACTGTGAATCTGTTCTCACTAGCAAGCAGCGCTTGACCTCCACAAGAGGACCATTTTCCCCAGCCTGATCAGCAGATGTAGCTGTTCCAGATTGAGTAGCCATGGCAACAGGCTCCCTCAGTGGCAAGGAGCTTTGCTCTTTCTGGACACAGAACACAGCTTTTGGCTTGGTTCCACTCAAATCATGAGGCGAATTTCCCTTTAGCTGCTTCCATTTCTCACACTCTGAGATTAGGTGGCCCTTTCCCTGACAGAAATAACATTTTCTGCTGTACTTGGAGTCTTTCTCATCTGGTTTTAGTTTTCCCTCCAAAATCTGGTTCCTGGACTGGCTCTGCCCAGAAGTTTTATCAACAAAATGGCCGCCCATTTTTGGCGGGCTCTGAACTAACCCTTTGGAGTACTTAGGGTCCCATGTTTCCCTCATGTTTTCTTCAGAATACTTCAGGTTTTGATGTTGTGCCTTAACTTGTGTGCCTTCTTTTGGTTTCTTTTCTAGCTGCAATTTCTTCTCTTTTATTCTCAAATCCAGCTCCTTTTGCTTAGCCTCAAACTCAGCCCTGATCTGTAAAATTTCTTCCTCAGCCCTAGCTTTTATCTCTTTTACTTTTTCTTCAGTCTTATCTCTGATTTCTTTTAATTTAATGTCTTTTTGCTGATTATATTTTTCAAGATCCTGCTCACTTTGTCTGGCCTGAGCCTCATACTTTTCTCTTTCCGAAATTTCTTCAACTGATAAATTGTTATTTTTCTTATTTAGGAATGTTAATTTTAATTGTGCCATTCTAAGTCTGTGTTTCAGTTCCATCTCTTTCATCCTCATGGCCATTCCCCTTTCCTTGGCATCTGCCTCTGCCTGCCTGATTTCAGCTCTCTCTGGCCTCCATCTCCCTCACCCTCAGTTCATGCTGTTGGGCTAGGAGCATTTTCCTGAGTTCTGGGTTCTGCTCTCCCGTGCTGTCCTCCTGCACTGAGCCAAATTCATCCTCAGAACCCTGGTCCACCTGGGGTTCTTTCACTTCACCCATTTCTGCCATTTGGCTTCGAGTCAAGGGCATAATCCCCCCTCCAGAACAGGCTGCTTTCAAAAGTCAAGCCTCAAAATAAAGCGACCACTTTTTTTCTCTCTTTCTTTTGCCTCAGAACCAGCCTTCTATAGATTGCTGCTGTTCTTCAGCACTAACTTGCAACTGTTGCCAGCCGGAGTCCACCCCCTCTGCTAGGCCTCTCAGCAGACAAGCTAGATCACTGCTATTTCACTCAGCTTTGCCTCAGCTTTTTCCCGCCAAAACAGGTTGCCTCAGAGCTCCCTAATCTAGTCTCCCCAATCTGAGGTTACACGTTCTTCTACTAGCGTACCTCCCCGTGAGGTAAGCCTAGACGATTACCTACGTGCTCTCAGATTGTCCCTGACTAGACCCCCCTTGCTCTGGGCACACTTGCCAAGGCTTTGCTGGACCACTGGACAACTGGACCAGTCGTATCCCACACGCTGGACACCAATCAATGTGACAAACCCAGACCTACTGGGATATGCCACAGTTTCACTAAGCTGCCACCAACCATTCCCTATAAGAAGTCACACAGACCAGGGATGGATTTTTAACAAATAAAAGAACAAGGTTTATTTACATAACACACAGGGAAAATAAAATGATCAAGTGAATAAGATACAGTAACGTGGCTTAGTCTCAATCATACATACACTAGTTTGGTTCACACAGAACGCATTTAACTAAAGCACAGACCCTGAACCTATCAGTTCTGGCTAACCCTACAGACACCTGAACCTATCAGGTTGGTACTGACTGACACACAGTAGTACCCTGTCTGACACACAGACTCCCACTCAAGCTTCTTCTCTCAGCTCTTCTCCAGCTTCTCACTTCTCCACACAAGCTCCACATATATATACAGTACAGCCCCTCCTCCTGATGTCCCGCCTTCCACTCCCCATAGGATGGAACTTTCCCTCCAAACCCATGACAGACAGGTACCATCAGTGCTGTATGTTACAACATCGTTAAGCGATACAATGTTTCCAACATTGGAATGCATTGAAGCCTATTCAATGCATTTCAATGGTTTTGCGATGTCTGTTTTTGCAATTTTAAGTGTGTCTTAAAAGGTTCAATAATGGTTTTAATTGCTTGGAATCATTAGTGCACCTTGTAAAACATTTGCAAACTTAATTTGGCTTTGTTCTGAGTCTTCGTTAATTTTTGGTGAATTTTTTTCTCCCCCATTGGAAAGCATTGGACCCGATTTTGACAGCTGTCAAACTTGGGTTCAATGCTTTCCAATGGGGGAGAAAATAAAATGATTCCAAGCATTTAAAACAGGTTTCAAAAATATTAAGAAACTTTTAAATGAGCGAAAACAGACATCGTTAAGTGAAAATCGGCCATAGAGAACATTGTTAAACGATGCAGAAAATTCCTTTAAAAAACCCATCGCTAAGCAAATACATCATTAAACGAAGCAATCGCTAAGTGAGGCACCGCTGTAATTGTATTTTAATTGTTTTATCTTTTTAATTGTATTTTAATTGTTGAAAGCCACCCAGAGATCTTTGGGTAGTGTGGGCAGCATATAAGTTTTAGTTAGTTAGTTAGTTAGTTAGTTAGTTAGTTAGTTAGTTAGTTAGTTAGTTAGATAGATAGATAGATAGATAGATAGATAGATAGATAGATAGATAGATAGATAGATAGATAGATAGATAGATAGATAGATAGATAGATAGATAGATAGATAGATAGATAGATAGATAGATAGATAGATAGATAGATATTTTAAAAATTTTAAGTGAAGAAAAATATTTCCTGGATATGTAGGTTGAACCCTAGATAATGCATGCAATATTCTGTCTTCTCAAGAACCATTCCCCCCCCCCCCAGTAAACCACTAACTCTTCAATCCACTATGAACTCTCTCCTTCTTCCAGCAGGAAGGAAAACTCCACAGAGTGTCACTAGAAAGAATGGAAGATGAAAATGAGAACTGTCCTGATGCAGAAGAATCCCAGAGGCAGAAGCAGAACCAGGCAGACCTGAGGAAAGACATATCTCATCAACATCTGAGGAGTGTTGACTGTGAAGAAGAAACGGGAAAGATATCAAACAGATGTATCCTTCAAAGCTCAGAGTCTGGACAAAACAGCGCTCTGAGGAAAAGCCCTGTGAAATGTCCAAGATGCCACACAGAGGGGAAATTGTGTCATTGCTTGGAGCATAGAAAGAGATTCAGATCGAGCCCAGAAGATACGAGATCTCACACAGGGCAGAAACATATCAAAGCCTTCAGGTCTCAGAAACGCTTCAGTGTTAGCTCTGCCCTTGAAGTATCTCAACCACAAAACTCTGAAGAGAAACCATATAAATGCAAGGAATGTGGGAAGAGCTTCAGTGCCCATTCAAGACTTAGTAGGCATCAAAGGGTACACACAGGAGAGACGCCCTACAAATGTCATGAATGTGGAAAGGGCTTTGGGCAGACTTCACATCTTAGAGTACACTTGCGAATTCATAAAGGAGAGAAACCCTATAAATGTGGTGAATGTGGGAGGAGTTTCACCCAATCCATACATCTCACAATACATCAACGAATTCACTCAGGGGAAAACCCCTACACTTGCAAAGACTGTGGGAAAAAATTCAGGCATCTTTCAAATTTAACCAGACATCAGTACTTGCATTCAGGGAAGAAACCCTATCAGTGCAATGAATGTGGGAAAAAGTTCAGCTTGAAAGAACACCTTACAGTACATCAACGAACTCACTCAGGAGATAAACCCTATATGTGTGATGAATGTGGGAAGAAGTTCAGCCAGAAAGGAAATCTTATAGTACATCAACGAATTCACTCGGGAGAAAAACCCTATACATGCAAAGAATGTGGAAAATGTTTCAGCGATGCCTCAAATTTAAAAGTACATCAGCGCTCTCATTTAAGGGAGAAACCCTATCAGTGCCAAAAATGTGGGGATATGTTCAGCCAGAAAGAAAACCTCAAGGTACATGAACGAATTCACACAGGGGAACAACTCTACACATGTGAAATTTGTGGGAAAATGTTTAGGTATCCCAGGCATTTTACAGTACATCAGCGCTCTCATTCAGGGGAGAAACCCTACCAGTGTGATGAATGTGGGAAAAAGTTCAGCTTGAAAGCAAACCTTACAGTACATCAGCGAACTCACACTGGAGAAAAACCCTATAAGTGTGATGAATGTGGGAAGAAGTTCAGCCAGAAAGGAAATCTTATAGTACATCAACGAATTCACTCGGGAGAAAAACCCTATACATGCAAAGAATGTGGAAAATGTTTCAGCAGTGCCTCAAATTTAAAAGTACATCAGCGCTCTCATTTAAGGGAGAAACCCTATCAGTGCCAAAAATGTGGGGATATGTTCAGCCAGAAAGAAAACCTCAAGGTACATGAACGAATTCACACAGGGGAACAACTCTACACATGTGAAATTTGTGGGAAAATGTTTAGGTATCCCAGGCATTTTACAGTACATCAGCGCTCTCATTCAGGGGAGAAACCCTATAAGTGTGATGAATGTGGGAAGAAGTTCAGCCAGAAAGGAAATCTTATAGTACATCAACGAATTCACTCAAGAGCAAAACCCTATACCTGCAAAGAATGTGGAAAACAGTTCAGATATCTTGCTGATTTTACAATACATCAGCGCTCACATTCAGCAGCGAAGCCCTATCGCGGTGAAGACTGTGGGAAAAGCTTCACAGCTACGTCAGACTCTACAGATCATCAAAAAGTTCACATTGGGGAGAAGAAACCATATAAATGTGAAGAGTGTGGGGAGAGCTTCTGCCAGAGCAAGGACCTTGGACAGCACAAACAAATTCATTCCAGCGAAAATTCCTATCCATGCCGAGATTGTGGAGAAAACTTCCGTTGCAGAGCCCAGCGCATCAGACACCGGCAGATGCACAGAGAGGGGAAGCTTTGAAAAGTGCACAAAATGTCTTCCTTCAACTCCATCCCCATTATCCATTTTGCAACAATAAGTAGACAGTCACCTGGGTGATATGCTGTAAATGAACTTTTTAATATGGTGAAGGAGGATGTGTTATGTGCAAATCCCTGCCTTGTGTTCTGGGGGTGGGATTTTTTAAAAAATTGTTTTAATCGTATGTTTTACTGGAATGGTTTTAACACGATCCAAACTTTATCGTTTTACGAAAATTGCCTTTATAATCGAAATAAATGTTCAGATTGGAATGAGACGTCTTCCGAGAATCAGCCTGAATTATGAAAATAAGGATGTTGACTGGATGAGCGTGGATAATTTTGAGCATTTTTACAAGACCACTCCTGACGACGTTTGTGTGAGTTATGGCAACCTGTGAGGGTTCAACTTTGGGGGACCCTTTCAGGTCCTCTGTCCCAAACAAATCACAGTCACTTTCTTGCTTCAAACCAATAACATTAACTTTGAACTCAACCGGTAACTTATTCACAGGTAACACATTCTATGTTTTACTCTTCTCTCCTTAACGGAGGGATAAAGGGGATCCAGCCGCAGTTTATGGGTTGCCTTAGGCCAGCGATCGCGAACCTTTTTGAGCCTGAGTGCCCAAACTGCAACACAAAATCAGCTTATATATTTCAAAGTGCCAACACTACAGTTAAACCTGAATCCTGAGGTTTTAGTTTGGGGGGGGGTACTGCTCCTGCACTATAAGGGTTAAGTGCTTGGGTTTTTCCCCCCTAGGGGCAGTATTAACAGAGAAATACTTACCGGTCCTTCAATCCCCTGTTGGGCTAAACCAGTAATGGCCGCCATTGCACCCTTCCGCTGGACCACAGGACCAGCAGAGGGAAGTGTGGAAATCTGGGATCGGAGGGTGGGTAAGTATTTCTCGATAGCGACTTATGGATTGTGTGCCCACAGAGAGCCAGCTGTGCCATATGTGCCATCGATTCACCCACCATCGCTGCCCTAAGCTGATGGGAGCAAAGGTGTTCCCATTTAGTGTGTCCTTCACAAAGCTCCCCTGCCTTCCGCAGGGACATGCAGCCACTTACCCAAACAATTTATGCCCTGTCACCTTATTAGTTAGACGTGATTAACTGCAGTCAATTATGCAAGCATTAAATCAGGGGTCTCAAGTATGCGGCCCACGGGCCATTTGCGGCCCGCCAGATGATAATTTGCGGGCCCCGCCTTGCCTGCCCCCAAGTGCCCACGCGTCCTCTGCTGTCAAGAGTCAAAAAAAGAGCCTTGCCTCGCTCACCAGCTCTCCCCCAAAACAGCGCCTCTTGCACCCTCAATCTGGAACTGCAGCCTGTCAGCCAGCCAGCCTGTCTGCCGGCTGGCAGGCTGCAATTCCGGATGGAGGGTGCAAGAGGCGCTGTCTTGGGGGAGAGCCGGCGAGCGAGGCGCACTGCCAGCCCTTTCCCCCAAGTGCCCGAGCCGCCGCTGAGCGATGCCTGAGAGTGGAGCTCACTCCCGGCCCGGCCTCAAAGAGTGCCTCCAAGCCACCAACAGCAGCTGCCACTGCCACCACCTCTTCCAGAGAAGCGGTTCTCTGGCTCTCTTTTTCTCTCTGCACCCCCTACACCAGCCTGGCCAGCATCCTCCTCAGCGCCCCACAGTGTTTCCTCCTCTTCGTCCTGCTTCAGCTGCCTCGGCTCTTGAGGCTGCCTGGGCTCACCTCACAAAGTTTGATCCTCTGTCGTGGTGGGGGTAGCTGCTGCTGAGTGCGCCTTTTTTTAAAGGGGGCCCTCAGAGGGTTGCTGGACCTCCATGCATGTGTGCGCGTGTGTTTTTGGGCGTCCGCACGCACCTGTGGAGGAGCCCGCCCTGTTCTGTTTAATTTTGCAGGTACTGATGGGAGCTTTTCTCCTTTGGCAAGGCATTTCTGTGACACCCCCCGCCGATGCTCCAACCCTTTAATGACAGAACTGCCCTGACTTACAGAACAGCTCCAACTCCCAGGGCACACTTTCCGTTCTATCATGGAACATCGCCGGGTGGCAAAATAAGTTTTGATATTTTGCTGTTGTTAAGTCATGTCCGACTCTTCATGACCCCATGAACCAGAGCATGCTAGGCCCTCCTGTCTTCCACTCCCTCCCAGAGTTGGGTCAAATTCATGTTGGTAGCTTCAAAATTGGGAGAGGCCGTGATGCAAGCCTGCCTCCAGGCTGAATGCTCAGAGGTCAAGGTTTCCCATCTGTTGAGGTCCATTCCTAAGGCCTTCAGATCCCGCTTGCAGATCTCCTTGTATCGCAGCTGTGGTCTCCCTTTGATCAAAATAAAGGGAACTCTTTTGATCGAGTTTAGCATTAATATTAAAATAAGTATTCTGCCTGGGGGCCAGAAAGGTTTGCCTTTCCCAAAGCTGGCTGCTCTCCATTATTTGGATCTGTTTGTTTATTTATTTATTTATTTATTTTATATCCCACCTATCTGGTCGGTTAAGACCACTCTAGGCGGCTAACAGCATAAAACAGTATAAAAAAATTGAAATAGAAGAAACTTTAGGAGGGAGGAAAGAATAGGAGAGGGAGAGGAGAGGGCATCAGGAATTGTCTGGAGGGAAGGCCTGCCAAAACATCCATGTTTTTAGTTGATTTATAAAGATACCCAGCGAGGGTGCCACGTGAATCTCAGGAGGTAGGTTGTTCCAAAGGCGAGGAGCCATCGCCGAGAAGGCCCGATTTCTTGTCTTTACCTTCCGGGCCTCCCTCGGCATTAGGCTCCTCAGCCTCACCTCCTGGCTCGCACGAGTGACACGGGTAGATCTTGGTGGTTTCACTCCTTTTGCAGGGGAGGGACATGTCAACCTGTCTTGGCCGTAGAAACAGATCCTGCCCAGTTACCACAGAACAACAACAAGAATATCTCTCACCTCCGTCTCCCCTGCCTTTTGTCCTTGGGACAAGACACTAAGGAGAGCCATAGTGGGGTTATATAAAACACACGTCTAGTGTTGCAATCTGGAAATTTATAATGGGAGGGCCACAGTCACTTTCTGCCTGCCAAAGCTCTGGTGGTCTAAGGGAGATGTTTAGGTGCTGAGGGAACTGGTGCTCTCACGGTCACAACGAAATGAAACACAGCCTTGTTTCCTTTTTCCAGAACTTGTTTTGTAGCAGTCAAGGCATGGAAATGGAGTAAAGCAGGGGTCTCAAACATGCGGCCTGGGGGGGAGCAATTGTGGCCCGTGGGAAGATCGTTTGTGGCCCCCTCCTTAATATGAAAGTTTAAGGAGTCGGGGCAGCGACGGCGGCACCTACTTGGTAAATGCGGGGCTTCCTCCCCGCCTCGTAGGGGCTGGGTCCCACCTGCCCCCCCAAAGTGCCCACGTATCCCGAAGGGGAGCCCTCTCCCTGCCCAGCAGTCTTCTCCCTCAGGGGTTTGGCACCATTGCGGCTTCTGCTTTTAGGTCTTTCTCTCCCCCCCCCACCACTCTTCACGGGTCACCTGACAAGGCTGCTGCTGCTGTCTGTGGAGACACAACGCTTCTTCCCCCCGCCTGGCACTCCCTGCCCAGACGTGCTGTGGGAGGAGGCGCAGCCCTTTAAGGATCATGTCCTCTGTCCAGCAGGCAATACCAAAAAACCTAAAAATGTCCAGCTTTTGTATCTCCACCCCCTCCCCCACCCCCTGCAGCCGAACTTCTCCCTGTTACTTCCTTGGTTGTGGTACTTGTAAATCCTCCTGTTCTTTCAGAGATTGGAGATAAGGTGGCTTGATTGTTTAGGGCTGTAGAACAGCCTCAGGCAATCAATCCCCAGCTTGTGGATGGCAGCTTCTGCCCAGAGCTGAAAAAGGAAGGAAGGTGCAAGAGAGATGGATGGATGGATGGATGGATGGATGGAAACGAACAGGAGAGGTGTGGAGTGAAGTGAGTGCACTTGCTTGTCTGCTGGAGGGGAGACTGGTCTGGGGTTTGGGGGTGGCATTTCAGAGCCAGGGAAATAGGGGGTTGTCCGTCCCTCCTTCCTCCTAAAGCTGGGGAAGCGGAGGCACTTTTATCCCCCCCTTCTGCCCTGACCCCCCCAACTCTGGGGCATGTGCAGAGCGCATTTCCAGGTCCAGGAGCATATGCAGAGTTATCCCCCATGCTTGTGGGAGCCGAAACACACACATACAAGCGTATTTCTCTCAGCTTGAGAAATTGCAAAGGGTGAAGAAAATGGCTCTGTGTGTGTGTGTGTGTGTGTGTGTGTGTGTGTGTGTGTGTGTGTGTGTGTGTGTGTGTGTGTGTGTGTGTGTGTAAATTCATTTTCTGCACCTTTTGCATTTCTCAAGCTGAGAGAAATCCACACCTTCTGGATTTTTTCCCTGTTTTTTATAAAGTGTTTCAACTTTTTAAACTTTTTATTTCACTTTATTATGCTTTTATTAAAATAAAAAAATCAATAACTAAAACAAGGGGATGGGTCTCCATTAAAGGAAGGAATAGATTGTCTCCATTGGTCCTGGGAGCCCAGTAAGTGTATATGTATATGTAGTTTTGTAGTCCAAAAAATGTAACTTTCCCAGTCTTGACCTTTCAAGACTGAGTAGGTTGAATATATTGCCCCATGATCAAAGAGCTATTCTCCCCAATACCTAATTCCAAAAGCGACATACCCCCCCACCCTGTGCACAGAGCCCCCCCCGAATACGTCCTCATTTGTCCTCCCTTTTGGCTTTCTATGTCCTCCTTTTCGTACACATGTATCCGGCAACTCTACCCTTAAAGGATTGTGCTCTAGTGTGGCAGGCGCTAAAGGAGGGGTGAGCTCTGGAAAAAAAACAATGGAAGGAAAGGGTCCTCTTGAGGGTGAAGAGAAGCAGCTACAGACAGCACGCGACGGAGAAGACAACAGCGACGAAGGTCCTTCTCTCCCTTCAGAGGTCCTTCCAAATCTGTAGGGTATCGATTTTGTTTCGTTTTGTTTACAGCAAGACATTAACACTGACATTTTATCACATTTCAATGGCTAGGTTCGGATGTTTGTATGCCAGGCACTTTTCAAGTTCATTCCACTCTCCAAAAAAAAGAGTTATTTAAAAACACACACAACCAATTCTGATTTCTCTCTGGAAAGGTTTTCCTTCTGACTTCTCTGTGGTTTCCCTTTCAACAGTCCCTGCTGACACTGGTTCATGCTTCAAATGGTCAACTTTTACTTCAGGAACAACCAAGAAACTACTTACATCTTCATTTTCTGTCATGAAAAATTGTTTTTATGTGTATATCTATTGTATAATTTTTAATGTTGTTAGCCGCCTAGAGTGGTCCTGACACGACCAGATAGGCGGGATATAAATAAAATAATAAATAAATAAATAAATAAACCTATAAACTTTCACCTCTCCCTCCAATGGAGAGAGGTAAAAGGGTTCATGGATTGAATCTCAGACATTCTGAATGTCCTCAAGTCTCTCCAGGCCTTCTCTTTAACATCGAATGCTTCCAATAGCTCCCTGGGCAATGGCAGGTGAAGTAGGGTCAGCGTACCATCTCCCCATCCTTCTCTTTCCTCAGGGTTCATCTCCCAATTTGAAGAGACCCTTGTCCAGCAGGCTGAGGCAAAAGATGCAGTCCCGAAACCAGCAAAATCAGGGAACTGGACAGGGAACAGACTGTATTTGTCTTCAGTGTGGAAGGGATGGTCACTCCCAAATTGGCCTTCTCAACCCCACAAGACACCGTTCTAAGACCTCTATTCAGAGCATGTTACCATAGTCCCTCAGAAGTGAAGAATGCCTTCTAGACCTCATTGGAAACCATTCCCCACCATCTTGTGGGTGATGCTCTCACCCAGCTTCTGGGTCCTCCATGCCTCCTCCTTGTCTGTCTCTCTGTCTCTGTCTCTCTTTTCGATCCTTTTCTTCTCTTCTTGCTCCACTCTCTGCTTTCTCACTCCCCCAAGTAGGAACACTTTCTAGGAAAACACTGTTTTCTGTGTGTTGCTGCTTCTTCTCCTGGAATCATTCATCTTTCCCAACTGGGGTTGCAGTAATTTTCCATCTGTATCCATTCTCTTTTCTAGCATCTACTTCTCCATCTTCTACTCCTTTGGCCCCCACTCATGCTTTCTCCTCTATTTATAGCTCTCCCCTCTCTTTTCTTTTTCTCCTCTCCCTGAAGAATGGATTAGGGATGGGATTGGAGGCTTACCACTTTTCATAAAACCAGAGATGCACATTCTTTTTTTTTTCCTTAACCACATGGGAAGAGGAATTTTGAAGAAATTACATCATACTTTGAAGCCCTGAGAAGGAAAACCTCAAGGTTTTGGGGGCACAGAGAGTCTTCTTCTCCATCCTACCAGTACTCAGAAGAGGAATAGAAAGGGAAAGAAAAATACTCTTGGTGAACAACTGGCTATGAAGGTGGTACCAACATGAAGGATTTGTATTTTGGGACCAACTAGATTTTAATGTGAGTGTTTGTGGACAAGTCAACCTCCTCAGAAAAGGAGGTTTGTCTTCCACAGGGAAGAAGAGAGAAGAGGAGGCCGGAGGGAAAGCCTGCCTTACCTCATCCCAATGCTATGATTCCACCATCTTCTGTAGTGACAGGATGTGAAAAAGGTCTGGTTCCTTTCATTTGGAAGTGAGACACCACCTTGTTTCCTTTTCCTAGAACCCAGAGATTCTCCTTTGGGACATCGAAGCCACCATTTTGATCAGCCTGAAAACAGAGCAAAACTGTGGCTCAAAAGCAGGTCTGTTTTACACCTTAGTAGAGATGGGCGTGGAGGTTCGTGCTGGTCAGAGGTTCATATCAAAGATGCTGCATGTTCCCTTCCCCTGCTCACTTACCGGCCAGAGCATGCTCTCCTCCTCCTCTTTGGCTATTCAGCCAGTCCCTGGCAAGAGCATGGGTTTTCCCATCCTGCCTCCTTGTCTGAGACGGTGATCAGCCAAGGAGGCAGAGCAGAGAAGCATGGGCTCCTGCTGGAACTGGTTGAACAGCCAAATAAGAAGAGGAGGGCAGCATGCGATCAGTGTGCGATCCAGCTGGGGAGGTGAGAGAAGAGAATGAAGCACACCTGCAATGCTGTGCATACAAACTGGCACAAACTTTCACTTCCAGGCGCGCCCACGGATTTGGCCCAAGCACTTCATTAGCTCTGGAGCTACTTGTACTTGTCCTCCGCTCTTCCTCAGTAGCATGTTGGACGCCTTCCGACCTGAGGGGCCCATCTTCCAGCGTCATATCTTTTAGCCTTTTGTTTCTGATCATGGGGTTTTCTTGGCCAAGATACTGGAGTGGCTTGCCAGTTCCTGCTCCAGGTGGATGGCATTTAGACAGAACTCTCCACTATGACCTGTCCATCTTGGGTGTCCCTGCACGGCATATTCCATAGCTTCTCTGAGTTACTCAAGCCCCTTCGCCACGACAAGGCAGCAAACCGTGAAGGGGTGGTTAGCTAGGGACACTAAAAGCAATTTAAAAAGCCTTCTTCAGGTATGTGAGTAGCAAAAGACAAACAAAAGATTTAGTGGCACAGCTCCGCAAAGGAGATGGAAAAATGATAACAGAGGACAAAGAAAAGAGGTGCTCAGTACCTATTTTAGTTCCATCTTTTCCCGTAAGACAGACAGTGAACTTCCAAACAAATTGGAAGTCCATGTGGGGGGGGGGGGGACAGGATTGCAGCTGGAGATAGATCAACAAAAAATCAAGGAATACCTCCACCTTGACCTAAAAACAACAAAAAGTCATGTACAGGAAGTGGGAAAAAGGCCAGGCCACCAAGGGTGAGTACAGACAAGTAGCAAGGAAATGCCGGTATGACATTAGGAGAACAAAAGCTGAGAATGAGCTGAGGTTAGCTAGAGACACTAAAAGCAATAAAAAAGCATTCTTCAGGTATGTGAGTAGCAAAAGACAAACAAAAGACATAGTGGCACAACTCCGCAATGGAGATGGAAAAATAACAGAGGACAAGGAAAAGGCAGAGGTGCTCAATTCCTATTTTAGTTCTGTCTTTTACCATAAGACAGACTATGAACTTCCAAACAAATTGGACTGCAGCTGGAGAAAAATAAACAGTCAAGGAATACCTTACTACCTTGAACGAGTTCAAATCTCCAGGACTGGATTAACTGCATCCGAGAGTACTGAAGGAACTGGCTGAAGAACTCTCGGAACCGCTCTCCATTATTTTCTTGAAATTATGGGAAACGGGGAAGGCGCCAGAGGATTGGAGGAGGGCCAATGTTGTCCCTATCTTTAAAAAGGGCAAAAAAGAGGAACCTGGGAACTACAGGTCAGTCAGCCTGATGTCAATGCCAGGCAAAATTTTGGAACAGAAAGCAGTCATTGTCCAAGCACCTAGAAAACAAAGCAGTAATAACTAGAAACCAATACGGATTTGTCCAGAACAGTAGTTCTTAACCTTTGTTACTCGAATGTTTTTGAACTGCAACTCCCAGAAACCCCAGCCAGCACAGTTGGTGGTGAAGGCTTCTGGGAGTTGCAGTCCAAAACTCCTGAGTAACCCAAGGTTAAGAACCAGTGGTCCAGAACATATCCTGCCAAACTAATTTGAACTAGTTTTTTGATCAGGTAACCTCCTTGATAGACAGAAGGAATGCTGTAGATGTAGTATATCTTGACTTCAGCAAAGCTTTTGATGAAGTGCCCCATGACATCCTGATTAGCAAGCTAACTAGGTGTGGACTGGATAGATCATGTGTCAGGTGGATACACAACTGGCTACAGAATCGTACTCAGAGGGTGATGATTAATGGGTCCTTCTTTAACTGGGCGGAGGTAACTAGTGGGGTGCCCCCAAGGCTCAGTCCTGTGCCTGGTGCTTCAATATTTTAAATTAATGACTCTATGATTATTTGGACCAAAACTTCAGCCTTGGAGGAAAAACGTCCTACCTGTTAGAGCAGTACAACAGTGAAACCAGTTACTTTGGGAGTTGGTGAGTGCTCCAACACTGGAAGCATTCAAGAAAAGCTTAGAGAATCACCTGGCAAATATGCTTTGATTGTATTCCTGCCTTGAGCAGGGGGTTGGACTTGATGGCCTTGTAGGCCTCTTCCAACTTCACTTTTCTATGATTCTGTGATTATTTGGACTGAAACCTTAGCCAAGAGGTGCGGAAGGAGACAGAGTGGGGGGCTAGGTCCTAGGAACCCAGAGTTTGAATCCCCCGTTGGTCACAGAATCTCACCAATGATGCTTGGCACTAGTAAAACCGCTCCTTTAACAGAGAGCGAAAAACTCTGTTAGGGTTGCTGTAACTTGGATGCCGCTTGAGACGCATGACTTACAACCTGTGTCAGCAGCTGTATTTCAGGCTGTCAAAATGACTTCATTGCAATTGGAGCATTTATTGGTTTCAAGGCAATTTTCATATAATGATTAATTTAAAATCGTGATAAAAACATTGAAGTAAAAGACGCAATTGGTGCTGACAAAGAATCACAGAGCACGAGACAGGGAGGTCCACACATCACATCCAGTCTTTGTCACTGTCTTCCGACATGCAGACGTTGAGCCAGAGCATTAACCCAGTTGACCGTCTCCTTCCTGATGTAGAATATGCTCAGGAATGTGGGGTTTGTGAACCTTGGGAGGAAGTGAACATTTCCTCCAAAGGATTTCCACATTCAAAGCCAACATGACGTTTCTTTCCAAAGTGCCTTCGTAGGTCCACAAAGGGTTAAGTCAACAGTAGAGCTCTCAGTATCCCTTGAATCTCCGAATGTTTTCTTCCCAGGAGAGACATTCAGATGACATTTCAAAAGTTTAAGGTCATTTTGCAGAATTTTCAGACTTTCCACTCTCTGTGCATAAGCTGATGTGTGAAGCTCTGGGTTTTGCAACCAAGTTTTCCCCCCACATTGTCTCCATTTTAGGGGTTCTCACTGGAGTGAATTTTCTTGTGTTCTTTCAGATCGAACAACCAGAGAAATCTTTCCCCACATTCCTCACATTTATGTGGTTTTTCCCTAGTATGAAGTTGTTGATGTTCTGTGAAGGGTGACTCAGCTGTGAAGCTTATCCCACATTCTTCAGAACGACACGGATTCTTCCGTGAATGTGAGCGCTGATGTATGGTTAAATTAGAGAGACGCGTGAAACATTTTCCACATTCTTCGCACACATACGGTTTTTCCCCTGAATGAATCCGTTGATGTTTGGTGAGGTTTCAACAGGAGCTGAACTCTTTGCCACAGCTTTTACAATGATAGGGTTTCTCCCCTGAATGTGAGCGTTGATGTATGGTTAAACTAAAGAGACGCGTGAAACGTTTCTCACATTCATTGCATGCATACGGCTTTTCTCCGGAGTGACTTCGTTGGTGTACTCTGAGGTGAGACTGTTGGGAGAACATTTTTCCACATTCCTTGCATTGATAGGGTTTCTCTCCTGTGTGACGGAGCTGATGTGCTTTGAAATCTGATGGATCACTAAAACATTTCCCACATTCTTTGCATGTATAAGGTTTTTCCCCTGAGTGAATTCGTTGATGTACGATGAGGTTGGAGTTTTTGGAAAACGTTTTCCCACATTCTTCACAGAGAAAGGGTTTTTCCCCTGAATGAATTTGTTGGTGTGCTGCAAGACTGGAGTTTTGTGAAAACCTCTTCCCACATACTTCACAGGGAAAGGGTTTCTCTCCTGTATGAATTTTTTTATGTTGTCTGAGATACGAATTACTCATGAAGAACTTTCCACATTCATGACATTTGTAAGGACTCTCCTCAGTGTGCATTCCCTCATGTTGCTTAAGTCCCGAATTTCCCTTGAAGCTCTTGCAACATTCTTCACCTTTATACAATTTTCCTTCTGAGTCCACAGGCTGAGTGACTTGAAGAGCTGAGCTAACGCTGAAGCATTTTTCAGACCCTGAGTCTTCATAAGCTTTCTCTCCTGTGGGAAATCCTGGATCTTCTGGGCTCCATCTGGAACTCTCTCCATCCTCCAAAGAAAAACAATAATGTGGGGTTATTTTCTATTAAATTTCATGTATTAATGAAAATTGGCTCATCTCTATTCCTTAAAAAAAATTTATCTCCTAAATATATTGGCTGAGTCTCTTTCTTGGGGTGAAGGTGGTTGAAATATATCCCTCCCCCCCAGAACAGAGGGTGGCACTAAAAAACCCAGGGAATGGAGGCTGAACCAGCGTTATGAGAGGAGTAATTTCCTCATGTTTATGGAGAGTTTTTTCTGTGTTGAAAGCATTTGTTTCTTTGCTTTTGCACTGGGGGGGGGGGGCGCAGGAAAAAGTTACCTGCCTTCTGGGTTGAACATTTTAAATCCACTGCATTTGTTCCCTGCAGAAAAACAGCAAAGGACCAGTTCTCATCACCGTTGATTCTAACACAGTGGCAATGCGTTCCACCGTTAGAGCTTTACACCCTGAGCTTTGGTGAAAAGATTCCTAAAATCCTTCTACATCCTACACCGAATATGGAGATACAAACCTCCCACCTCTCCCCTTTTCTTCCAGTCATGATCCTGCCTTGTTTCCATTCCTATCTGTATTTCTGTGAGGGATCCTGGCCTGTGATGAGGTGGCTTGCAGGCAAGCTGAGAAGCATCATAAAATCTGGACCATTCCTTGCATGGTTAAATGTGAGCGGGAAGTGGAGGTTAGGTTTTGAGAACCACAAAGCCATTTTAGAGAAACCCAGTGGAAGCAGCAGTGGGTTCCCAACGGGTGTGAGTCGATAAAAAAATCTTTTGTATTACTTCAAGAAGTAATTACTAGGAGTTGTTTGGGGTTCTCAGGCTCCGACCTCCTTTCATAGAGGAGGGCACGATGAACGTAGGAAACGCCGTTTAATAACAACGCATCAATTAGAATCCTATCAGGGTTAAAGGAAGCTTTGTGCAACTTGTTGTGGTTAATTGTGTCTAACAAGGTGCCAGGCAATTAACTGTCTTGAGTAATTTCCTGAATTCCCTGGCAAATACCCTGAACCAGTATACCAACACAGATGTCAAGGCTGTATCTTTGTGGAACTAGACAGGTGGTCTGTTCTATTGCTGGTAGTCTTCCCTTAGATTGTTTAATTATCCCAGTGCAGGTGCAGTGCAAAAAGTTTAGGTTTTAGAGGTGAATGTCTTCAGATCAAGAAATCACCGTACACGGGAGGCGTTGGGCGCTGCATCTCCAGAGTCAATGCGTTTATGACAACAACAAAAAATCCAGGTGGGACAGCATGACTCTGCATGACAATGGAAGAAATGGTAGGGGAAGTATTAAGGTCTGTGTGGTTGTGAGAAAAAGGACATGGAGGAGAACCCTCCCATCAATATGTCACCCCCTTCATCCTTCAGAAACTGAGGGCATTATAACCTCCTCTTCACTTAGAGATACGGGTGAAGAAAAGGGGGGAAATGAGCATCCCTGTCAGTTTAGGAGAAAAGTAATGTTCAACAGAGGATGGGTCAGCCATGGAGAAGGACATTAAAATGGGGGGGGGGAGTAGAGAAAGGGGAAGAGCTGGCAGAAGAGAAAGGGGAATCACAAAAAAGGAGAGAAGGCTCCAGGAAGGGATATAAAGGAACAGAAAGATTATTGTGGAAGAGGAGAAAGAATCTGAAGTGAAAGAATCTGAATTACTGGAAGGGCAGGAATGCATCTCAGAATGCAGGACATGCAACAATGGGCTAAAGTTACAGGAAACCAGATTTTGGTTGAATGCCATGAAAATGTCCTAATTGTTACAGAAGTAGAACAATGGAACCAATGACCTCAAAAGGTGGTAAGTGCTCCCACACTGAGAAGTTTAGGCAACTACCTGGCAGATATCCTTTGGTATGTATTCCTACACAGAGTAAAGAGTCAGAAATGATGGCATTAGAGGGCCCTTCCGAATTCATGATTCTGTGATCACCAAAGAGGATGCATGGATGAGGGAGATGGTCCATCTTAAGATCCCCCAAGAAGAAGCAGGGAAACATCGACCTCTTAGAAAACCCTCTATTTGGGGGAGGGAAAGAGAAAATATCACCACATAGAACGTGAAAGGAAGACCAGGGAAGAGACTAGAGGGAGAAGAGAAAACTCATGGAATCCCATCCAGGAGATGATCCAGAGGGGAGCCTCAAGCACAGGAGGAAGGGGATGAGTCGAGAGGAAAAGATGCCGAGGAAAACTGGGTTCAACATCCAGGCTCTGTCTCCTTATGTACAGGCCAATGCCAATCTCCTCCCCAAACCAGTCCAGAGACAACGAATGGACCAAAATGTCCACTGAAAAGACTTATCATTATGTAACCCGGGATGATATGACTCTTTATGTTGTTGTCCTTTGACTCTGAGTTAGAAGCTCTAAATCCTGTTAGAGTTGCTGTAATTTGGATGCAACTTGACAAACATACTCACACAGTCAGGATTCCTATTTCCATATTTCAGGTAGTCTAAAAAGACTTAGCTGGAATCAGATCATTTATTACTTTCAAGGCAATTTTCATAAAATGATGAAGTTAAAATCATGATAAAACCATTGAAGTAAAAGATACAATTGGTGCTGACAAAGAATCACAGAACACGAGGCAGGGAGATCCACGCATCACATCCAGTCCTTGTCATTCTCTTCCGACATCCAGACTTTGAACCAGAGCATTAGCCCAGTTGACCGTCTCCTTCCTAATGTAGAATGTGCTCAGGAATGGGGGGTTTGTAAACCGTGGGAGGAAGAGAACATTTCCTCCAAAGGATTTCCACATTGAAAGCCAAACGTTTCTTTCCAAAGAGCCTTCGTAGGTCCAGAAAGGCTTAAGTCAACAGTAGAGCTCTCAGTATCCCTTGAATCTCCGAATGTTTTCTTCCCAGGAGAGATATTCAGATGGAGTTTCAGACACAACCAAGCAACCAACCAAGTTATCCCCCCCCATTGTCTCCATTTTACAGGTTCTGACTGGAGTGAATTTTCTTGTGTTCTCTCAGTTTGAACAACCAGAGAAATCTTTCTCCACATTCCTCACATTTATGAGGTTTCCCCCCAGTATGAAGTTGTTGATTTTCTGTGAAGGGTAACTCAGCTGTGGAGCTTATCCCACATTCTTCACAACAATACGGATTCGTATTCATTACATGCATACGGTTTTTCTCCAGACTTCGTTGGTGTACTGTGAGGTTAGAGTGTTCGGAGAACATTTTCCCAACATCTTTGCACTGATAGGGTTTCTCTCCTGTATGACAGCGCTAATGTACTTTGAAAGCTGACGGATGACGGAAACATTTCCCACATTCTTTACATGTCTAAGGTTTTTCCCCTGAGTGAATTCGTTGATGTTTTTTGAGGTTTGAACAGTCGCTGAACTGTTTGCCACATATATTACATTGATAGGGTTTCTCCCCTGAATGTGAGCGCTGATGTACTTTCAAAGATGACGGAAAAGTGAAGCATTTCCCACATTCATCGCATACATACAGTTTATCTACTGAGTGAATTCGTTGGTGTACAACAAGGTTGGAAATTTGGGAAAACCTTTTCCCACATTCTTCACAGAGAAAGGGTTTCTCTCCTGTATGAATTCTCTGATGTACTATAAGATCACTCTTCTGCTTGAAGCTACTCCCACATTCTTTGCATGTATAAGGTTTTTCCCCTGAGTGAATTCGTTGATGTACCACAAGGGTTGAACGTGTAGTGAAGCTTTTCCCACATTCTTCACAGGGAAAGGGTTTCTCTCCTCTATGAATTCTCTGATGTACTGTAAGAACTCTCTTATAGTTGAAGCTTCTCCCACATTCTTTGCATGTATAAGGTTTTTCCCCTGAGTGAATTCGTTGATGTACTACAAGGTTTGAACGTTTAGTGAACCTCTTCCCACATTCTTCACAGGGAAAGGGTTTCTCCCCTGTATGAATTCGTTGATGTTCTCTGAGATTTGAATGCCTTCTGAAGCCCTTTCCACATTCATGACATTTGTAGGGTCTCTCCTCAGTGTGCATTCCCTGATGTTGCCTAAGTCCAGAACTTCCCTTGAAGCTCTTGCCACATTCTTCACCTTTATACAATTTTCCTTCTGAGTGCACTGGCTGAGTGACTTGAAGAGCTGAGCTAACGCTGAAGCATTTTTCAGACCCTGAGTCTTCATAAGGTTTCTCTCCTCTGGGAAATGCTGGATCTTCTGGCCTCCTTCTGGAACTCTCTCCATGCTCCAAAAAGTGACACAGACTTTCCTCTGAGTAGCATGTTGGACATTTCACTGGGCTTTTCCTCAGAGGGCTCCTTAGCCCAAACTCTGAGCTCTGAAGGACATGGAGGTGTCTTTTTATTGTCTTTTCCTCTTCTTCCTGACAGACACCTCCACTCAGATAAGGGTGAGGCTTGTTTTTCCTCTGCCTTGGCAATTCATCTCTGTTCCCACAGTTCTCCTTTTCATCCTCCACTCTTTCTGGGGATGTCCCGTGGAGTCCTCCTTCCTCTTCCTGTGCATCATCTGCTGGAAGAAAGAGAAAATTCATGGTGATTAGTGACTTTTGCCATTTAACATGGAAAATATCTATTGTTAAGCCAATGTCCTGCTGCCTCCTTTTCTCTGCTGAGAAAAAAAGTAGATTACAATCATTCGTGACCTGGGTTAACACCTTCTTAACCAACAGAAGTCCAAGGATTTAAAGGAATCAGATTTCCAGTCTTAGTGCTAAAAGTTTTAGGTGGACCTAAACGAATGTTTATTGGCTGAGCACTAAAGTCCAAGAACATTTATTTTTGCTTGGGAAGGGAACGTAAAAGAGAATGCAAATGCAAAAGTTCCTATCAGGAAGAAAAGTGTTTTTCTAAACCTAGCTGGATGAAGAGATCAGTGAATGGAGTGTGGATCTAGAGTCCAAGGGTTCGATCCCCCATGATACCTCTTGGGACTTTGTAAACTTTTCTCAGAATTTGCTACCTTTTCTGTTCAAGAGGCTTAAAACAATTATAGGGGGTATAGAAATCACCCGCAAATTACCCTAGACTTGAAGTTCTATTAAACATACAGCATGAAGATTTTTTTTTTACTACAAGTGTTCCAAGAACAATGAATCAGCTACTCTACTAGCAAGACCACTAACCTAAAACAATTTTTTTAGCAGTCCCCTGTTCTGTTTTGCTTCCCAATCCATACAGAGAAGGTAGTTGATGTACATGTCCAACCTGAAAAGGGGATAGGTCAGCCATCTCTGAGTACCCTCCAGCTGGGAAAAGAGTGTTGTGAGTCAGAATCGACTATACAACACATTAAAAAGATGAAAAATCAGCTTAACTGAGCCACTGAGTTTCTAAGATACATTGCTGGTGCAGTCACACAATTAGAATTAATCGGACATTACACATAAAGTTATTATAAAACAGAGAAGTGATGAGTGGTAATCAAGACAAATGTATACAATGATTAACATGCAGAGGGAAACAGAATAACTTTGTCTCAACTCCAAGAATGAAAAGCTCCCTGATTCTTTTGTAGAAAAGATTTTATACCCGGCAGAGGTCGAGATGCCTCTGATACGCCTGAGGGTAGAGCAGGAGCTTCTTCTTCACCGTCATCTTCTCGGTCCTCCGTGGTCTCCAGCTGCTGCTGCTCACCCTCAAGAACAGTTCCTGGCCTTCCAGATATGCGCCAAGTATTTGTCTTCATGGGCCACCTGGGACAACAGAGGAGAGTTTTGCATGGGACGATCTCATCCACCTGCTTGTTTTGTCATACATCACTCTCTGTTATGCTTATGCAGTGCCCCAAAGCATTCAAATCAATCTCTGAGCTGATAAAAACCTGCAAACTGCATATCCCCACCCCTACACCACCCCTGGAGCTGACTACTCAATTTTCCAACACCAGAAGTACTGAAGGGTGAATCAGCCTTGACTCATGGAATTGAACCTGGCTCATGAGCAGAGTTTTGGCTGCAGAACTGCAGTTAAATTACTGCACCACCACGTACCTCTACCTACCGGTGCTAATGTACTTTCAAAGCTGACGGATCACTGAAACATTTCCCACATTCTTTGCATGTATAAGGTTTTTCCACTGAATGAATTTGTTGATGATTGGTGAAGTTTGAAAAGGAGCTAAAACTCTTTGCCACATATTTTACATTGATAGGGTTTCTCCCCTGAATGTGAGCGCTGATGTGCTATCAACTTTGAGGGAGCACTTAAACATTTCCCACATTCGTTGCATGCGTACCTTTTTTCTCTGGAGTTAATTCTTTGGTGTGCTACGAGGCTGGACGTTTGGGAAAACATTTTCCCACATTCTTCAGAGGCAAAGGTTTTTTCTCCTGAATGAATTTGTTGATGTACTACAAGGTTTAAACGGTTAGCGAACCTCTTCCCGCATTTTTCACAGGGAAACGGTTTCTGTCCTATATGAATTTTTTGATGTTCTCTAAGACTTAAATGCCACATGAAGAACTTTCCACATTTAAGACATTTGTGGCAGCTCTGCTCAGTGTGCATTCCCTGATGTTGCTTAACTACAGAACTTCCCTTGAAGCTCTTGCCACATTCTTCACCTTTATACAATTTTCTTTCTGAGTCCACAGGCTGAGTGTCTTGAATAGCTGAGCTAACACTGAAGCATTTTTCAGACCCTGAGTCTTCATAAGGTTTCTCTCCTGTGGGAAATCCTGGATCTTCTGGGCTCCTTCTGGAACTCTCTCCATGCTCCAAACATTTACAATGATTTTCCTCTGAGTGGCATGTTGGACATTTCACTGGGCTTTTCCTCAAATTACTCCTTAGTTCAAACTCTGAGCTCTGAATAATATGGACGCCTGTTTTTATTGTCTTTTCCTCTTCTTGTTTACAGACAACTCCTCTCAGATAAGGGTGAGGTTTCTTTTTCCTCTCATTTGCCTCATTTTCCTTCTCCCTCTGGGATTCATCTCTCTTCCCACAGTTCTCCTTTTCATCCTCCACTCTTTCTGGGGATGTCCCGTGGAGTCTTCCTTCCTCCTCCTGTGCATCATCTGCTGGAAGAAAGAGAATTCATGGCAATTAGTGGATTTTGCTATTTAACAGGGAAGATATCTATCCATACGCCAATTTCCTGCTGCTTCCCTTTCTCTGTTGAGAGAACAGTAGATCACAATCATTCGTGATCTGGGTTAACACCTTCTTAACCAACAGAAGTCAAAGGATTTAAAGGAATCAGATTTCCAGTCTTAGTGCTAAAAGTTTTAGGTGGACCTGAACAAACAATGAGTATTTATTGGCTGAGCACTAAAGTCCAAGAAGATTTATTTTTCCTTTGGAAGGGGAATGTAAGAGAGAATGCAAATGCAAAAGTTCCTATCAGGAAGAAAAGTGTTTCCCTAAAACTAGCTGGATGAAGAGATCAGTGAATGGAGTGTGGATCTAGATATCAAGGGCTCGATTCCCCCATGATACTACTTGGGACTTTGTAACCTTTTCTCAGAATTTGCTACCTTTTCTGTTCAAGAGGCTTAAAACAATTATAGGGGGTTATAGAAATCACCCGCAAATTGCCCTAGACTTGAAGTTCTATTAAACATACAGCATGAAGATATTTTTTACTACAAGTGTTCCAAGAACAATGAATCAGCTACTCTACTAGCAAGACCACTAAACTAAAACATTTTTTTTAGCAGTCCCCTGTTCTGTTTTGCTTCCCAATCCATACAGAGAAGGTAGTTGATGTACATGTCCAACCTGAAAAGGGGACAGGTCAGCCATCTCTGAGTACCCTCCAGCTGGGAAAGGGGTGTTGTGAGTCAGAATAGACTATACAACACATTAAAAAGATGAAAAATCAGCTTAACTGAGGCACTGAGTGTCTAAGATACATTGCTGGTGCAGTCACCCAATTAGAACGAATCGGAAGTTACACATAAAATTATTATAAAACAGAGAAGTGATGAGTGGTAATCAAGAAAAACGTATACAACGATTAAGATGCAGAGGGAAACAGAATAACTTTGTCCCAACTCCAAGGATGAAAGGCTCCCTGATTCCTTTGTAGAAAAGATTTTATACCCGGCAGAGCTCGAGATGCCTCCGATACGCCTGAGGGGAGAGCAGGACCTTCTTCTCCGTCATCATCTTCTGGGTCCTCCGTGGTCTCCAGCTGCTTCTGCTCACCCTCAAGAAGAGGTCCTGGCCTTTCAGGTATGGACGAAGCATTTGTCTTCATGGGCCACCTGGGACAACAGAGGAGAGTTTTGCATGGGACGATCTCATCCAGCTGCTTGTTTAGCCATTGCTCACTCTGTGTTATGTTTATATGGTGCCCCAGAGCATTCAAATCACTCTCTGAGCTGATAACAACCTGCAAACTACGTATCTCCAGCCTCACGCCACCTCTGGAGCTGAGTACTCAATTTTCCAACACCAGAAGGACTGGGGGGTGAATCAGCCTTGACTCATGGAATTGAACCTGGCTCATGAGCAGAGTATTGGCTGCAGAAGTGCAGTTTAACTACTGCGCCACCAGGTACTTCTACCTTCCGGTGCTGATGTACTTTCAAAGCTGACGGATGACAGAAGCATTTCCCACATTCCTTGCATTCATAAGGTTTTTCCACTGAATGAATTCGTTGATGTTTGGTGAGGTTTGAAAAGGAGCTGAACGGTTTGCCACATATTTTACATTGATAGGGTTTCTCCCCTGTATGTGAGTGCTGATGTGCTATCAACTTTGAGGGAGCACTTAAACATTTGCCATATTCATCGCGTGCATACCTTTTTTCTCCGGAGTTAATTCGTTGGTGTGCTACGAGGTTGGTGTTTTGGGAGAACATTTCCCCACATTCGTCAGAGGGAAAGGTTTTTTCTCCCGAATGAATTTTTTTATGTTGTCTAAGACTTAAATGCCACATGAAGAACTTTCCACATTTAAGACATTTGTGGCTCCTCTTCTCACTGTCCATTCCCTGATGTTGTTTAAGTCCAGAACTTCCCTTGAAGCTCTTGCCACATTCTTCACCTTTATACAATTTTCCTTCTGAGTCCACAGGCTGACTGACTTGAAGAGCTGAGCTAACGCTGAAGCATTTTTCAGACCCAGAGTCTTCATAAGGTTTCTCTCCTCTGGGAGATGCTGCATCTTCTGGGCTCCTCCTGGAACTCTCTCCATGCTCCAAACATTTACAAAGATTTTCCTCTCTCTGGCATGTTGGACATTTCACTGGGCTTTTCCTCAGAAGGCTCCTTAGTTCAAACTCTGAGTTCTGAAAGACATTGAGGCGTTTCTTTATTATTATTTTCTCTTCTTGTTTACAGACAACTCCTCTCAGATAAGGGTGAGGTTTGGTTTTCCTCGCATTTGCCTCATTTTCCTTCTGCCTTCGTGCTTCATCTCTGTTCCCACAGTTCTCATTTTCATCCTCCACTATTTCTGGGAATGTCCCGTGGAGTCTTCCTTCCTCCTCCTGTGCATCATCTGCTGGAAGAAAGAGAGAATTCATGGTAATTAGTGACTTTTGCCATTTAACATGGAAAATATCTATCGATAAACCAATTTCCTGCTGCCTCCCTTTCTCTGCTGAGAAAACAGCAGATCGCAATCATTTGTAACCTGGGTTTCAACCTTCTTAACCATCAAAGTCTGAGGATTTTAAGGAATCTGTTTCCTGTCTTAGTGCTACAAACTGGATTTAGAATGGGCAGAGGAACTAGAGACCAAATTGCTAACATGCGCTGGATTATGGAGAAAGCCAGAGAGTCGAGAAATATAATTTGGGGGTGATTTCTATACCCCTCTATAATTGTTCTAACACTTTTGAACAGAAAATGTAGCAAATTCTGAGACAAAGTTACAAAGTCCCACGAGCTATCGTGAGGAATTGAACCATTGAATTCCAGATCCACACGCCACTCTCTGGTTTCTCCATCCAGAAAGTTTTTTTTGAAAAACTCTTTTCTTCATGATAGGACTTTTGCATCTGTAAAAGGAGAGAATTCATGGTGATTAAAGGATTATGCCATTTAATAGGGAAAATATCTATCAATAAGCAAAATTCCTGCTGCCTCCCCTTTCTGTGCTGAGAAAACAGTACATCACAATTGTGTTACTGAGTTGAGCAGGAGGTTGGACTTGATGGACATGATTCTATGATTCGTGACCTGGGCTTCAACCTTCTTGACCTACAGAATCAGTTTTCCAGTCTCAGTGCTAAAACCTTTAGGTGGACCTGAACAAACAATGAGTGGAATGACTGAGCACTGAAGTCCAAGAAAATTTATTTTGCCTGGATGGAGAATGAAGAAGAGGATGGAAATGCAAAAGGTCCTATCAGAAAGAAAAGTGTTTTTCTAAACCGGGTATAGCTGGATGGAGAGATCTGTGAGTGGAGTGTGGATCCAGAATTCAGGGGTTCGATCCCGCAGGATGCCCCTTCGTCCTTTGTAACCTTGTCTCAGAATATGATACCTTTTCCGTTCAGGAGTGTTAAAACAATCATAGGGGTGTCTAGAAATCCCCACCCCAGTCACCCTAAATGAAAAGCACTTTTAAACAGACGTCATGAAGGTATTGTTTACTACAAGTGTTGTGAAAACAATGAATCAGCTACTACACCAGAAAGATCATTGAATGAAAACAATTTTTGGCAAACTCCTGTTCTGTTTTGCTTCCTATCCATACATAAGAGGCATAAAAACAGTAAACACTGAACCTTGGGAAAGCATCCAACCAAAAAAGGGAAAGAGTAAACCATCTGTGAGTACCCTTACAGCAGATTACAGTGGACCCTCCACTTACAGACGGCTCCACCTGCGGACTTTTCGACTTCCAGACTTCTCCAGCTGCAAAATTTCACTTCGACTTGCGGCCGGAGAATCAACCTACGGACCGGAAGGGGGAGGCAGGGAAAGCACCAAAGTAGCATTTTGCAGTTCCCCCGCCTCCCCCTTCCGGTCCGGATGCCTTCCAGGGCTTCTCCGCCGCAATGGGAGGCATCTCGGTAGCTCCCCCGGCGCTGCTGGAGGCCTCCAAAGCACGATCAGCAGGGGGGGATACCTCCGAGATGCGTCCCATGGCGACAGAGTAGCCCTGGAAGGCCTCCAGAGGTCCCCCTCACTGCTGATCGTGCCTCCAGAGCTTCTCTGGTCGCTATCTGTTGCTGGATTTCCCAGAGCATACTGGCCCTACCAGGGGAGAGGTTACCCTGGTAGGCGTGGTCTACCCACCGGGAAAGCCTGGTAGACCCGATGTATTCTGGGAAAGCTCCCGCAAGCAGCAGTGGCCAACCTCCGAGAGGCCTCCCATGGTGGCGGAGAACCCCTCGGAGAGCTTCAGCAGCGGTGATGGCGGCGGCCAGGGACCCATTAGGACCAGTAAGGTGCTGCTTTTTGCATTATTTCCTTTTTTTGTGGGAGGTGTTTTTTCTTTGATGGGTTACGGATTAAGAGGTTTTCAGTGCATTCCTATGAGAAAGGGACCCTCAACCTATGTACTTTTTGACTTTTCCAGTACGGATTAAAACCGTAAGTCGAGGGTCCACTGTAAAATGATGAAAAAGCAGCTTAAGTGAGGCATTAAGTGTCTAAAATACATTGCTGGTGCAGTCACACAATTAGAAAGAATTGGACGTTACACATAAAGCTATTATAAAACAGAGAAGCGATGAGTGGTAATCAAGGCAAACATATACAATGATTAACATGCAGAGGGAAACAAAATACCTTTGTCCCGACTCCGAGGATGAAATGCTCCCCGATTCCTTTGTAGAAAAGAATCCATCCCCTGAAGATCTGGAGTCGCATCCCATATGCCTGAGGGGAGAGCAGGAGTTACTTCTCCATCATCATCTTCTGTGTCCTTTGGGGTCACCAGCTGCTGCTGCTCACCCTCAAGAAGAGTTCCCGGCCTTCCAGGTATGCACCAAGCATTTGCCCTCATGGACCACCTGGGACAACAGAGGAGAATCCTTCTAGGAGTACAATCCTGTCCCCGAGCCTAGTCTTAGCTAAGCAATCCCATTGCTTTATATGGAACAATCTCATCCAGCTGCTTGTTTTGTCATTGATTGCACTGTGTGATGCTTATATAGCGCCCTGGAGCATGCAGAGCACTCTCTGAGCTGATGACAATCCTGCAGGCTATATATCCCCACCCCCACGCCACCCCTGTGAGCTGAGTACTCAATTTTCCAACCCCAGAAGGATCGAAGAGTGAGTCTGCCTTTACTCATGGAATTGAACTCAGGTCATGAGCAGAGTTTAGGATGCAGGACTGCAGTTTAACCACTGCATCACGAAGCTCACTATCTAAATCCACTGAAACAAGCCAGTCCAGAGTTGCCATTTGAAATTTATGGACTCCAACTCCCAGAACATTCCAAGAGTCCCTCCCCCACCCCCAAAATCTTGGGAATCCCAGTCCACAAACTCATACCGTCGGATGCCTGTATTTCCCTAACCTGAACCAACTCTCCTGTGGCTGCATTCTAGACCACTGGTTCTTAACCTTGGGTTACTCAGGGGTTTTGGACTGCAACTCCCAGAAGCCTTCACCACCAGCTGTCCTGACTGGGGTTTCTGGGAGTTGCAGTTCAAAAGCATCCAAGTAACAAAGGTTAAGAACCACTGTTCTAGACTTTTATTTGGGGCTGCAATGCTTCTTGGGAGTTAAAGTTCTTTGGGAGGGGCCCATTGTAGAGCTTAAAAGGCAAGAGACAAGAATATCCAAGAAAAAATGGGGCAGGAAACTGAGGCCTGGAAGCCACCCTCCATTGACTAGTCTTCAAGGGACATGTAAGTGCTTGAAAAGCACCCTGGTAATTTTCAAAGAATTTGAGTAGTTGGAGGCCAAATAAACCAAACTGCATCTATCACAGGTGATAGGTTTTCTGTGCTCTGCAATTCAATGGTTTTCCTGGGAAGCAGGGAAGACAACCAAATACAAGATAGATGGATGCAGTAAAGCAGCACAAGTGAGTGTTCAGCCTTTAAAATGGCAGTCACCATTTCTTTTGTTGAAATAATTACTGCCCATAATGTCTGTACATCATCCACATCATCTCTGAAGACACCCTTGCAAGACCTCTCTAGATGGCTACATGGTCCATAAAGACCATCTCTCTCTCTCTCTCTCTCTCTTTCTCAGGCTACATTCCTCTGTTGAAAAGTCATCTTCTCTATTTCACCTTCTCTTCTTTCTGAGAAGCCTCCTGTATTCTTTTCCTCTTACTCACCAGGTGACCTCCACAGCCCAGGAAAGTTTGCAAACCAGGTACAGAGAAGCAGCCTCTTTGAGAGAAAGGACTCAAAAAGAGTAATAAGGCAGAAAAGAACAGGAAAAAAGCAGCCAGCTTTGGCCCTCTTTCCCATTCAATCCCTGTTTCTTTCTGCTGGCCTCTCCTTGCTAATTGAAACTCTGCGCTTTCCTTTCCCCTTTAAACACTCCCAGGTTTATGCTTCCTCCTTCAAATTGAGCCAGCTGCCCAGGATTTGCCCTTAATTTTTGATGGTCTTCTGGGAAGTGTAGTTCAGAACAAAACGGAGACTCGGGCACAGTGGTCCAGGGGAAATCCTGGGAAAGGCAGCCGTGATAGGCTATGCATGGATATCAGGCAAAAGCAACAGAAACAAAAGAAAAAAAGAGACATAAATACGTGGCACTTTATAGACCACTTTGAAGACCAATTATTACATTTTAATGTGAGCTTTTGTGGACTCATTCACTTTGTCAGACATACGAAAACAGAGTGAAACGCTGAAGGAAATATCTGTCCTATAAGCAGAACATTCTAAATCTACACTGGCTCTTGGTTTTGTGCTATGTTCACATGGAGTAATTTATGACTCATGTTGTTGTCAAAAAACAGTGGTTCCCAATCTTGGGTAACTCAGGTGTTTTTGGACTTCAATTCCCACAAGTCTTCAGCACCAGCTGTGCCGGCTGGGGTTTCTGGGAGTTGTAGTCCAAGAACACCTGGGTGATCCAAGGGGTGGAGCAACCACTGGTCTAAAATCAAACAAACAAAAAATAAAGAAAAGCCATAATGTGGGGGTATTTTCTCTTACATTTCATGTATTAATGAAATCTGCTCATCTCTATTCCTTAAAAAAAAAATTATCTACTAAATATATTGGCTGAGTCTCTTTCTTGGGGTAAAGCCGGTTGAAATATATCCCTCTCCCGCAGAACAGAGGGGTGGCACGAAAGGACCCAGGATATGGAGGCTGGACCAGTGTTATGAGTGATTTCCTCATGTTTATGGAGAGTTTTTTCTGCGTTGAAAGCATTTGTTTCATTGCTTTTGCACAGGGGGCAGAAAAAAGTTACCTGCCTTCTGGGTTGAATATTTTAAATCCACTGCATTTGTTCCCTGCAGAAAAACAGCAAAGGACCAGTTCTCATCACCGTTGATTCTAACACAGTGGCAATGTGTTCCACCGCTAGAGCTTTATCCACTGAGCTTTGGTGAAAAGATTCCTAAAATCCTTCCACATCCTACACCGGATATGGAGCTACAAACCTCCCTCCTCTCCCCTTTTCTTCCAGCCCTGATCCTGCCTTGTTTGCATTCCTATTTGTATTTCTATGAGGGATCCTGACCTGTGATTAGGTGGCTTGCAGGCAAGCCGAGAAGCATCATAAAATCTGGACCACTCCTTGCATGGTTAAATGTGAGCGGGAAGTGGAGGTTAGGTTTTGAGAACCACAAAGCAGTTTTAGAGAAACCTGATGGAAGCAGCAGTGGGTTCCCAAGGGGTGTGAGTTGATTAAAAAAAATCCCTTTGAATTACTTGGAGAAGTAATTACTAGGAGTTTTGGGGGTTCTCAGGCTCCGACCTCCTTCCATTGAGGAGGGCACGATGAACGTAGGAAACACCGTTTAATAACAACGCATCAGCTAGAATCCTATCAGGGTTCAAGGAAGGTTTGTGCAACTTGCTGTGGTTAATTGTGTCTAACAAGGTGCCAGGCAATTAACCGTCTTGAGTAATTTCCTGAATTTGCCCTGGCAAATGCCCTGAACCTGTATACCAACACAGATGTCAAGGCTGTATCTTCGTGGAACTAGACAGGTGGTCTGTTCAATTGCTGGTGGTGTTCCCTTGGATTGTTTAATTATCCCAGTGCAAGTGCAGTGCAAAAAGTTTAGGTTTTAGAGGTGAATGTCTTCAGATCAAGAAAGCACCATAGACGGGAGGCGTTGGGCGCTGCATCTCCAGAGTCAGTGCATTTATGGCAAAAATCTCCAGGTGGGACAGCATGACTCTCCATGAAGGCAAAAGAAATGGTCGGGACATATGAAGGTTTATGCAGGTGTGAGAGAAGGGACATGGAGGAGAACCCTGCCATCAATATGTCATCCCCTTCATCCTTCAGAAACTGAGGGCATTATAAGCTGCACTTCACTTAAAGATACGGGTGAAGAAACGGGGGGAAATGAGCATCCCTGGGAGTTTAGGAGAAAAGTAATGTTCAGCAGAGGATGGGTCAGCCATGGAGAAGGACATTAAAATGGGGGGAAGTAGAGAAAGGGAAAGAGCTGGCAGAAGAGAAAGGGGAATCACAAAAAAGGAGAGAAGGATACAGGAAGGGATATAAAGGAACAGAAAGATTATTGTGGAAGAGAAGAAAGAAGTAGAAGTGAAAGAATCTGAATTACTGGAAGGGCAGGAATGCATCTCAGAATGCAGGACATGCAACAATGGGCTAAAGTTACAGGCAACCAGATTTTGGTTGAATACCACGAAAATGTCCTAATTGTTACAGAAGTAGAAGAATGGAACCAATGACCTCAAAAGGTGGTAAGTGCTCCCACACTGAGAAGTTTAGGCAACTACCTGGCAGATATCCTTTGGTATGTATTCCTACACAGAGTAAGGAGTCAGAAATGATGGCATTAGAGGGCCCTTCCGAATTCATGATTCTGTGATCACAAAAGAGGATGCATGGACGAGGGAGATGGTCCATCTTAAGATTCCCCCAAGAAGAAGCAGGGAAACATCAACCTTTTAGAAAACCCTCTATTTGGGGGAGGGAAAGAGGAAATATCACCACATAGAACATGAAAGGAAGACCAGGGAAGAGACTAGAGGGAGAAGAGAAAACTCATGGAATCCCATCCAGGAGACGATCCAGAGGGGAGCCTCAACCACAGGAGGAAGGGGATGAGTCGAGAGGAAAAGATGCCGAGGAAAACTGGGTTCAACATCCAGGCTCTGACTCCTTATGTACAGGCCAATGCCAATCTCCTCCCCAAACCAGTCCAGAGACAACAAATGGACCGAAATGTCCACTGAAAAGACTTATCATTATGTAACCCGGGATGATATGACTCTTTATGTTGTTGTCCTTTGACTCTGAGTTAGAACCTCTAAATCCTGTTAGAGTTGCTGTAATTTGGATGCAACTTGACAAACATAACTTCCAACTTGTGTCAGCAGCTCTCTTGTAAAGAAGCTCAACATTTCCACACTCACACAGTCAGGATTCCTATTTCCATATTTCAGGTCGTCTAAAAAGAATCAGATCATTTATTAATTTCAAGGCAATTTTCATAAAATAATGAAGTTAAAATCATGATAAAACCATTGAAGTAAAAGATGTAAATGGTGCAGAAAAAGAATCAGAGAACACGAGGCAGGGAGATCCACACATCACATCCAGTCTTTGTCACTGTCTTCCGACATGCGGACGTTGAACCAGAGCATTAACCCAGTTGACCGTCTCTTTCCTGATGTAGAATGTGCTCAGGAATGTGGGGTTTGTGAACCTTGGGAGGAAGAGAACATTTCCTCCAAAGGATTTCCATATTCAAAGCCACCATAAAGTTTCTTTCCAAAGTCCCTTCGTAGGTCCACAAAGGCTAAAGTCAACAGTAGAGCTCTCACTGTCCTATGAATCTTTGAATGTTTTTCTTCCCAGGAGAGATATTCTAATGGCATTTCAAAAGTGTAAGATCATTTTCCATAATCTTCAGACTTCCTACTCTCTGTGCATATGCTGAGGTGTGATCCTCTAGGCTCTACAAACAAGTTTCCCCCCCACATTCTCTGTATTTCAGGGGTTCTGACTGGAGTGAATTTTCTTGTGTTCTCTCAGTTTGAACAACCAGATAAATCTTTCCCCACATTCCTCACATTCATGTGGTTTCTCCCCAGTATGAAGTTGTTGATGTTCTGTGAAAGCTAACTCAGCTGTGAAACTTATCCCACATTCTTCACAACAATAGGGATTCTTCCGTGAATGTGAGCGCTGATGTTTGGTTAAATTGGAGAGACGTGTGAAACATTTCTCACATTCATTGCATGCATACGGTTTTTCTCCAGAGTGACTTCGTTGGTGTCTTGTGAGGCTAGAGTGATAGGAGAACATTGCTGTACATTCTTTGCACTGATAGGGTTTCTCACCTGTATGAATTCTCTGATGTACTTTAAGATCGCCCTTCTGGTTGAAGCTTTTCCCACATTCTTTGCATGTATAAGGTTTCTCCCCTGAGTGAATTCGTTGATGTATTACAAGCTTTGATCGTCTAGTGAACCTCTTCCCGCATTCTTCACAGGGAAAGGGTTTCTCGCCTGTATGAATTCGTTGATGTTCTCTGAGACGTGAACGTCTTGTGAAGCCCTTTCCACATTCATGACATTTGTAGGGTCTCTCCTCAGTGTGCATTCCCTGATGTTGCTTAAGTCCAGAACTTCCCTTGAAGCTCTTGCCACATTCTTCACCTTTATACAATTTTCCTTCTGAGTCCACAGGCTGACTGACTTGAAGAGCTGAGCTAACGCTGAAGCATTTTTCAGACCCTGAGTCTTCATAAGATTTCTCTCCTGTGGGAAATGCTGAATCTTCTGGCCTCCTTCTGGAACTCTCTCCATGCTCCAAACAGCGACACAGACTTTCCTCTGAGTGGCATGTTGGACATTTCACTGGGCTTTTCCTCAGAGGGCTCCTTAGCCAAGACTCTGAGCTCTGAGGGACATTGAGGCATCTTTTTATTGACTTTTCCTCTTCTTCTTGATAGACAACTCTAAGATAAGGGTGAGTTTTGTTTTTCCTCTCATTTGCCTCATTTTCCTTCTCCGTCTGCGACTCATCTCTCTTCCCACAGTTCTCGTTTTCATCCTCCACTCTTTTGGGGGATGTCCCGTGGAGTCTTCCTTCCTTCTCCTGTGCATCATCTGCTGGAAGAAAGAGAGAATTCATGGTAATTAGTGGCTTTTGCCATTTAAAAAGGGAAATATCTATCAATAAACTAATTTCCTGCTGCCCCCATTTCTCTACTGAGAAAACCGTAGATCACAGTCATTCATGACCTAGGTTAACACCTTCTTAACCAACAGACGTCAAAGGATTTAAAAGAATCAGATTTCCAGTCTTAGTGCTAAAAGGCTTAGGTGGACCTGAAGGAGTATTTATTGGTTGAGCACTAAAGTCCAAGAACATTTATTTTTCCTTGGGAAGGGAATGTAAAAGTGAATGCAAATGCAAAAGCTCCTATCTTGAAGAAAAGTGTTTTTCTGAACCTAGCTGGATGAAGAGATCAGTGAATGGAGTGTGGATCTAAAGTTCAAGGGTTCGATCCGCCATGATACTTCTTGGGACTTTGTAACCTTTTCTCAGAATTTGCTACCTTTTCTGTTCAAATGGGTTAAAACAATTATAGGGGGTATAGAAATCATCCCCAAATTGCCCTAGACTTGAACTTCTATTAAACATACAGCATGAAGATTTTTTTTTTTACTACAAGTGTTCCAAGAACAATGAATCAGCTACTGTACTAGCAAGACCACTAAACTAAAACAATTTTTTTGGGCAATCCCCTGTTCTGTTGTGCTTCTCAATCCATACAGAAAAGGTAGTTGATGTACATGTCCAATCTGAAAAGTGGACAGGTCAACCATCTCTGAGTAGCCTCCAGCTGGGAAAGGGGTGTTCTGAGTCAGAATAGACTATACAACGCATTAAAAAGATGAAAAATCAGCTTGAGTGTCATGAGATGGGTTATGTGGTTTAAATCTTGTACTGAAGATGGGATATGTAGTAGTGAACAATGTAAAATGGATTCCATTTTAGTTCTCTGTATAAATGAATTTTGCATGCTGACAGTGTATTTTTCCAGAAGAAGGTGGGAATGTTTTTTCTGTAGGCCTAAGAAGAACAATCCTAGATTGATTGATTGATTGATTGATTGATTGATTGATTGATTGATTTATATCCCGCCTATCTAGCCAATTAAGACCACTCTAGGCGGCTTAGAACAAAATATAACTATATAATTAAAAACAATTTTATATAAGGGGAAAAACTTTGGACAAGATGGGACAGACACTAGGAAAAGGAGAGAAGGGGGAAATCAGGAATTGGCTGAGGGGAAGGCCTGCTGAAACATCAGTGTTTTTAGTTCTTTTTTAAAAATACCCAGCGAGGGAGCCGCGCGAATATCAGGGAGTAAGTTATTCCAGAGGCGAGGAGCCACCGCCGAGAAGGCCCGATTTCTGGTCTTCTCCTTCCGGGCCTCTCTCGGCGTTAGGCTCCTCAGCCTCACCTCCTGGCTTGCGCGAGTGACACAGGTAGATCTTGGTGGAAGTAGGCGTTCCGCCAGGTATCAAGGCCCTAAACCGTTTAGATAAGAAGGATGGACCTTGTTGTGGCGTGGTTGCAGATGGACGATAACAACAACACCTGTTACCCATGGGAAGAGAACAAAGCAGAGAGGAGAGAAGATAGAGGGACTGTTTACCTGACTTCATGGAGACTGGATGACAGCGTGAGAAATGGGAAATAAGGGATGTGCCAGCGAAGCTTGAAAAAGGAACTTTTTACTATGGACATTGATTTGAGATTCTGGGATTCATTATTCATTCATTCCTTGGGACATTTATTCTATTCTTGGATTACTTTATTCATCATGCTTTTTCTTATGGATTACCTTTTTGGACTATTTTAGAAATGTAGTTTTTCTAGGTCTATTTGCTTGCTGTTCAGTGCAAGTAAAATACTATACAGAATGTAAGGAATTTTAGAAGAAGGGGGGCTTTTGCCTTTTGCCTTCCCTTAAACAGCTTTTTATCTATTTTTATGGATTTGGGGGATTTTTAGTGTTTTTGTACTTTTATGGACTTACAGCGCGCAAAATTCTCAAAATGTATCTCTGGCCTTAATATGGTAAATAGGAAAGCCAATTAGATTTGCATAAGCCTGGGAGTTAGGAAAGTTTTAAGGATCAGATCATACTTTTGCACCATTAAAGAGCAGGCTGGGTAGGTGGAGCTCGTCAGCCATGGAAGGCAGCCCATCTAGGAGAAGGAAAACTCCAATTTCAAACCTCCACTGCTTTGTGGCTATATCCACTCATGGAAAAGGCTTCAGGAGTTAACCTCGAGGCAAAATCCGGAGCTGGAGTCCCGAAGGCAGCATGTGTCGTTCTCCCAACTCCTGTGACGTTGCTGGAACCAATTGTATTGGCTCTTGCCTTTCCATTGGACCATTTCAGCAATGTGGAGAGGGGGGATCTGCTGCTTGGGTAACAGCCTATCCTCCAGATTACCTTACCCGGCTTCACGCTCTGGAGAGGACACTCCTCGATTCAGAGCATTTTACCATAGTCTCTCGAGACTGAAGGATGCCTACATGATTGTTTCATTTCTATTTTGTAACCAGTCTTGAAAATGATCACTTGCTGGCTTATGCATGAAACTGACATGATTTTGTGAAACTTTATATCTTTTTAAAATAAAATTTAAAAAATTATAAAAATCAATTGGTCTCTTGAACAGTGGAACTGTCTTATCATTATCCTAAAGGGGAGTAGGCCACATTTTGCTACTGAGTTCTAACTTATTGAGCCTAATGGGTCTAAGGACTACAAAGCTCATGTTTTTTTTTAATTTTCCCAAGGTGGCAAAAGTGTTCTTTTTAGGGCAGACTTGTAAGCAGGAGTTGGGCGCAGGCCTTGCTGATGTTACTAGGACTCAACATTGCTAAATAAGGGTGCGCAAGCTTCTAATTACTCTCTGTCCGAATACCCTGGTATCCTGATCGCTTACATTGAGTGTCTAAGATACATTGCTGGTGCAGTCACACAATTAGAATGCATCGGAAGTTATACATAAAGTTATTATCAAACAGAGAAGTAATGAGTGGTAATCAAGACAAATGTCTACAACGATTAACATGCAGAGGGAAACAGAATAACTTTGTCCCAACTCCAAGGATGAAAGGCTCCCCGATTCCTTTGTAGAAAAGATTTGATACCCGGTAGAGATCGAGATGCCTCCGATACGCCCGAGGGGAGAGCAAGTGTTTCTTGTCCGTCGTCATCTTCTCGGTCCTCCAGGGTCTCCAGCTCCTTCTGCTCACCCTCAAGAACAGTTCCTGGCCTTCCAGGTATGCGCCAAGCGTTTGTCTTCATGGGCCACCTGGGACAACAGAGGAGAGTTTTGCATGGGACGATCTCATCCAGCTGCTTGCTTAGCCATTGCTCACTCTGTGCTATGCTTATATGGTGCCCCAGAGCATTCAAATCACTGTCTGAGCTGATGACAATCCTGCAGGCTACATATCCCCACCCCTACACCACCCCTGGAGCTGACTACTCAATTTTCCAACCCCACAAGGACTGAAGGGTGAGTCAGCCTGGACTCATGGAATTGAACCTGGCTCATGAGGAGAGTTTTGGCTGCAGAACTGCAGTTTAACTACTGCGCCACCAGGTACCTCTACCTACCGGTGATGATGTACTTTCAAAGCTGACAGAACACTGAAACATTTCCCACATTCTTTGCATGTACAGTGGTGCCTCACATAGCGAGGTTAATCCGTTCAGGATTAACCTCGCTATGTGAAAATATCACTGAACGGATCAAGAAAACACATTGGAACGCATTAAACCATTCAAATGGGCTGAAAACTCACCGTTCAGCGATGTTTTCCTATGGCCGGCAGCCATTTTCGCGCCCTCCCCTCAGAAGCGGCCATTTCGGGGCTTCCGGCGGCCATTTTGTAGCCACCGAACAGCTGATCTGCGGGTTGCAAAGCGAAGGTCGGTAAGCAAAATGCTTACCGACCTTCACTATGCGAGTTTCGCCCATTGGGGCCATCGCTTTGCGATTGCAGTTGCGATCGAAAAAAACCCCTTGCTATGCGGATTCGTTGTTCTACGGTGCGCTCGTTAAGCAAGGCACCACTGTATAAGGTTTTTCTACTGAATGAATTCGTTGATGTTTAGTGAGGTTTGAAAAAGAGCTGAACTGTTTGCCACATATTTTACATTGATAGGGTTTCTCCCCTGAATGTGAGCGCTGATGTGCTATCAACTTTGAGGGAGCACTTAAACATTTCCCACATTCATCACATGCATACCTTTTTTCTCCCAAGGAAATTCGTTGGTGCGCTACGAGGTTGGAGTTTTGGGAAAACATATTCCCACATTCTTCAGAGGGAAAGGTTTTTTCTCCTGAATGAATTTGTTGATGGACTACAAGGTTTGAACGGTTAGTGAACATCTCCCCACATTCTTCACAGGGAAAGGGTTTCTCTCCTGTATGAATTTTTTTATGTTCTCTAAGACTTAAATGCCACAAGAAGAACTTTCCACATTCAAGACATTTGTGACAGCTCTTCTCACTGTGCATTCCCTGATGTTGCTTAAGTCCAGAACTTCCCTTGAAGCTCTTGCCACATTCTTCATCTTTATACAATTTTCCTTCTGAGTCCACTGGCTGAGTGACTTGAAGAGCTGAGCTAACACTGAAGCGTTTTTCAGACCCTGAGTCTTCATAAGCTTTCTCTCCTGTGGGAAATCCTGTGTCTTCTGGGCTCCTTCTGGAACTCTCTCCATGCTCCAAACATTTACAATGATTTTCCTCTCTGTGGCATGTTGGACATTTCACTGGGCTTTTTCTTAGAGTACTCCTTAGTTCAAACTCTGAGATCTGAAGGACATTGAGGCGCTTGTTTATTATCTTTTCCTCTTCCTGTTTACAGACAACTCCTCTCAGATAAGGGTGAGGTTTGTTTTTCCTCTCATTTGCCTCATTTTCCTTCTCCCTCTGGGATTCCTCTCTCTTCCCACAGTTCTCCTTTTCATCCTCCACTCTTTCTGGGGATGTCCCGTGGAGTCTTCCTTCCTCCTCCTGTGCATCATCTGCTGGAAGAAAGAGAGAATTCATGGTAATTAGTGGCTGTCATGAGATGGTTTAGGTGGTTTAAAACTTGTACTGAAGATTGTGAGGCCCCCAAGATGGAGGCTATGATAGGAGTGCCGTCACTCCCAAAGAGTACCCATCACACCCAGACATCTCCCCCACCATCCCCACCGCGACGGGAAGAGAAAGGTGTGGAGACCACTGATTGGGGGAAGGAAAGCGTCGGATCCCTTACCCTGAACAAGGGGGTAGATACCCATGATTTGGAGGAAGTCATGAAGGAGTTTAAAATCACCCGGGATCCGGGACGAGTTCTGGCGGGAAACCGGGGGGTGGAGATTGAGGCTGGGGTAGGAGATATAAGGGAGAGGCCGAGGGATATACTAGGAGGTTGGGAGTGGGTGTGGATGGAGGACCCCTGGACCCATAAGTGGGAACAGGTCCGGGTTCCTCATGAGGAGGCCGAGAGGCGTCGGCAGTTGGGACTAAAACCCCGGCCTTCCTATTGGGGAGAAACGGAGGCTAAAGAGTGGAGGAGGAAACTCCGCGAGGAGAGAGAAGCCGTTGCCCGGGAATTGGAGAGAAAGAAGCAATGGCATATCGCAGAGCTGAGGAAGCTGGGGGGTTACCCGGCCCCTGGGGTGAGGATGGAGGAGATGGGTCCTCCTGGGATGGTTGGAGTGGAGATGAAGAGACACTACCGTTAATTTCCTTGGAAGAAGCTTTGGACCCTGGGCTGGGATCTGTGCCGCCTACAACAGGTCCCTGGAACCCAGAGACGACGAACCCATTTGTAAATAGTTTGTGGACTCCGTTGAAACCAAGCCATGTTTTGCAAGAATCTCTGAACCCCTTTGTGGGGGGAAACCCGGTTGGTGTTAATGTAGAAATAAATACAGAACCCTTTGATCTACCTCCACCGTCTCGTCCATTTATTGGGGAACAACCAGCCCTTCCAAACGAACCCTCACAAAGATGGGATATGTAGTAGTGAACAATGTAAAATGGATTGCATATTGGTTCTCTGTATGAATGATTTCTGCATGCTGACAGTGTGTTTTTGGAAGAATGTGGGAATGTACTCTTGTAGGCCTGAGGAGCACATTCCTAGATAAGAAGATTGGTCATTAGTTTTGGCGGAGTGCAGACGAATCTGGGAAAACAACACCTGTTTCCCATGAGAAGAGATGAGAGAAGATAAGGAAGAATTGTTTACCTGACTTCATGCCGTGAATGGATGAGAGCGTAAGAGACGGAGAAGAAGGGGGGTTCTCCAGCTAAGCTTTAAAAAGGAACTCTTACTATGGACAAAAAGCCTTTTCCTGATTTCTCATTTTTAGACTACAATATGCTAGGTCTTGTTGCCTGCTGTGCAGTGCAGGTAACAGACTGATAGAGATGTAGCTGTTTAGGTAGAAAGGGGGGCTTTAAGCCTTTTGCCCACCCTAATATAGCTTTTTATAGATTTTTCTAGGATTTTTAGTGTTTTTGTATTTAAAGAGAATTATTGTTTCATTTATATTTTGTATTATTCCTTGAAAATGATAACAAGCTTGCTTATGCATCAAACTGACTTTATTTTGTGAATTTCTATATTTTTCTTAATAAAATAATAATTATAAAAATCAGTTGGTCTCTTGAACAGTGGGACTCTCTTAGTATTACCCTGAGGGGGAATTTAGGCCACGCTTTGTTACTGGGTCCTACCCAGACTGAGCTAAGTATGTCTACTGACTACAAAGCTCATGTGTTATGTTTTTTTTAGTTTTCCTAAGGTGGTAGAGGTGTTTTTTTTAGGGCAGACTTTTAAGCAGGAGTTTGGGGCAGGCCTTGCTGGTGTACTAGGACTCAACCCAGCTGAAAGAGGGTGCACAAGCTTCTAATTACTCTCTGTCTGAATGGTCAGGAACCGGAGATGCAATAAATTTAACTGACACTTGACCCATAGCAACATCTCTCTGGCAAATTTCTTCCCCTCTTGGGTTTTCTGAATGCATCATCTCTCTCTCCCTTCTTGAAATTTCTGCCTCTTCTTGTTCTGTCACTTCAGCCAGCTGGGGATTATTAAACTGGCATTCTGGGATAGTAAGGTATCCCACCGCTGCCACCATGTCAACAATCAGCCTCCCTTAAGGATGCTTGATTGGTCAGACAGAGAGAAATTAGAAGTCTGTGCTCCCTCATTAGGCTAAGTCGAGTCCTGGTAACTTCAGCCAAGGGCCATCCCAGCACTTCTGCTTACAAGTCTGCCCTAAAAAGATACTTCTGCAGCCTTAGAAAATTCCAAAAAAGAAAGACCCATGAGCTTTATCGTCAGTAGACATACTTAGCTCAGTCTGGATAGGACTCAATAGCGTGTTGCCTTTTGCAAGGGATAGTCCTTCATGACTTCTGTTAAAATGTCCATTTCGGCTATTTCCCGTATCTTTTCAATAAGATCTTCTTGTTTCGGTACCGTTGGTCTTTTCCAATTTTTAGCATATAGAATTCTAGCTGCCGTAACTATGTATATAACTATATAATCCTTTGACTTATCTATATTTTCACGTATCATACTCAATAAAAACAGTTCTGGGGTTAATGGCACCTTACAGAGCAATATTTGTTCCAACATAGCATGCACTCTTTTCCAATATTGTTTCACTACTCCACATGACCACCACATATGGTAATAGCTTCCCACTTGTGTTTCACATTTCCAACACTTATTTGATACATCTGTATACATTTTTGACAATTTTTCTGGGGTCATGTGCCACCTATAAAACATCTTATATATATTCTTTTTAAAGTTCACCAATCTTGTAAGCTTTATGTTATTTTGTCATATTTTCAGCCATTGATCAATATCAATATTATGCCCTATATTTTGTGCCCACTTAATCATACGTTCCTTAACCATTTCATCTTGCATCTTAATTTCCAACATGTAATTATACATTTTCTTAACAATTTGTTCTTTTGAACCTAATAAAAGTTTATCGAAAATCGTTTGCTCTGAGTAGAAGCCTTCTATCTTATCTTTTGTATATCTAGATTCTAACTGTGCTCTAGGCCACCAGTCAATATATATATTCTGTGACTCTAGCTCTTCTTTAGATTTTAATTCACCATCCTTTTTTAATAGATCTAGCTTCATGTTAAAGAATGTGTTGCTGACGCAAAGACCATAATGGCAGCAAAGCTCCAGCAAGCGTTGGCCATTTTCAAAAACAAAACATCTTATATATATTCTCTTTAAAGTTCACCGATCTTGTAAGCTTTATGTTATTTTGCCATTTTTTCAGCCATTGATCGATATCAATATTATGCCCTATATTTTGTGCCCACTTAATCATACATTCCTTAACCATTTCATCTTGCATCTTAAGAAAATGTATAATTACATGTTGGAAATTAACAATTTGTTCTTTTGAACCTAATAAAAGTTTATCAAAAATCGTTTGCTCTGAGTAGAAGCCTTCTATCTTATCTTCTATCGGTGACACCCATACAGGTATTTTATAATAAATTTGTTGTACAATTTTTCTCCACATTCCCAGTAAAGCTCTTCTTATCATATGTGAGTTGAAATTCTTTTGTTCTTTATCCTTTTTATACCATAAGTAAGCATGTCAGCCAAGTTGCAAATCATGTCCTTCCAAGCTAAGTAATCTTAATTTAATTTATTTAATTAATTTTTTCTTTTTCCTTTTCTTAACTATTATTTATTATTTTTAGTATGTTTGTTAATAATGGATGTTCATGGATTCATATTGTTTTGTATTTTTTTTCTGTTGTTAGCCGCTCAGAGTGGTATAATTATACTAGATGGGCAGGATATAAATCAAATAAATAAAATAAATAAATAAATAATCTATCATTTTCTAGAGTTATCCATTCTTTTATCCAATCTAAGTTACAAGATCTATAATTCAGAACCCAATCTGGAAGACCAAAGCCGCCCCTCTGCTTATCATCTTGCATTGTCTTAATTTTAATTCTTAGTGTTTTTTTCCTTGCCATATAAATCTCATGATTATCCTATTAAATTCTTTAAAAAAGGACTGTTTTAGTATAATAGGAATTGACTGAAATAAAAATAAGATTTTTGGCAGGATGCTCATTTTGATCGTCGCAATTCTCCCCAGCAACGATAATTGTAGTTTGTCCCATTTTTCCAGGTTGTTCTGTATCTCCTTCATTAGTTTCATGTAGTTACCTCTAAACAATGTGCTTGTCTTCTTTGTAATTTGTATTCCTAGATATCGAATTTTCTTTTCCTCTTGGAAGTTTGTCTTCTCTATTAATTCCTGTCGTTCTTGTTCTCTCATGTTTTTAGTAAGTATTTTGGTCTTCTTTTGATTTATTCTCATACCTGCCATGTCACCAACATTTTTTAACATTGCCACCAAGGCTTCTATTGAATACAATGGTTCTTCCAGTATAATGACTAAATCATCCACAAAAGCCTGCAGTTTATAGCATTGGCCTTTTACTTTTAATCCTTTCAATTCCTTTTTATCTCTAATTTGTTCATTTAGTATTTCTAGAGTCAAGATAAATAGGAGTGGGGACAGTGGACACCCCTGTCTAGTACCTTTCTGTATTTGGGTTTCTTTTGATAACTCGCCATTAATTCTCACTTTTGCCTTTTGTTCGGTGTATATTGCTTTAATTAATTTCATAAATCTTTCTCCAACCTGCAGTGTTTTCAACGTATATATCAGAAAATTCCCATCAAGGTTGTCAAAGGCTTTCTCTGCATCCAGGAATATCATGGCCATCTGTTTCTCCGGGTGTGCTTCGTAATATTCCAAGGAATTTAGAACTCGTTTAGTTGTTTAGTCATGTCTGACACTTCGTGACCCCATGGACCAGAGCACGCCAGCCCTCCAATCTTCCACTGCCTCCCGGAGTTCTGTCAAATTCATGTTGGTTACTTCGCAGACACTGTCCAGCCATCTCATCCTCGGTCGTCCCCTTCTCCTCTTGCCATCACACTTTCCCAACATCAAGGTTTTTTCCAAGGACTCTTTTCTTCTCATGAGATGGCCAAAGTACTGGAGCCTCAGCTTCAGGATCTGTCCATCCAGTGAGCACTCAGGGTTGATTTCCTTTAGAACTGATAGGTTTGTTCTCCTTGCAGTCCAGGGGATTCTCAAGAGCCTCCTCCAGCACCACAATTCAAAGGCATCAATTCTTCGGCGGTCTGCTTTCTTTATGGTCCAGCTCTCACTTCCATACATCACGACAGGAAAAACCATAGCTTTGACTATTCGGACTTTTGTTGGCAAGGTGATGTCTCTGCTTTTCAAGATGCTGTCAAGATTTGTCATCGCTTTCCTCCCAAGAAGAAGGCGCCTTTTAATTTCAGGGCTGCTGTCTCCATCTGCAGTGATCATGGAGCCCAGGAAGATAAAATTTGACACTGCCTCCATATCTTCCCCTTCTATTTCCCAGGAGGTGATGGGACCAGTGGCCATGATCTTAGTTTTTTTGATGTTGAGTTTCAGACCGTTTTTTGCACTCTCCTCTTTCACTCTCATTACAAGGTTCTTTAATTCCTCCTCACTTTCTACCATCAAATTTAGAACTATTCTTATATTATTCCTCATCTGCCTTTTTGGTAGGAACCCAGATTGATCTTAATGTATCAGGTGGATTAAAATTCTTTTCAATCTAGTTGCCAAGATAGTCGCATATATTTTGTAATCCACATTCAACAATGAAATCGGCCTATAGTTTTGTATTTCTTTACCTTCCGTGTTTTCCTTATGTATAAGAGGAATTGTCGCTTCAGTCCATGTTGCTGGTATTTTCCCTTCTTCTTCAATACATTCTAGCAGCTTTCTGAATGGCCGGAGTAGCACCTCTTCCATTTCTTTGTAGTATTCCGCTGGCAGCCCATCCGGACCTGGTGCTTTCCCCTTTTTTTGTTTTTTAAGGGCTTCTATAATTTCTGCATGTGTTATAGGTTCATTTAAGGACTGAATTTGCTCTTTGGTCAATTTCATTTTGTTGTGCTTTAATATATATTCTTCCTGGGCTCCTCTATCCACTTCTTTTTTCTCATATAGCTTCCTATAAAACTCTTCAGCGATTTTTTTCATTTCTTCCTGTTTGAATTTTTCTATTTCCTTGTGATCTTTCAAAGTTCAGATTGTTGTCTTCTCCTTCTCTTTCCTTAATTTATATGCTAACCGTCTTCCCAGTTTATTTGCATTCTCGAAATAATTTTGCTTTGCAAATTTAAACTTCTTTGCGGTTTCTTCGGTGAGCAATATATTTATCTGATGTTGTATAAGTTTTATCTTCTCTTTCAGTTCTTTGTTTGTTGGGTTTTGTTTCAGCTGCCTCTCCTCTGTGCCTAGTCTCCTTTCCAGAGTCTCGTATTTTTTCTGTCTTTCTCTTTTTTGTTTTGCTGCAAATCTTATGGCTATTCCTCTTTAAAAAGCCTTACTTGCCTCCCATACCATAAACATTGAGATGTCTGGTCTTATATTCTGTTTAAAGAAAAAGTCCATTTCTAGTTTTAATTGTTTCTTAAATTCTTCATTTTTTTAATTTAAAAAAAAGGCTTCAACCTTCTTGACCTACAGAATCAGATTTCCAGTCTCAGTGCTAAAACTTTTAGGTGGACCTGAACAAACAATGAGCGGAATGGCTGAGCACTGAAGTCGAAGAACATTTATTCTGCATTGAAGGGGAATGAAAAAGAGGATGGAAATGCAAAAGGTCCTATCAGATGGAAAAGTGCTTTTCTAAACCAGGTATAGCTGGATGGAGAGATCAGTGAGTGGAGTGTGGATCCAGAGTTCAAGGGTTTGATCCCACAGGATGCCCCTTTGTCCTTTGTAACCTTGTCTCAGAATATGCTACCTTTTCTGTTCAGGAAACAATCATAGGGGTGTATAGAAATCCCCACGCCAATTACCCTTAAAAGAAAAGAAGTTTTAAACAGATGTCATGAAGGTCTCGTTTACTACAAGTGTTCTGAAAACAATGAATCAGCGACTACACCAGAAAGATCACTGAATGAAAACAATTTTGGCAAACTCCTGTTCTGTTTTGCTTCCAATCCATACATAAGAGGCATAAAAACAGTAAACATTGAACCTTGGGAAAGCAAGGAGGAGTTCATTTATGCGTCCAAACGAAAAAGGGAAAGGGTAAACCATCTGTGAGTACCCTTATAGCACATTACACTGGACCCTCAACTTACAGACGGCTTCTCCTGTGGACTTTTTGACTTACAGACTTCTCTGGCCACAAAGTTTCACTTCAACTTGCGGCCGGAGAATCGACCTACGGACCGGAAGTGGGAGGCGGGGAAAGCGCCAAATTAGAATTTTTCGCTTCCCCCGCCTCCCCCTTCTGTTCCGTAGGCCACTGATCGTACCTCCGGATGCCTTCCAGGGCGTCTCCGCTGCCATGGGAGGCATCTCGGAGGCTCCCCCCCACTGCTGGAGGCCTCCAAAGCACGATCGGCATAGGGCCCTACGAGATGCCTCCCATGGCAGTGGAGTAGCCCTGGAAGGCCTCCAGAGGTCCCCCTTGCCATTGATCATGCCTCCAGAGCTTCTCTGGTCTTCCGCCACCACCGGCTTTCCCAGGGCATACCGGGCCTACCAGGGGAGGGCTTCCCCTGGTAGGCCTGGTCTACCCACCGGGAAAGCCTGGTAGACTGGGCCTACGAGGGGAAGCCCTCCCCTGCTAGGCCCGGTGTACCCTGGGAAAGCTGCCACCAACAGCAGTGGCCAACCTCCAAGAGACCTCCCATGGTGGCGAAGAACCCCTCGGAGAGCTTCAGCAGCGGCGATGGCGGCGGCGAGGAACCCATTTGGAATGGTAAGGTGCTGCTTTTTGCATTTATTTTCTTTTTTTGGTGGGCGGTGTTTTTTCTTCAGCGGGTTACGGATTAAGAGGTTTTCAATGCATTCCTATGGGAAATAGACCCTTGACCAATGGACATTTTGACTTTTCCAATACGAACTAAAACCGTAAGTCGAGGGTCCACTGTAAAATGATGAAAAAGCAGCTTAAGTGAGACATTAAGTGTCTAAAATACACTGCTGGTGCAGTCACAGAATTAGAAGGAATCGGAAGTTACACATAAAGCTATTATAAAACAGAGAAGTGATGAGAGGTAATCAAGACCAATATATACAATGATTAACATGCAGAAGGAAACAGAATACCTTTGTCCCGACTACAAGAATGAGAGGCTCCCTGATTCCTTTTTCTAAAAGAATCCATCCCCTGAAGATCTGGAGACACCTCCGATATGCCTGAGTGGAGAGCAGGAGCTTCTTCTCCCTCATCATCTTCTGGGTCCTCCGGGGTTTCCAGCTGCTTCTGCTCACCCTCAAGAAGAGTTCCTGGCCTTCCAGGTATCCGCCAAGCGTTTCTCTTCATGGGCCACCTGGGACAACAGAGGAGAATCCTTCTAGGAGTACAATCCTGGTACCAAGCCTAGTCTTGGTTAAGCAATACCATTGTTTTGCATGGGACAATCTCATCCAGCTGCTTCTTTTGTCATTGATCGCACTGTGTGATGCTTATATGGTGCCCCAGAGCATTCAAAGCACTCTCTGAGATGATGATAATCCTGCAGGCTATATATCCCCACCCCCACGCCACCCCTGTGAGCTGAGATACTCAATTTTCCAACCCCAGAAGGACCGAAGAGTGATTCAGCCTTGACTCATGGAATTGAACTCGGGTCATGAGCAGAGTTTTGGCTGCAGGACTGCAGTTGAACCACTGCACCATGAAGCTCACTATCTAAACCCACTGAAACAAGACAGTCCAGAGGTGCCATTTGAAATTTTCGGACTCCAACTCCCATAACATTCTAAGAGTCCCTCCCCCACCCCCAAAATCTTGGGAATCTCAGACCACAAACTTATACTGTTGGATGCCTGTATTTCCCTCACCTGTACCAGAACCAACTCTTCTGAGGCTGCATTCTATTTGGGGCTGCAATGCTTCCTGGGAGTTGCAGTTCTTTGGGAGGGGCCCACTGCAGAGCTTAAAAGGCAAGAGACAAGAATACCCAGAAAAAATTGGGGCAGGAAACTTAGGCCTGGAAGCCACCCTCCATTGACTAGTCTTTGAGGGAAATGTAAGTGCTTGAAGATGTGGGTCTGCAGCCCAAAATTCCACCCTGGGAATTTTCAAAGAATTTGAGTAGTTGGAGGCCAAATAAACCAAACTGCATCTATCTCAGATGATAGATTTCTGTGCTCCACAATTCATTTGTTCTCCTGGAAAACAGGGAAGACAACCAAATGCAAGATAGATGAATCAAGTAGAGGAGCACAAGTGAATGTTCAGCCTTAAAAAAGGCAGTCAACATTTCTCTCTCTCTCTTTTTTTTGAAATAATTACTGGCCAGAATGTCTGTACATCATCCACATCATCTCTGAAGACACTCTTGCAAGACCGCTGTAGATGGCTACATAAAGACCGTCTCTCTCTCTCTCTCTCTCTCTTTCTCAGGCTACATTGCTCTGTTAAAAAGTCATCTTCTCTATTTCACCTTCTCTTCTTTCTGAGAATCCTCCTGTGTTCTTTTCCTCTTACTCACCAGGTGACCTCCACAGCCCAGGAAAGTTTGCAAACCAGGTACAGAGAAGCAGCCTGTTTGAGAGAAAGAACTCAAAAAGAGTAATATGGCAGTGGGACTGTTTATCTGATGGGGAAAAGAACAGGAAAAAAAGCAACCAGCTTTGGCCCTCTTTCCTGTTCCCTGTTTCTTTCTGCTGGCCTCTCATTGCTAATTGCAACTCTACTCTTTTCTTTCCCCTTTAATCACTCCCAGGTTTGCACTTTCTCCTTCAAATTGAGCCAGCTGCCCAGGATTTGCCCTTGATTTTTCAAGGTCGTCTGGGAAGTGTAGTTCAGAAGAAAATGGAGACCCGTGCACAGTGGTCCAGGGGAAATCCTGGGAAAGGCAGCCGGGATAGGCTATGCATGGATATCAGGCAAAAGCAAAAAAACAAAAGAAAAAAGACATAAACATGTGGCACTTTAAAGACCACTTTAAAGCTGAATTATTGCATTTTAATGTGAGCTTCTGTGGACTCATTCACTTTGTCAGACATACGAAAACAGAGTAAAACGTTGAATGAAATGTCAGTTCTATTAGCGCAACATTCTAAATATTCATTGGCTCTTGGTTGTGCGCTGTTTACATGGAGTAATTTATGGCTTATGTTGTTGTCAAAAAACAGTGGTTCCCAATCTTGGGTAACTCAGGTGTTTTTGTACTACAGTTCCCACAAGTCTTCAGCACCAGCTGTGCCGGCTGGGGTTTCTGGGAGTTGTAGTCCAAGAACACCTGGGTGACCCACTGGTCTAAAAACAAACAAACAAAAAAGAGAGAAAAACCATAATATGGGGGTATTTTCTATTAAATTTTATGTATTAATGAAATCTGCTCATCTCTATTCCTTCAAAAAATATTTCATCTCCTAAATATATTGGCTGAGTCTGTTTCTTGGGGTGAAGCCGGTTGAAATATATCCCTCTCCTCACAACAGAGGGGTGCCACGAAAGAACCAAGGGAATGGAGGATGGACCAGTGTTATAAGAGGTGCAATGTCCTCATTTTCATGGAGAGTTTTTTTTGTATTAAAGCATTTGTTTCATTGCCATTGCACAGGGGCAGGAAAAATTAACCTGGCTTCTGAGTTGAACATTTTAAATCCACTGCATTTGTTCAATGTGGAAGAACAGCAAAGAAGCGATTCTCATTCCTGTTGCTTCTACCACAGTGGCGATGAGTTCCACTGCCAGAGCTTTACACTCGTAGCTTGGGTGAAAAAGATTCCTAAAACCCTTTTCACACCCTAGACCAAATTTGGAGTTACAAACCTCCCTCCTCTCCCCTTTCTTTTCAGCCATAATCCTGCCTTGTTTTCATTCCTATCCATGTTTCTGGGAGGGGTCCTGGCCTCTGATTAGGTCACTTGCAGGCAAGCTGAGAGGCATCACAAATTCTGGACCATTCCTTGTACAGTGGTGCCTCGCACAACGAGTGCACCGTAGAACAACGAATCCACACAATGGGGCCGTTCTAGTGATCGCAAATGCGATCGCACACCGACGGCCCCTATGGCTCAAAAAAGCAGAGCGAAGGTCGGTAAGCGGTTCGCTTTGTGACCTTGGCTTTGTGACCCACCAATCAGCTGTTCGGCGGCTACAAAATGGCCACTGGAAGCCCCAAAATGGCCGCGCGCAGCATTTTTGCGCCCTCGTTAAGCGAGGGGAGGGTGCAAAAATGGTTGCCGGCCATCGGAGAAACATCGCTGTACGGTGAGTAAAGCTGCTATTGGAACGCATTAAACTAAGTTTAATGCGTTCCAATGGCTTTTTTTTTTGATCCGTACAGTGATGTTTTCACACAGCGAGGGTTCATCCGGAACGGATTAACCTCGCGGTGCGAGGCACCACTGTATACTTAAAAGTGAAAGTGGAGCTTAGGTTCTGACCATCACCAAGCCATTTTAAAGAAACCCAGTTAAATGTGTCTAAGAACCTGCCAGGCAATTAACCATCTTAATTCATTTCCTACATGCCGTGCCCTGAACATGTCCAGACACTTTGTCACCTGGTTGTAGTCAACTTTTATAACCTTTGTACACCAACCTCTAAAGGCTCAATCTTTGTGGAACTAGGGAGGTGGGTTGTCCCAGGTCTATCTGAAATTTTCAATCATTGTTCAATGGCTGGTGTTGTTCCCTTGGGTTGTTTATTATCCCAGACCACTTTCTCGGCTAGAGAGCAAACCACATGTCAAGTCAAGGTAATCCACGCAGGATCACAGACTCTCCACTCTCCTCTGTCAGAACATCGCCCCACTTTTAAAAAATGTCTTTGTGAGGTAAAATACCAATGACCTGATAGAAGAGTTCGTGAAATGGCACTGCTTGCCTCACACTGGAAAAGGGGTTCCTGCAAATTACGGTTTGGAGAAGAGACAAGAGATGCTCACTTGAGGATGATGAGCCGACTCTAGAGGCAGACCTTTCGGCACTGCACTGAAATTCGGGCCGAACACTTCAGAGGCAACAGGACTTTTTAGACACAGATATACACGCACCCCACACCAAGATACCAACAGTTACGCTTGTGAGCGTAGTGCAAAAAGTTTTATGTTTTAGAGGTGAATGGCTTCAGATTAAGAAAGCACCATACACGGGAGGTGGGAAGAACTGACAGAGGGGAAAGGAGACTCACAAAAAAGGCTATAGGAAGAGAAGCAAAGGAACAGAAAGAAAGATTATGGTGGAAACTTTTGAGGGAGAAGTAAAAGAGAAAGAATCCGAACTACATGAAGTGTAAGAATGGATCCCCGAATGGCATTCCAGTTGAACTGTTTAAAATCTTAAAACCTCGATATCCACACTGTGATTGTAAAGAGGCTCAATATTTGCAAACTGAGACAGTTAGGATTCCTATTTCTATATTTCATTTAGTCTAAAAAGATTTAGTTGGATTCAAATCGTTTATTAGTTTCATAACAATTTTCATTAAATGATTAAGTTAAAACCATTGAAGTCAAAGACACAATCGGTGCAGACAAAGAATCACAGAACACGAGGCAGGGAGATCCATAACTCACATCCAGTCTTTGTCACTTTCTGTGAATATGCTGATGGGTGTATCCCTGCACAGAGTAGGGTGTTGGAATTCATGGCCTTAGAGGGCTCTTCCAACTTCATGATTCTATGACCACCAAAGAGGATCTGTGGATGACGGAGATGGTCCAGGTTGAGGTCCCCCAAGAAGAAGCAGGGAAACATCAACCTCCTAGAATACGCTCTATTTCGGGGGGAGAGAAAGAGAGAATGCCACCATATAGAACATGAAAGGAAGACCAGGGAAGAGACTAGAGGGAGAAGAGAAAACCCCTGTAATCCCATCCAGGAGATGATCCAGAGGGGAACCTCAACCACAGGAGGAAGGGAAAGAGTCGAGAGGAAGAGATGCTGAGGAAAACTATGCTCAACATCCAGGATCTCACTCCTTATGTACGGGCCAATGCCAATTTCCTCCCCAAAACGGTCCAGAGGCAATGAATGGACCAAAATGTCCACCAAAAAGACTTATCATTACGTACCCTAGGATGATATGACTTTTTATGTTGTTGCCCTTTGACTCTGAGTTAGAACCTCTAAATCCTGTTAGAGTTGTTGTAAATTGGATGCAACTTGACACATAAAGCTTCCAACTTGTGTCAGCACCTCTCTTGTAAAGAAGATCAACATTTCCACAATCACAAAGTCAGGATTCCTATTTCCATATTCCAGATAGTCTAAAAAGAATCAGTTGGAATCGGATCATTTATTAGTTTCAAGGCAATTTTCATAAAATGATTTAGTTAAAATTATGATAAAACCATTGAAGTAAAAGATGCAATTGGTGCAGACAAAGAATCACAGAACACGAGGCAGGGAGATCCACACTTTACATTCACTCTTTGTCACTATCTTCCGACCTGCAGATGTTGAACCAGAGCATTACCCCAATTGACCGTCACCTTCCTGATGTATAATGTGCTCAGGAATGTGGGGTTTTTGAAACTTGGGAGGAAGAAAACATTTCCTCAAAAGTATTTCCACATTCAAAGTCACCATGACGTTTATTTCCAAAGTGCTTTCATAGGTCCACAAAAGCATAAGTCAACAGTAGAGCACTCACTATCCCTTGAACCTCCAAATGTTTTCTTCCCAGGAAAAATATTCAGATGGATTTTCAGACGTTTATGGCATTTTGCAGAATTTTCAGACTTTCTAATTTCTGTGCATAAGCTGATGTGTAACATTGTTAGTTCTGCAATGAAAGCTTTTCCCCAAATTCTCTCCATTTTAGAGGTTCTGACTGAAGTGAATTTTCTTGTGTTCTCTCAGACTGAACAACCAGAGAAATCTTTCTCCACATTACTCACATTTATGTGGTTTCTCCCCAGTACAAAGTTGTTGATGTTCTGTGAAGGGTGACTAGGCTGTGAAGCTTATCCCACATTCTTCAGAACGACACGGATTCTTCCGTGAATGTGAACGCTGATGTATGGTTAAATTGAAGAGACGCGTAAAACGTTTCCCACATTCATTGCATGCATACGGTTTTTCTCCGGAGTGACTTCGTTGGTGTACTCTGAGGTTAGAGTGTTGGGAGAACATTTTTCCACATTCTTTGCATTGATAGGGTTTCTCTCCTGTGTGATGGCGCTGATGTGCTTTGAAAGCTGATGGATCACTAAAACATTTCCCACATTCTTCGCATTTATAAGGTTTTTCCCCAGAGTGAATTCGTTGATGTACGATGAGGACTGAGTTTTGGGAAAACCTCTTCCCACATTCTTCACAGAGAAAGGGTTTTTCCCCTGAATGAATTCGTTGATGTTTTCTGAGATATGAATTCCTCATGAAGCCCTTTCCACATTCATGACATTTGTAGGGTCTCTCCTCAGTGTGCATTCCCTGACTTTGGTTAAGTCCAGAACTTCCCTTGAAGCTCTTGCCATATTCTTCACTTTTATACACTTTTCCTTCTGAGTGCACTGGCTGAGTATCTTGAAGAGCTGATCTAACACTGAAGCATTTTTCAGACCCTGAGTCTTCATAAGGTTTCTCTCCTGTGGGAAATCCTGGATCTTCTGAACTCCTTCTGGAACTCTCTCCATGCTCCAAACAGTGACACAGACTTTCCTCTGAGTGGCATGTTGGACATTTCACTGGGCTTTTCCTCAGAGGGTTCCTTACCCCAGACTCTGAGCTATGAGGGACATTGAGGTGTCTTTTTATTGTCTTTTCCTCTTCTTGTTCACAGACAACTCTCAGATAAGTGTGAGGTTTGTTTTTCATCTCATTTGCCTCATTTTCCTTCTCCCTCTGGGATTCATCTCTCTTCCCACAGTTCTTGTTTTCATCCTCCACTCTTTCTAGGGATGTCCTGCGGAGTCTTCCTTCCTCATCCTGTGCATCATCTGCTGGAAGAAAGAGAATTCATGATAATTAGTGGCTTTTCCCATTTAACAGGGAAAATATCTATCGATACGCCAATTTCCTGCTGCCTCCCTTTCTCTACTGAGAAAACAGTAGATCGCCATCATTCCTGACCTGGGTTTCCAGCTTCTTAACCAACAGAAATCCATGGATATAAAGGAATCATGAAGAAAATTGTTTCTCTACACCTAGCTGGATGAAGAGGTTAGTAAATGGAGTGTGGATCTGGAGTTCAAGGGTTCGGTTCCACCATGATACTTCTTGGGACTTTGTAACCCTTTCTCAGAATTTGCTAACTTTTCTCTTCAAGAGGGTTAAAACAATTATAGAGGGGTATAGAAATCACCCCCAAATTGCCCTAGATTTGAAGTTCTATTAAACATACTGAATGATGATTCTTTTTTACTACAAGTGTTCCAAGAACTATGAATCAGCTACTGTACTAAGCAAGACCACTAAACTAAAACAATTTTTTTAGCAACCCCCTATTCTGTTTTGCTTCCCAATCCATTCAGAAAAGGTAGTTGATGTACATGTCCAACCTAAAAAGTGGAAAGATCAACCATCTCTGAGTACCCTCCAGCTTGGAAAGGGGAGTTGTGAGTCAGAATCGACTATACAACACATTAAAAAGGTGAAGAGACCAAATTCCTAACATGCGCTGGATTATGGAGAAAGCCAGAGAGTTCCAGAAAAATATTTACTTCTGCTTCATTGACTATGCAAAAGCCTTTGATTGTGTGGACCACAGCAAACTATCGCAAGTCTTTAAAGAAATGGGAGTGCCTGACCACCTTATCCGTCTCCTGAGAAACCTATATGTGGGACAGGAAGCAACACTTAGAACTGGACATGGAACAACTGACTGGTTCAAAATTGGGAAAGGAGTACAACAAGGCTGTATATTGTCCCCCGACTTATTTAACCTATATGCAGAATACATCATGCGGAAGGCTGGACTGGAGGAATCCCAAACTGGAATTAAGATTGCCAGAAGAAATATTAACAACCTCCGATATGCAAATGATACCACTCTGATGGCAGAAAGTGAGGAGGAATTAAAGAACCTTGTAATGAGGGTGAAAGAGGAGAGTGCCAAAAACGGTCTGAAGCTCAAAATCAAAATCGGGTACGACTAAACGACTAGACGATGAAAAAAGGTGAAAAATCAGCTTAACTGAGGCATTAAGTGTCTAAGATACATTGCTGGTGCAGTAACACAATTAGAATGAATCGGAAGTTACACATAAAGTTATTATAAAACAGAGAAGTGATGAGTAGTAATCAAGACAAACGTATACAATGATTAACATGCAGATGGAAACAGAATATCTTTGTCCCAACTCCAAGGATGAAAGGCTCCCCGATTCCTTTGTAGAAAAGATTCTATACCCAGCAAAGGTCGAGACGCCTCCGATATACCTGAGGGGAGAGCAAGTGCTTCTTCTCCGTCATCACCTTCTGGGTTATCCAGGGGCTCCAGCTGCTGCTGCTCACCCTCAAGAAGAGTTCCTGACCTTCCAGGTATGCGCCTAGCGTTTTTCTTCATGGGCCACCTGGGACAACAGAGGAGAGTCCTTCTAGGAGTACAATCCTGTCCCCTTGACTAGTCTTGGTTAAGCAATACCATTCCTTTCCATGGGATGATCTCATCCAGCTGCTTGGTTTGTCATTGATCACTCTGTGTGATGCTTCTATGGTGCCCCAGAGCATTCAAATCACTCTCTGAGCTGATGACAATCCGGCAGACTACATATCCCCACCCCTACACCGCCCCTGGAGATGACTACTCAATTTTCCAACCCCAGAAGGACTGAAGGGTGAGTCAGCCTTCACTCATGGAATTGAACCTGGCTTATGAGCAGTTTTGGCTGCAGAACTGCAGTTTAACTACTGCACGACCAGGTACCTCTACCTTCCGGTGCTGATGTACTTTCAAAGCTGACGGATCACTGAAACATTTCCCACATTCTTTGCATATATAAGGTTTTTCCACTGAATTAATTTGGTGAAGTTTGAAAAGGAGCTGAACGGTTTGCCACATATTTTAGATTGATAGGGTTTCTCCCCTGAATGTGAGCGCTGATGTGCTATCAACTTTGAGGGAGCATTTAACATTTCCCACATTCATCGCAATCATACCTTTTTTCTCTGGAGTAAATTCGTTGGTGTGCTACGAGTTTGGAGTTTTGGGAAAACATTTTCCCACATTCTTCAGAGGGAAAGGTTTTTTCTCCTGAATGAATTTGTTGATGGACTACAAGGTTTAAACGGTGAGTGAACCTCTTCCCACATTCTTCACAGGGAAACGGTTTCTGTCCTATATGAATTTTTTCATGTTCTCTAAGACTTAAATGCCACATGAAGAACTTTCCACATTCATGACATTTGTAGGGTCTCTCCTCAGTGTGCATTCCCTGATGTTGCTTAAGTCCAGAACTTCCCTTGAAGCTCTTGCCACATTCTTCACCTTTATATAATTTTCCTTCTGAGTGCACTGGCTGAGTGACTTGAAGAGCTGAGCTAACACTGAAGCATTTTTCAGACCCTGAGTCTTCATATGGTTTCTCTCCTGTGGGAAATCCTGTGTCTTCTGGGCTCCTTCTGGAACTCTCTCCATGTTCCAAACATTTACAAAGATTTTCCTCTCTCTGGCATGTTGGACATTTCACTGGGCTTTTCCTCAGAAGGCTCCTTAGTTCAAACTCTGAGTTCTGAAAGACATTGAGGCGGTTTTTTATTATTATTTTCTCTTCTTGTTTACAGACAACTCCTCTCAGATAAGGGTGAGGTTTGGTTTTCCTCGCATTTGCCTCATTTTCCTTCTCCCTCTGCAATTCATCTCTGTTCCCACAGTTCCCGTTTTCATCCTCCACTCTTTCTGGGGATGTCCTGTGGAGTCTTCCTTCCTCCTCCTGTACATCATCTGCTGGAAGAAGGAGAGAATTCATGATGATTAGAGGCTTTTGCCATTTAACATGGAAAATATCTATCGATAAATCCAATTTCCTGCTGCCTGCCTTACTGTGCTGAGGAAACAGTAGATCGCAATCATTCGTTACCTGGGTTTCAACCTTCTGAACCATCAAAGTCTGAGGATTTTAAGGAATCAGTTTTCCGGTCTTAGTGCTACACACTGAATTTCGAAGGGGCAGAGGAACTAGAGACCAAATTGCTAACATGCGCTGGATTATGGAGAAAGCCAGAGAGTCCAGAAAAATAATTTGGGGGTGATTTCTATACCCCCCCTAAAATAGTTCTAACACTTTTGAACAGAAAAGGTAGCAAATTCTGAGACAAAGCTACAAGGTTCCATGAGCTATCATGGGGAATTGAACCACTGAATTCCAGATCAACACTCCATTCTCTGGTTTCTCCATCCAGCAAGTTTTAAACAAAACTCTTTTCTTCATGATAGGACTTTTGCATTTGTAAAAGGAGAGAATTCATGGTGATTAAAGGATTTTGCCATTTAATAGGGAAAATATCTATTGATAAGCAAATTTTCTGCTGCCTCCCCTTTCTGTGCTGAAAAAAAAACAGTACATCACAATTATATTACTGAGCTGAGCAGGAGGTTGGACTTGATGGACATGATTCTATGATTCGTGACCTGGTTTTCAACCTTCTTGACCTACAGTTTTCCAGTCTCAGTGCTAAAACTTTTTGGTGGACCTGAACAAACAATGAGCGGAGTGGCTGAGCACTTAAGTCCAAGAACATTTATTTTGCATCGAAGGGGAATGATAAACAGGATGGAAATACAAAAGGTACTATCACAAAATAAAGTGTTTTTCTCAACCAGGTATAGCTGGATGGAGAGATCAGGGAGTGGAGTGTGGATCCAGAATTCAGGGGTTTGATCTCCCATGATAGCTCATGGGACTTTGTTACCTTGTCTCAGAATATGCCTCCTTTTCTGTTCAGGAGCGTTGAAACAATCATAGGGGTGTATAGAAATCCCCACCCGACTTTCCCAAAAAGAAAAGCACTTTTAAACATACGTCATGAAGGTATTGTTTACTACAAGTGTTCTGAAAACAATGAATCAGGTACTACACCAGAAAGATCACTGAATGAAAACAATTTTTGGCAAATACCTGTTCTGTTTTGCTTCCAACCCATAAAAAAGAGGCATAAAAGCAGTAACACAATGAGAACAAATCGGGAGTTACACATAAAGTTATTATAAAACAGAGAAGCGATGAGTGGTAATAAAGACAAACGTATACAATGATTAACATGCATGGGAAAACAGAATACCTTTGTCCCGACTCCGAGGATGAAAGGCTCCCTGATTCCTTTGTGTAAAAGAATCCATCCCCTGAAGATCTGGAGACACCTCTGATATGCCTGAGGGGAGAGCAAGAGCTTCTTCTCCGTCATCATCTTCGGGGTCCTCCGGGGTCTTCAGCTGTTTCTGCTCACCCTCAAGAAGAGTTTCTGGCCTTTCACGAATGCGCCAAGCGTTTGTCTTCATGGGCCACCTGGGACAACAGAGGAGAATCATTTTAGGAGTACAAGCCTGTCCCCGAGCCTAGTCTTGGTTAAGCAATACCATTGCTTTGCATGGGACGATCTCATCCAGCTGCTTCTTTTGTCATTGATCGCACTGTGTGATGCTTATCTAGCGCCCCAGAGCATTCAAAGCACTCTCTGAGCTGATGACAATCCTGCAGACTACATATCCTCACCCCTACACCACCAATGGACCTGAGATACTCAATTTTCCAACCCCAGAAGGGCCGAAGGGTGAGTCTGCCTTGACTCATGGAATTAAACTCGGGTCATGAGCAGAGTTTTGGCTGCAGGACTGCAGTTTAACCACTGCACCATGAGGTTCACTACCTAAACCCACTGAAAGAAGACAGTCCAGATGTGCAAATAGAATTGTTTGGACTCCAACTCCCAGAATATTCCAAGAGTCCCTCCCACACCCTCAAATCATTGGGAATCCCAGTCCACAAACTCACACTGACGGACGCCTAGATTTCCCTCACCAGTACCAGAACCAGTTCTTCTGAATTTGCATTCTAGACCATTTAGGGCTGCAGTGCTTCCTGGGAGTTGCAGTTCTTTGGGAGGTGCCCACTGTAGAGCTTAAAGGGCAAGAGACTAGAATAGCCAGAAAAGAAATGGGGCAGGAAATTGAGGCCTCAAAAGCACCCTCCGTTGACTAGGCTTTGAGGGAAATATAAACGGTTGAAGATGTGGGTCTCCAGTGCAGAATTCCACCCTGGGAATCGTAAAAGAATTCAGGGAGTCGGAGTCCAAATAAGCCAAACAGCATCTATCCCAGATGACAGATTTCTGTGCTCCACAATTCATTTGTGCAGGCATCGTTCAGTCTCAAGAGACTATGCTAGCATGCTCTGCATGGAGGATTTCGAACAGCATCTAGTGTGGCTGAGAAGGCCAATTCGAGAGTGACCATCCCTTCCACACTGAAGACAAATACAGTCTGTCTCCTGTCCAGCTCCCTGATTTTGTTGGTTTTGGGATTCAATTCAATTTCTAGGAGAAGAATTCAATGGTTTTTCTGGGAATCAGGGAGGACAAACAAATACAAGATAGATGGACTCAGTGGAGGAGCACAAGTGAGTGTTCAGCCTTTAAAATGACAGTCACTATTTTTTCTTTTTTTTAAAAAATTACTGTCCAGAAAGTCAGTCAGTCAGTCAGTCAGTCAGTCAGTCAGTCAGTCTGTCTGTCTGTCTGTCTGTCTCTCTCTCTCTCTCTCTCTCTCTCTCTCTCTCTCTCTCAGGCTACGTTCCTCCACTGCAAAGTCATCTTCTCTGTTTCACCTTCTCTTCTTTCTGAGAAGCCTCCTGTGTTCTTTTCCTCTTACTCACCAGGTGACCTCCACAGCCCAGGAAAGTTTGCAAACCAGATACAGAGAAGGAGCCTGTTTGAGAGAAAGGACTAAAAAAGAGTAATAAGGCATTGGAACAGTTTATCTGATGGGGAAAAGAACAGGAAAAAAGCAGCCAGCTTTGGCCCTCTTTCCCGTTCAATCTCGGTTTCTTTCTGCTGGCCTCTCATTGCTAACTGCAACTCTGCTCTTTTCTTTCCCCTTTAATCACTCCCAGGTTTGTGCTTCCTCCTTCAAACTGAGCCAGCTGCCCAGGATTTGCCCTTAATTTTTCAAGGTCTTCTGGGAAGTGTAGTTCAGAACAAAACAGAGAATCGGGCACGGTGGTCCAGGGGAAATCCTGGGAGAAGCAGCCGGGTTAGGATGTGCAAGCATATCAGGCAAAAGCAGCAGAAACAAAAGAAAAAAGACATAAACATGTGGCACCAACAGTGGCCAGAGGATTGGAAAAGATCAGTCTACATCCCAATCCCAAAGAAAGGCAGTGCCAAAGAATGCTCCAACTACCATACAATTGCACTCATTTCACATGCTAGCAAGGTTATGCTCAAAATCCTGCAAGGTAGGCTTCAGCAGTATGTGGACCGAGAACTCCCAGAAGTACAAGCTGGATTCCGAAGAGGCAGAGGAACTAGAGACCAAATTGCTAACTTACGCTGGATTATGGAGAAAGTCAGAGAGTTCCAGAAAAATATCTACTTCTGCTTCATTGACTATGCAAAAGCCTTTGACTGTGTGGACCACAGCAAACTATAGCAAGTTCTTAAAGAAATGGGAGTGCCTGACCACCTTATATGTCTCCTGAGAAACCTATATGTGGGACAGGAAGCAACAGTTAAAACTGGTCATGGAACAACTGATTGGTTCAAAGTTGGGAAAGGAGTACGACAAGGCTGTATATTGTCCCCCAGCTTATTTAACTTATATGCAGAATACATCATGCGGAAGGCTGGACTGGAGGAATCCCAAACTGGAATTAAGATTGCCGGAAGAAATATTAACAACCTCCGATATGCAGATGATACCACTCTGATGGCAGAAAGTGAGGAGGAATTAAAGAACCTTGTAATGAGAGTGAAAGAGGAGAGTGCAAAAAACGGTCTGAAACTCAACATCAAAAAAACTAAGATCATGGCCACTGGTCCCATCACCTCCTGAGAAATAGAAGGGGAAGACATGGAGGCAGTGACAGATTTTATTTTCATGGGCTCCATGATCACTGCAGATGGAGACAGCAGCCCTGAAATTAAAAGATGCCTTCTTCTTGGGAGGAAAGCGATGACAAATCTTGACAGCATCTTGAAAAGCAGAGACATCACATTGCCAACAAAAGTCCGAATAGTCAAAGCTGTGGTTTTTCCTGTAGTGATGTACGGGAGTGAGAGCTGGACCATAAAAAAAGCAGACCGCCGAAGAATTGATGCCTTTGAATTGTGGTGCTGGAGGAGGCTCTTGAGAACCCCCTGGATTGCAAGGAGAACAAACCTATCAGTTCTAAAGGAAATCAACCCTGAGTGCTGGAGTAGCACCTCTTCCATTTCTTTGTAGTATTCCGCTGGTAGCCCATCCGGACCTGGTGCTTTCCCATTTTTTTGTTTTTTAAGGGCTTCTATAATTTCTAAACCTATCAATTCTAAAGGAAATCAACCCTGAGTGCTCACTGGAAGGACAGATGCTGAAGCTGAGGCTCCAGTACTTTGGCCATCTCATGAGAAGAAGAGTCCTTGGAAAAAACCTTGATGTTAGGAAGGTGTGACGGCAAGAGGAGAAGGGGATGACCGAGGATGAGATGGCTGGACAGTGCCTGCGAAGCAACCAACATGAATTTGACACAACTCCGGGAGGCAGCGGAAGATAGGAGGGCCTGGCGTGCTCTGGTCCATGGGGCCACGAAGAGTCGGACACGACTAAACGACTAAACACACACTTTAAATGCCAGCTATTACATTTTAATGTGAGGTTTTGTGGACTCATCCACTTTGTCAGACATATGGAAACATTGTCAAAATTGTCAAAAGCAATGGTTCCCAACCTTGGTCAACTCAGGTCTTTCTGGACTGGAATTCCCAGAAGCCTTCAGCCCCAGCTGTGCTGCCTGGGGTTTCTGGGAGCTGTCATCCAAGAAGACCTGGTTGACCCAAGTGTAGCAAGCACTGGTCTAAAAACAAACAAAAAGAAAGTTTTTTAAAATTATTCTACAGTATGTCTTTATGAATAAACTCCTCATCTTTATTCCTTCCATTTTTTTTTACTTCTACATATATTGGCTGAGTCTGTTTCTAAGGGGTGAAGCTGGGTGGAATATATCCTTCTGCCCAAATTAGAGGGGTGGCATGAAAGGACTCAGGGAAGGGAGGGTGGCCCAGTGGAGGGACAGGTGTGCTTTCCTCGTGTTCATGCAGAGTTTTTCTGTGTTGAAAGAGTTTGTTTCATTGCTATTTAATGGGGGCTGGAAAAAGTAACCTGGCTGCAGGGTTGAATATTTTAAATCCATTGCATTCGTTCCCTGCAGAAAAACAGCAAAGAACCAATTCTCATCACCGTTGTTTCAACCACAGTGGCAAGGAGTTCCACTGCTAGAGCTTTACACCCTGAGCTTTGGTGAAAAGATTCCTAAATTCCTTCCACACCCTACACTGAATATGGAGCTACAAACCTCCCTCCTCTCCCGTTTTCTTCCATCCGTAATCCTGCCTTGTTGCATTCCTATCCGTGTTTCTGGGAAGGATCCTGGCCTGTGATTAGGTAGCTTGCAGGCAAGCTGAGAAACATCATAAAATCTGGACCATTCCTTGCATGGTTAAAAGTGAGAGGAAAGTGGAGGTTAGGCTGCATCTTCGTGGAGCTAGACAGGCAGGCTGTCCTGTGTCTATCTGAAATTCCCTTTCAATGTTCAATCGCTGGTGTTGTTCCCTTGGATTGTTTTAATTAGCCGCCTAGAGTAGTCTTAAATGACTAGATAGGCGGGATATTAAATAAATAAATAAATAAATAAATAAATAAATAAATAAATAAATAAATAAATAAATAAATAAATAAATAAATAAATAAATAAATAAATAAATAAATATCCCAGATCATTTTCTGGGCAGGAGCACAAACCACATGTCTAGTCAATGCAATTCTCAACAGGATCCCGGAGTCTCCACTCCCCTCTGCCATAACACTGCATTCTTCCTCCCCCACTTTATAAAAAATGCCTTTATGAGGTAAAATAGCAGTGACCTCGTAGAACAGCTCATGAACTGGCACTGCTTGCCTCACACGGCACTTCACTGGAAAAGGTTCCTACAAACTCTTGTTTGGAGAAGAGACGAGAGAAGGTCACTTTACGATGACGAGCCGACTCTAGAGGCAGATGTTTCGGCACTGAGTTGAAATACGGGATGAACACTTCAGAGGCAACAGGACCTTTTAGACACAGATATACACACATGCCACACCAAGATACTGACAGTTACACTTGCAGGTGCAGTGCAAAGAGTGTAGGTGTTGGAGGTGAATGGCTTCAGATCGAAGAAAGCACCATAGACGGGAGGCGTTGGGCACTGCATCACCAGTCAGTGCATTTACGGCAAAAGTCTCCAGGTGGGACAGCATGACTCTCCATGAAGGAAGAAGAAATGGTCAGGACATATGAAAGTCTGGGTGGGTGTGAGAGAATGGACGTGGAGGAGAACCCTGCCATCGACATGTCACCCTCTTCATCCTTCAGAAACTGAGGGCATTATAACCTCCAATTCACTTATAGATACGAATGAAGAAAAGGGAGGAAATAGACTCCCCTGAGTATCCCTGTCAGCCCAGGAGAAAAGCAATGTTCAGCAGAGGATGGGCCAGTCATAGCGAAGGACATTAAAATGGGGGGAAGTAGAGAAAGGAGAAAGAGATGACAAGAGGAGAAAGGAGACTCAGAAAGAGGGCTATAATAAGAGGAGCAAACGACCAGAAAGAAAGATAATTGTGGAAATTTCTGAGGGAGAAGTCGAAGAGAAAGAACGCAAATTACTTGAAAGGTGAGAATGGATCCCAGAATTCGGGACATGCAACAATGGGCTAAAGTTACAGGAAGCCAGATTTCGGTTGAATATCAGGAAAACCTTCCTAACTGTTAGAGTAGTACAACAATGGAACCAATGATCTGATAAGGTGGTAAGTGCTCCCACAATGAGAAATTTAGACAACCAGCTGGCAGATATCCTCTGGTTTGTATTCCTGCACAGAGTAGGGAGTCGGAATTGATGGCCTAAGAGGGCCCTTCCAACTTCATGATTCTATGATCATCAAAGAGGATCCACGGATGAGGGAGATGGTCGAGCTTAAGGTCCCTCAAGAAGAAGCAGGGAAACATCAACCTCCTAAAGAAAACCTCTATTTGGGGGAGGGAAAGAGAGAATAACATCACATGGAATGTGAAAGGAAGATCGGGGAAGAGACTAGAGGGAGAAGAGAGAATTCATGGAATCCCACCCAGGAGACGATCCAAAGGGGAACCTCAAGCACAGGATGAGTTACGTACTCCAGGACAATATGACTTTTTATGTCTTTGACTCTGAGTAAGAACCGTTTGAATTAGTAGTAGCTACCAAAGCCATTCAAAAAGGTTGGATCTTTTGAGCATGAACTAGAGTCCCTCCATCCTTTCTAAGGGGGATGGGTGGAGGAGGAAGGGAGAATTAAACCCACTCACAGGGGGAGGAAAGGCATTAGTGGCTTTGTAGTTACATGCGAGGAATCCTGAGCAAAGCATTACAGGCTACAGGATCTCTAGTGGATTTCACCTCCCACACGGCTAAGCCTTTCCCACCACCTTCCTCTATCTTCAGGCAACTATGTGTTGTCTTGGCCTTGTTGTTTATTGTTCAGTCGTTAAGTTCTGTCCAACTCTTTGTGACCTCATGGACCAGAGCACACCAGACCCTCTTGTCTTGGCCTAGAACTGTCCTAGTATTAGATTTTTGTTTGTTTTTTATAATATACAAAGTTAAAAACTTTAACAATCTAACATATAATTAATGAAACAAAAAGACAAAAAGAAAAGCTACCAGCTGTTGTATGTATGTATACTTTTATTACCTGATGTTAGCCGCCTAGAGTGGTCCTGCGTTGGCTAGATAGGCGGGATATAAATTAAATAAACAAACAAACAAACAAACAAACATCCTTCCTTCTGCTATGGATCAGAGATTTCACTGTCGTCTGGACCTCAAATGCCTTCAAGGGGGTCCCGGTGACCACTGAATTCGTTATATCTATTAAGTTTCTCCCTAAGCTCCTGTCTTTTTCTGGGCCCAATTATGTACCAGCTTCCAACTTTGCTTTACAAAATCTCTTAATTGATCCCGTAGTGCCTCTCTGAGCATGTCTAGTTCTGCCATTTCCAGTAGCTTCTTTAAGAACTGTCCTATTATTCGGACTTCAACATCAGTCCAGAGGTGTTGAAGGAGACCGGGGGGGGCTAGGTCATAGGAAACCAGATTTCAAATCGCCCCTTGGTCATGGAAACTCAACGATGATGCTTGGCACTAGTAAAACCACTCCTTTAACACATAGTTAAAAACTCTGTTAGGGTTGCTATAAGTTGGATACAACTTGAAACTCATAACTTAAAAACTGTGTCAGTCACTCTCTTGTAAACAGGCTCAACATTTCCACACTCACACAGTCAGGATTCCTATCTCTGTATTTCAGGCTGTCTCAGAATGCTTTGTTGCAACTGGAGCATTTATTGGTTTCAAGGCAATTTTCATAAAATGATGAAGTTAAAATCGTGATAAAACCATTGAAGTAAAAGACACAATTGGTACAGCCAAAGAATCACAGAACACGAGGCAGGGAGATCCACACCTTACATTCACTCTTTGTCACTGTCTTCCGACATGCAGATGTTGAACCAGAGCATTACACCAGTTGACCATGTACTTCTACCTGTAGAATGTGCTCAGGAATTTGGGGTTTGTGAACCTTGGGAGGAAGAGAACATTTCCTCCAAAGGATTTCCACATTCAAAGCCACCATAACGTTTCTTTATAAAGTGCTTTCATAGGTCCGTAAAGGCTTAAGTCAACAGTAGAGCTCTCACTATCCTATGGATCTTTGAATGTTTTCTACCCAGGACAGATATTTAAATAGGGTTTAAGGAGGTCATTTTTCAGCATCTTCAGACATTCTACTCTCTGTGCATAAGCTGATGTGTGATGCTCTTGGCTCTGCAAGCAAGCATCATCTCACATTCTCTCCATTTTAGATGTTCTGAGTGGAGTGAATTTTCTTGTGTTCTCTCAGTTTGAACAATCAGAGAAATCTTTCCCCACATTCCTCACATTCATGTGGTTTCTCCCCAGTATAAAGTTGCTAATGTTCTGTGAAGGGTAACTCAGCTGTGAAATTATCCCACATTATTCACAGTGATAGGGATTCTTCTGTGAATGTGAGCACTGGTGTATGGTTAAATTGCAGAGACGTGTGAAACATTTCCTGCATTTATTGCATGCATATGGTTTTTCTCTGGAGTGACTTCGTTGGTGTACTTTGAGGTAAGAAATTGACTCTCCTGAGCATCCCTTTCAGCCCAGGAGAAAAACAATCTTCAGCAGAGGATGGGCCAGCCATGGAGAAGGACATTAAAATGGGGGGGGGGGGAGTATAGAAAGGGAAAGAGCTGCCAGAGGAGGAAGGGGAATCACAAAAAAAGGAGAGAAGGCAACAGGAAGGGATATAAAGGAACAGAAAGATAATTGTGGAAGAGGAGTGAGAATTAGAAGAGAAAAAATCTGAATTACTGGAAGGGCAGGAATGGATCTCAGAATGCAGGACATGCAACAATGGGCTAAAATTACAGGAATTCAGATTTTGGTTGAATACCACTGTAACATACAGCCCTGCTCTCACCTGTCCGTCACAGCTGGGCAGTGGAACATCAGCCAATGAAGGGGCGGATGGTGGTGCAGAAGGGGGAGGAGCTGGAATATATATAGGGGTGTGTGATGTGTGTGAGAGGGATTGATAGATTGAGAGACTGAGAGTTATTGATTAACATGTTAGTAGGCCTGTAAGCCAAATACAGTGGTGCCTCGCATAACAAGCGCCCCATTTAACGACGAATCCGCACAGCGATTTGTTTTTTGCGATCGCTTTTGCGATCGCATTGCGATGTTTCCTATGGGGTGAGCTCAGCCCAGTGCAAGGAGGACCCAGCGTTGCTTGCAAGGAGGGAGACAATTCCTCCCTGTCTGGCTGGCTTGCTTCCGAAGCCAAAAAGGCAGGGAGAAAGTGCGGGAAGTTCGAACTTCCCGCGTTTTCTCACTTCCTTTTTGGCTTCAGAGAGATCCAAAGCCACACATCGCGGCAGTGGGGACCCCCAGGGAGGTCTCCCAGGGCTTGCACGCCACCATGGGAGACCTCCCTGGGGGCCTCGCCGCCGCGATAGGTGCTTCAGAGGTTTCAAAGGGCTTTCCACGACATTGGAGGAAGCCCTTTGAAAGCTCCAAAGGCAGCGGAGCGCCGGGTGGCTAGAGCAGGCCGGGGCCCTGGCCACTCGCCCCCGGCCGCACGGAGCCAGCAGAGTGCCGGGAGGCTTCGGACCGGTAAGTCCTTTTTTAAAAAAATTTCTGTGTGGGTTTTGGAGGGTGGGTTTGGACTGGGGGGGTTATGTTTGTGGTTTGTGTGTGTGTGTGGTTTTTTTCATGACATTTTCACCTCAAGCGCTTTGGCTGTGTGAAAATGGGGGCTTTGGTCCTCCCAAAGGCCCCATTTTCACACAGCTGATCGGCGGTTCCAAAATGGCTGCCACAACCATTTTCACTGCCCTTGCTTACCAAGGCAGCGAAAATGGCAGCCGGATGGAGGATTTCCGCTTAGCAGTAAGTTTTCCCCCAATAGTGATGTTTCTGGATAGCGACGATTAATCCGGAACGGATTAATGTCGCTATGCGGGGCACCACTTTAGTCAGTGAGGGAAAAGTCTGTGTGTGCTATAGTGAATGAGAAACCGTGATTTACAACTTGATTATTTACCTGTGATTTACTCCTTTAATTTTGTTAAATCAATAAACACGTTTGTTTGGAAGAAACACTTGTCCTTTTTAAATATTGAATAATCTTTGGTAACAGCAGTTGAAGAAAAGTCGTGAGCACTCCTGGAGGCCTGAGTTGGCAGAGGCTTCAGAGTGGCCCACTACATATAATTGGTGTCCAGCGTGCCGGATACGAGTGTGGTCCAATAAAGCCTTGGACGGGAACGGTGCCCAGAGCAGATCTTTAGTCAGGGAAGTCTGAGTGGACGAGTGGGTAACCTCATAGGACTTGTCTCACGGGGAGAAAGTCTAGTAGGGGGCTCTGAAACTCAGATTGGGGGCTAAAATAGGGACTCTGGCTCTGTGGTAACCATTTCTGAGGAGAGTTGCCCAAAGCAGAATCTGTGGCAAGTTGGCTAGCTTGTCCTGAGTTTAAGGGAGAACTCTGAGGGGACAAAGCGGAGCCAAGGGCAGATAAGCTGAGGGAACTCAAGTCAGCTAAACCTGGGATAGGGGAAGCTGATAATTCAAGTTGTTTTGTGGCCTGAGGCAGGGAAAGAAACTCTGTCTTTGGTGTGTGGCCTAGCTGGAGGCAGAGGCCTAGACAAGGGCAGAAAAATAAACAAAAAGTCTGGTATGACAGGAAAGCCAGAGAATGAAGTTTTAATCCTAGAGATGAGGTGCTTGTGCTAAGACCTCTCAAAGGGAACAGATTACAACTAAATTGGGCAGGACCATTCAGAATTATTCCCAAAATGAACAACATTATATAATTAAGAAAGATGGAGAACCAGGCAGGAGGGTGGTCCATGTAAATATGATCAAACCATATTATAGGGAGGAGAACAGAGTGCTGTTTGCCGTGAAGGAAGCTGACAATGAGAAATATGCCTTACCCTATTGAGAAGGGAGGGGGAAAGCAAGATACAACCATGAAGATGTCAAGATTAGCCCTTTACTTTCCCAGGAGCAACAAAGGGAATTGAAGACCTTGGTTACAAAGTACCAACAGGTTTTCTCTAGCAAACCCGGGTTAGCCAAGGGAGTGGTGCACAAGATTGATACAGGAGATGCACCCCCACAAGCAGTTACTCCATATAGTGTTACTGGGCCATATGTTGATAAGGTGCGCAAGGAGCTAGATGATATGTTGAAAGAAAACATCATTGTTCCCTCATCCAGCCCTTGGTCTGCTCCTATAGTCTTGGTTGACAAGCCAGATGGCAGTATTCGGTTTTGTGTGGACTATAGAAAGCTGAACCATGTAACCAGTGTGTGTGTGTGTGTTTAGTCGTTTAGTCGTGTCCGACTCTTCGTGACCCCATGGACCAGAGCACGCCAGGCCCTCCTGTCTTCTACTGCCTCACGGTGTTGTGTCAGGTTTATGTTGGTTGCTTCGCAGACACTGTCCAGCCATCTCATCCTCGGTCGTCCCCTTCTCCTCTTGCCATCACACCTTGCTAACATCAAGGTTTTTTCCAAGGACTCTTTTCTTCTCATGAGATGGCCAAAGTACTGGAGCCTCAGCTTCAGGATCTGTCCTTCCAGTGAGCACTCAGGGTTGATTTCCTTTAGAACTGATAGGTTTGTTCTCCTTGCAGTCCAGGGGATTCTCAAGAGCCTCCTCCAGCACCACAATTCTTCGGCATCAATCCTTCATGGATTGCTGCCTTGTCGTGGCAAAGGGGCTTGAGTAACTCAGAGAAGCTATGGGCTATGCCGTGCAGGGACACCCAAGACAGACAGGACATAGTGGAGAGTTCCGACTAAACGCAATCCACCTGGAGTAGGAAATGGCAAGCCACTCCAGTATCTTTGCCAAGAACGCCCCATGATCAGAAACAAAAGGCTAAACCATGTAACCAAGCCGGATGCATATCCTATGCCCAGATTAGACAACCTGATAGAGACCATAGGGGGATGTCAATATATTTCCTGCCTAGATCTAACAAAAGGGTTTTGGCAAGTGAGAATTGACCCCAAAGATCAGGAGAAGACAGCCTTTTGCAGCCCTTTTGGTTTATACAAATTCTGTGTCCTAAGTTTTGGGTTACTTTCCAAAGACTTATGGACAAAACCTTACAAGGGCTTAGCGACTTCACATTGACGACATAGGTACTCCTGGAAAGATCACCTTTGTCACTTAGAGATAGTGCTGCAAAGATTGAAAGCAGCTGGGCTAACAGTGAAAGCGTGCAAATGCCAGCTGGGTAGCCCCGAATTGAAGTACTTGGGTCATGTAGTAGGGGGAGGTAGGATCAAACCCCTAGAAGCCAAAGTGAATGCTATTAGTAACTGGCCTGAAGCCGTGCTGTGCCAGAGTGACGACGGCGGAGATCTTCATCCAGTGGCGTAACTGAGCAAGAAGCTGCAGGGAGGTGAGTGACACCTGTCCACCATCGAAAAAGCGTGTCTTGCTATCGTGTATGCGGTTCAGAAACTTAAGCCATATATCTGGGGAAGACATTTTGTCTTGTGTACTGACCATTCCCCACTATTGTGGTTAAGGACTATCAAAGCCAACAACAGCAAGCTGATGAGATGGGCTTTGATCCTGCAGGACTTTGATTTTGAGGTTCGAGTAATTAAAGGGACTCAGAACAGTGCTGCAGATGCCCTCTCTAGAAGACCAGAAGACTAAAGAAAAGAATGGACTCTTATAATGGTGAAAGTAATATAAGTTTGATGTACATGGACCCATTGATAAATGTTATAAGTTATGTAAGCAAAAGAAATTGTATGTAAGTATTTTTAAATGTTCTAATGTGTTATTAAGTGTGTGCCTGAATGAACATTGGAAGTGGTAATGTATGACAACTAGAGTGTCAGGTTTAAATATAAAATGCAGGTAAGATGTTTAGCAATGTTTATATAAATGTTTGTTAAATGTAATGGTGTTATTGGGATAATGTAATTGTATCTTGCTCCTTGTTCATGAGAGGAAAGCACTTTAGCTTTTCCCCCATGAAACAACTTGTTAAGGGGGGAGGTATTGTAACATACAGCCCTGCTCTCACCTGTCCATCACAGCTGGGCAGTGGAACATCAGCCAATGAAGGGATGGAGGGTGGTGCAGAAGGGGGAGGAACTGGAATATATATAGGGGTGTGTGATGTGTGTGAGAGAGATTGATAGATTGAGAGACTGAGAGTTAGTGATTAACATGTTAGTAGGCCTGTAAGCCAGTGAGGGAAAAGTCTGTGTGCTATAGTGAATGAGAAACCGTGATTTACAACTTGATTATTTACCTATGATTTACTCCTTTAATTTTGTTAAATCAATAAGCAAGTTTGTTTGGAAGAAACACTTGTCCTTTTTAAATATTGAATAATCTTTGGTGGCAGCAGTTGAAGAAAAGTAGTGAGCACTCCTGAAGGCCTGAGTTGGCAGAGGCTTCAGAGTGGCCCGCTACAACCACGAAAAAGATCCTAATTGTTACAGAAGTAGAACAATGGAACCAATGACCTCAAATGGTGGTAAGTGCTCTCACACTGAGAAGTTTAGGCAACCACCTGGCAGATATCCTTTGGTTTGTATTCCTACACAGAGTAAGGATTCGGAATTGATGGCCTAAGAGGGCCCTTCCAACTTCATCATTCTATGATCACCAAAGTGGATCTATGGACAAGGGAGATGGTCCAGCTTAAGGTCCCCCAAGAAGAAGTCGGGAAACCTCCTAAAACCCTCTATTTGGGGGAGAGAAAAAAGAATACGACCACATAGAATGTGAAAGGAAGACCAGGGAAGAGACTAGAGGGAGAAGAGAAGACTCATGGAATCCCACCCAGGAGATGATTGAGAGGGGAATCTCAACCACAGGAGGAAGGGAATGAGTCGAGAGGAAGAGATGCCGAGGAAAGCTTGGCTCGACATCCAAGCTCTGACTCCTTATGTATGAGCTGAGAATGCCAGTCACCTCCAGAAACCAATCAAGAGGCAATGAATGGACCAAAATGTCCACTGAAAAGACTTATCATTAGGTAACCCGTAATGATATGACTTTTCGTGTTGTTGCCCTTTGACTCTGAGTTAGAACCTCTAAATCCTGTTAGAGTTGCTGTAATTTGGATGCAACTTGACAATCATAACTTCCAACTTCTGTCAGCAGCTCTCTTGTAAGGAAGCTCAACATTTCCACACATTTACATACTTATTTCCATACTTCAGGTAGTCTAAAAAGACTTAGTTGGAATCAGATCATTTATTAGTTTCAAGGCAATTTTCATAAAATGATTGAGTTAAAATCAAGATAAAACCATTGAAGTAAAAGACGCAATTGGTGCAGACAAAGAATCACAGAAAACGAGGCAGGGAGATCCACACGTCACATCCAGTCTATGTCACTCTCTTCCAACATAACTTCCAACTTCTGTCAGCAGCTCTCTTGTAAGGAAGCTCAACATTTCCACACATTTACATACTTATTTCCATACTTCAGGTAGTCTAAAAAGACTTAGTTGGAATCAGATCATTTATTAGTTTCAAGGCAATTTTCATAAAATGATTGAGTTAAAATCAAGATAAAACCATTGAAGTAAAAGACGCAATTGGTGCAGACAAAGAATCACAGAAAACGAGGCAGGGAGTTCCACGCATCACATCCAGTCTATGTCACTCTCTTCCAACATGCAGATGTTGAACCAGAGCATAACCCCAGTTGACCATCTCCTTCTTGATGTAGAATGTGCTCAGGAATGTGGGGTTTGTGAACCTTGGGAGTAAGAGAACATTTCCTCCAAAGGATTTCCACACTCAAAGCCACCATAGCATTTCTTTCTGAAGTACTTTTGTAGGTCCACAAAGGCTTAAGTCAACTGTAGAGCTCTCACTGTCCTATGAATCTTTGAATGTTGTTCTTCCCAGGATATTCAGACGGAGTTTCAAATGTTTAAGGTCATTTTGCAGAATCTTCAGGTTTCCTATTCTCTTTGCATATGCTGAAGTGTGATCCTCTGGGCTCTGCAAGCAAGTTTTCCCCCACATTCTCTCCATTTTAGAGGTTCTCATTGGAGTGAATTTTCTTGTGTTCTCTCAGTTTGAACAACCAGGTAAATCTTTCCCCACATTCGTCACATTCATGTGGTTTCTCTCCAGTATGAAGTTGTTGATGTTTTGTGAAGGGTAACTCAGCTGTGAAACCTATCCCACATTCTTCACAATGATAGGGATACTTCTGTGAATGTGAGTACTGATGTATGATTAAATTGCAGAGACGTGTGAAACATTTCCCACATTCATCGCATGGATACGATTTTTCTCTGGAGTGACTTTGTAGGTGTACTGTGAAGTCAGAGTGTTGGGAGAACATTTCTCCACATTGTTCGCATTGATAGGGTTTCTCTCCTGTACGAATCCTCTGAGGTACTCTGAGATCTTTGCTTTGATTGAAGCTTTTCCCATATTCTTCCCACCTATAGGGTTTCTCCTCTGAATGACACCGCTGATGTAATTTGAAAGCTGATGGATCACTGAAACATTTCCCACATTCTTTGCATGTATAAGGTTTTTCCCCTGAGTGAACTTGTTGATGTATGATGAGGTTTGCACAGTAGCTAAACTGTTTGCCACATATGTCACATTGATAGGGTTTCTCCCCTGAATGTGAGCGCTGATGTGCTATCAACTTTGAGGGAGCTCTTAAACATTTCCCACATTCTTTGCATGCATACCTTTTTTCTCCAGAGTAAATTTGTTGGTTTGCTACGAGGTTGGAGTTTTGGGGAAACATTTTCCCACATTCTTCACAGGGAAATGGTTTCCCTCCTATGTGAATTCTCTGATGTACTGTAAGATCTCTCTTCTGGTTGAAGCTTTTCCCACATTCATTGCAAGTATAAGGTTTTTCCCGAGAGTGATTTTGTTGATGTACTCTGAGACTTGAATGCCACATGAAGGTCATTCCACATTCATGACATTTGTAGGGTCTCTCCTCAGTGTGCATTATCTGATGAAGCTTAAGTCCAGACCTTCGCTCGAAGCTCTTGCCACATTCTTCACATTTATACACTTCTCCTTCTGAGCGCACCGGCTGAGTGACGTGAAGAGCTGAGCTAACACTGAAGCATTTTTCAGACCCTGAGTCTTCATAAGGTTTCTCTCCTGTGGGAAATGCTGGATCTTCTGGGCTCCTTCTGGAACTCTCTCCATGCTCCAAACAGTGACACAGACTTTCCTCTGAGTGGCATGTTGGACATTTCACTGGGCTTTTCCTTGGAGGGCTCCTTAGCCCAAACTCTGAGCTCTGAAGGACATGGAGGCATCTGTTACTTGTCTTTTCCTCTTCTTCTTCATAGACAACTCCTCTCAGAGAAGGGCAAGGCTTGTTTTTCCTCTCATTTGCCTCCTTTTCCTTCTCCCTCTGCAATTCATCTCTCTTCCCACAGTTCTCGTTTTCATCCTCCATTCTTTCTGGGGATGTCCTGTGGAGTCTTCCTTCCTCCTCCTGTACATCATCTGCTGGAAGAAGGACAGAATTCATGGTGATTAGATATCTCTCCATAAGCCAATTTCCTGCTGCCTTCCTTTCTGTGCTGAGAAAGCAGTAGATCGCAATCATTCGTGACCTGGGTTTCAACCTTCTTAACCATCTAAAGTCTGATTTTAAGGAACCAGTTTTCCGGTCTTAGTGCGACAAACTGGATTTAGAAGGGGCAGAGGAACTAGAGACCAAATTGCTAACATGTGCTGGCTTATGGAGAAAGCCAGAGAGTTCCAGAAAAATAATTTAGGGGTGATTTCTATACCCCCCTATAATTCTTCTAACCCTTTGGACATAAAAGGTAGCAAATTCTGAGACAAAGTTACAAAGTCCCATGAGCTATCATGGGGGATCGAACCATAGAATTTCCGATCCACACTCCACTCACTGGTTTTTCCATCCAGCAAGTTTTTTAAAAAAAACTATTTTCTTTGCTGTCCAAGGCCTCGTTGGACAGCAAAGAAAGCAAAGTGGCTGTCCAACGAGGCCTTAGAAATAGCAGAGAGGAGAAGGGAAACAAAATGCAAGGGAGATAGGGAAAGTTACAGAAAATTGAATGCAGACTTCCAAAGAATAGCAAGGAGAGACAAGAGGGCCTTCTTAAATGAACAATGCAAAGAAATAGAGGAAGATAACAGAAAAGGAAAGACCAGAGAGCTGTTCAGGAAAATTAGAGATATTAGAGGAACATTTTGCGCAAAGATGAACATGATAAAAGACAAAAATGGGAGGGACCTAACAGAAGCAGAAGACGTCAAGAAGAGGTGGCAAGAATACACAGAGGAATTATATCAGAAAGATTTGGATATCCCGGACAACCCAGACAATGTAGTTGCTGACCTTGAGCCAGACATCCTGGAGAGAGAAGTCAAGTGGGCCTTAGAAAGCCTGGCTAACAACAAGGCCGGTGGAGGTGATGGCATCCCAGTTGAACTATTTAAAATCTTGAAAGATGATGCTGTTAAGGTGCTACATTCAATATGCCAGCAAGTTTGGAAAACCCAACAGTGGCCAGAGGATTGGAAAAGATCAGTCTACATCCCAATCCCAAAGAAAGGCAGTGCCAAAGAATGCTCCAACTACCGAACAATTGCACTCATTTCGCACGCTAGCAAGGTTATGCTCAAAATCCTGCAAGGTAGGCTTCAGCAGTATGTGGACCGAGAACTCCCAGAAGTACAAGCTGGATTCCGAAGAGGCAGAGGAACTCGAGACCAAATTGCTAACTTGCGCTGGATTATGGAGAAAGCCAGAGAGTTCCAGAAAAATATCTACTTCTGCTTCATTGACTATGCGAAAGCCTTTGACTGTGTGGACCACAACAAACTATGGCAAGTTCTTAAAGAAATGGGAGTGCCGGACCACTTTATCTGTCTCCTGAGAAACCTATATGTGGGACAGGAAGCAACAGTTAGAACTGGTCATGGAACAACTGAGTGGTTCAAAATTGGGAAAGGAGTACGGCAAGGCTGTATATTGTCCCCCAGCTTATTTAACTTATATGCAGAATACATCATGCGGAAGGCTGGACTGGAAGAAACCCAAGCCGGAATTAAGATTGCCGGAAGAAATATCAACAACCTCCGATATGCAGATGATACCACTCTGATGGCAGAAAGTGAGGAGGAATTACAGAACCTTGTAATAAGAGTGAAAGAGGAGAGTGCAAAAAATGGTCTGAAACTCAACATCAAAAAAACTAAGATCATGGCCACTGGTCCCATCACCTCCTGGGAAATAGAAGGGGAAGATATGGAGGCAGTGTCAATTTTTATCTTCCTGGGCTCCATGATCACTGCAGATGGAGACAGCAGCCCTGAAATTAAAAGACGCCTTCTTCTTGGGAGGAAAGCGATGACAAATCTTGACAGCATCTTGAAAAGCAGAGACATCACCTTGCCAACAAAAGTCCGAATAGTCAAAGCTATGGTTTTCCCTGTCGTGATGTATGGAAGTGAGAGCTGGACCATAAAGAAAGCAGACCGCCGAAGAATTGATGCAACAAACCTATCAATTCTAAAGGAAATCAACCCTGAGTGTTCACTGGAAGGACAGATCCTGAAGCTGAGGCTCCAGTACTTTGGCCATCTCATGAGAAGAAAAGAGTCCTTGGAAAAAACCTTGATGTTAGGAAGGTGTGATGGCAAGAGGAGAAGGGGACGATCGAGGATGAGATGGCTGGACAGTGTCTGCGAAGCAACCAACATGAACCTGACACAACTCCGGGAGGCAGTAGAAGACAGGAGGGCCTGGCGTGCTCTGGTCCATGGGGTCACGAAGAGTCGGACACGATTAAACGACTAAACACACACATTTTCTTCATGATAGGACTTTTGCATTTGTAAAAGGAGAGAATTCATGGTGATTAGAGGATTTTGCCATTTAATAGGGAAAATATCTATCGAAAAGCAAATTTCCTGCTGCCTCCCCTTTCTGTGCTGAGAAAACAGTACATCATCCTCATCATAATTTATTGTCATTGTAAGTATATACACAGTATACCCATACAACGAAATTCACAGACACCCAGAGGCCAGACACATGCACACGCATAAAATTCCCCAAACACTCCCCACCCACTAAAAGACCCCACTCAAAATACAAACATCTACACCGCAGGCCAAGTAACACAGTCCAACTAATTATTCACTACTGGTGGTTTTTAAGCTCATTATTAATTGCAATTATAGCTCTGGTATAAAAACTATTGAGAAAATGTGTGGTCCGAGTCTTAACTGTTCTATATCTTCTGCCAGATGGTAACAGTCAAAAAAGTTATAAGCAGGATGGGAAGAGTCTCTCAGGATGCTGTGTGACTTCCTCAGACAGGGGGATGTGAAGATGTCATCCAGGGTTGGTAGCTGGAGCCCAATGATATTCTGGGCAATTTTAATGGTTCTCTGTAGAGCTTTTTTGTCCGCTACAGAGCTACTCCCAAACCATGCCAGAATGCCATAGGTTAGGACACTCTCAATGGTGCTACGATAGTATGACAGATGTAAATGCTGAGATAAATTTAACTTGCCGAGCATTCTCAGGAAATACAGCCTCTTCTGTGCCTTCTTCATTAGCATGTTGGCATTTATAGTCCATGAGAGGTCCTCTGAGATGTAAGTTCCCAGAAATTTAAAACTACCAACTATCTCCACTTCCTCACCGTTTATATACAGTGGTAAATGTACATTTCTCTTCCTCCTAAAATCAATTATGAGTTCTTTATTTTTGATGTTAAGTGTGAAATTATTTTCTTTACAAAGTATCAACCTTTGTACTTCCTTTCTATAAGCAGACTCATTGTTCTTATTTATGAGCCCCACCACTGTCGTGTCATCTGCAAATTTAATAATTGCATTGGTGTTATACAGTGGGGTGCAATCATGTGTGTACAGGGAATAGAGGAAGGGGCAGCACACAGCCCTGGGGAGCTCCTGTACTTAGTACCAGGGTAGAAGAATTGTGAGATCCCATCCTTACTGACTGTGGCCTATCTGTCAGAAAATCCTTTATCCACATGCAAATCTCCTGAGGTAATCCCAAGTTGATCATTTTAAAAACAACCTATTTGGTAGAATGGTATTAAAAGCAGAGCTATAATCCACAAACAACAGCCTCGCATAAGTTCCCTATTGTTCTAAGTGGCTCAATACAGTATGGAGTACAATGGACACAGCATCATCAGTAGATCTATTTCTAATAACAGATGTTAAAGCTACTGGTCTATAATCAATGAGAGATACCACTGCTGACTGCTTGGGGACTGGCACTATAATAGATGTCTTCAGGCAAGTGGGGACTGAACACTGCAACAAGGATAGATTGAAAATATCCGTAAAAACTCCAGCTAATTCTACAGCACAGCCCCTAACAACTATTCCCATGATTCCATCTGGTCCAGCTCCTGAGCATGTAGAGTCCGTAATAAGGACCGATCTCTGGAATGCCTAGCCGCTGCAAATGCTTGCGCCGCCATCACAATTATATTACTGAACTGAGCAGGAGGTTGGACTTGATGGACATGACTCTAGGATTTGTAACCTGGGCTTCAACCTTCTTGACCTACAGAATCAGTTTTCCAGTCTCAGTGCTTAAGAACATTTAGGTCGACCAGAACAATGACCGGAATGGCTGAGCACTGAAGTCGAAGAACATTTATTTTGCATGGAAGGGGAATGAAAAAGAGGATGGAAATGCAAAAGGTCCTATCAGAAAGAAAAGTGTTTTTCTAAACCAGGTACAGCTGGATGGAGAGATCAGTGAGTGGAGTGTGGATTCAGGGGTTTGATCTCCCATGATAGCTCATGGGACTTTGTAACCTTGTCTCAAAATTTGCTGCCTTTTCAGGAGCGTTAAAACAATCATAGGGGTGTATAGAAATCCCCACACCAATTACCCTTAAAAGAAAAGCACATTTAAACAGACCTCATGACGGTAGTGTTTACTACAAGTGTTCTGAAAACAATGAATCAGCGACTACACCAGAAAGATCACTGAATGAAAACACTTTTTGGGAAACTCCTGTTCTGCTCTGCTTCCAATCCATACATAAGAAGCATAAAAACAGTAAACACTGAACCTTCGGAAAGCAAGAATGAGTTGATTTATGCGTCCGACCGAAAAAGGGAAAGGATACACAGTCTCTGAGTACCCTTGCAGCACATCACAGTGGACCCTCCACTTACAGACGGCTCCATCTGGGGACTTTTCGACTTACAGACATCTCCGGCCGCAAAATTTCACTTCGACTTGCGGATGGAGAATCGACCTATGGACCGGAAGGGGGAGGCAGGGACAATGCCAAATTTGAATTTAGTGCATTTCCGCCACAATGGGCGGCATCTCGGAGGCTCCCCTGCCGCTGTTGGAGGCCTCCAAAGCATGATCCATGGTGGCAGAGAAGCCCTGGAAGGCCTCCAGAGGTCCCCCTCACCGCTGATTGTGCCTCCGGAGCTTCTCTGGTCATCCACCGCCACAGCGGCCGGCTATCCCAGGGCATATCAGGCCTACCAGGGGAGGGCTTCCGCTGATAGACCTGGTCTACCCACCGGGAAAGCCTGGTAGACCGGGCCTATCAAGGGAAGCCCTCCCCTGCTACGCCCATTGTACCCTGGGTAAGCTGCCACCGGCAGCAGAGGCCAACCTCCGAGAGGCCTCCCATGGCGGCGGAGAAGCCCTCGGTGGGCTTCGGCAGCGGTGATGGCGGCGGCGAGGGACCCATTTGGAACAGTAAGGTGCTGCTTTTTGCATTTATTTTCTTTTTTTGGTGGGGGGTGTTTTTTCTTTGGTGGGTTACGGATTAAGATGTTTTCAATGCATTCCTATGGGAAATGGACCCTCGACCTATGGACTTTTCGACCGTTCCAATAGAGATTAAATCTGTAAGTCGAGGGTCCACTGTAAAATGATGAAAAAGCAGCTTAAGTGAGGCAATAAGTGTCTAAAATGCATTTCTGGTGCAGTCACACAATTAGAAGGAATCAGAAGTTACACATAAAGCTATTATAAAACAGAGAAGCGATGAGTGATAATCAAGACAAACATATGCAATGATTAACATGCAGAGGGAAACAGAATACCTTTGTCCCGACTACAAGAATGAGAGGCTCCCTGATTCTCCTGTAGAAAAGAATCCGTCCCCTGAAGATCTGGAGACGCCTCCGATATGCCTGAGGGGAGAGCAGGAGCTCCGTCATTATCTTCTGGGTCCTTCGGGGTCTCCAGCTGCTGCTGCTCACCCTCAAGAGTTCCTGGCCTTCCAGGTATGTGCCAAGCACTTCTCCACATGGGCCACCTGGGAGAACAGAGGAGAATCCTTCTAGCAGTAGAATCATGGTAACAAGCCTAGTCTTGGTTCAGCAGTCCCATTGCTTTCTATGGGATGATCTCATCCAGCTGCTTGTTTTGTCATTGATCACTCTCTGTTATGCTTATATAGCGCCCTGGAGAATTCAAAGCACTCTATGAGCTGATGACAATCCTGCAGACTACATATCCCCACCCCATCCTACCCCTGTGAGCTGAGATACTCAATTTTCCAACCCCAGAAGGACAGAAGAGTGAGTCAACCTTGACTCATCAAATTGAATTTGGGTCATGAGCAGAGTTTTGGCTGCAGGACTGCAGTTGAACCACTGCACCACGAAGCTCACTATCTAAACCCACTGAAACAAGACAGTCCAGAGGTGCCCTTTGAAATTTACAGGCCCCATCTCCCAGGACATTCCAAGAGTCCCTACCCTACCACCAAAATCTTGGGAATCCCAGTCCACAAACTCATACTGTTGGATGCCTGTATTTCCCTCACCTGAACCAGAACCAGAACCAACTCTTCTGAGGCTGCATTCTAGAGCTTTATTTCGGGCTGCAATGCTTCCTGGGAGTCAGTTCTTTGGGAGGGGTCCACCGTAGAGCTGAAAGGGCAAGAAACCAGAATATCAAGAATAGAAATGGGGCAGGAAATTGAGGCCTCAAATTCACTCTCCGTTGACTCCGTTCTTTGAGGAAAATGAAAGTGCTTGAAGATGTGGGTCTGCAGCCGAGAATTCCAACCTGAGAATTTTCAAATAATTCAATGAGTAGGACACCAAATTAACCAATTAGCATCTATCGCAGATGAAAGATTTCTGTGCTCCACAATTCTGTGGTATTTCCTGGAAAACAGGGAAGACAATCAAATACAAGATAGATGGATGCAGTAAAGCAGCACAAGTGAGTATTCAGCCTTTAAAATGACAGCCACCATTTCTTTTTATTTAAAAAAAATACTGGCCAGAATGTCTGCAAATCATCCACATCATCTCTGAAGAAACTCTTGCAAGACCTCTATAGATGGCCTCATCAAGTCCATGGTTCATAAAGACCTCTCTCTCTCTCTTTCTCTCTCTCTGAGTAGCCTCTCTTATTCTTTTCCTCTTACTCACCAGGTGACCTCAACAGCCCAGGAAAATTTGCGAACCAGGTACAGAGAAGCAGCCTCTTTGAGAGAAAGGAACCAAAAAGAGCAAAAGAACCAAAAGGCCCAAAGGCCATACACTTTCTCATTCCAATCTCCCCTCCCCCTCAGCTCAAGCAGATAGTGAGGAAAAAGAGAAGGAATTAAAATATACCTCTCCCAGACAACATGTGCTCCCAAAGCAGAGCCTACCTGATGCCTTAGTGTCCCTTTCCAGGTGGGGCCCAAACGCCCTACAGGTTCTCATTTCAATCTCCCCTCCCCCTCAGCTCAAGCAGATAGTGAGGAAAAAGAGAAGGAATTAAAATATACCTGTCCCAGACAACATGTGCTCCCAAAGCAGAGCCTACCTGATGCCTTAGTGTCCCTTTCCAGGTGGGGCCCAAACGCCCTACATGTTCTCATTTCAATCTCCCCTCCCCCTCAGCTCAAGCAGATAGTGAGGAAAAAGAGAAGGAATTAAAATATACCTCTCCCAGACAACATGTGCTCCCAAAGCAGAGCCTACATGATGCCTTAGTGTCCCTTTCCAGGTGGGGCCCAAACGCCCTACATGTTCTCATTTCAATCTCCCCTCCCCCTCAGCTCAAGCAATTAGTGAGGAAAAAGAGAAGGAACTAAAATATACCTCTCCCAGAGAAAATGTGCTCCCAATACGGAGCCTACCAGATGCCTTAGTGTCCCTTTCCAGGTGGGGCCCAAACGCCCTACAGGATCTCCTTCCAATCTCCCCTCCCCCTCAACTCAAGCAGTTAGTGAGGAAAAAGAGAAGGAATTAAAATATACCTCTCCCAGAAGAAATGTCCTCCCAATACGGAGCCTACCTGATGCCTTAGTGTCCCTTTCCAGGTGGGGCCCAAACGCCCTACACGTTCTCCTTCCAATCTCCCCTCCCCCTCAGCTCAAGCAGTTAGTGAGGAAAAAGAGAAGGAATTAAAATATACCTCTCCCAGAGAAAATGTGCTCCCAATGCAGAGCCTACCTGATGCCTTAGTGTCCCTTTCCAGGTGGGGCGCAAACGCCCTACAGGATCTCCTTCCAATCTCCCCTCCCCCTCAGCTCAAGCAGTTTGTGAGGAAAAAGAGAAGGAATTAAAATATACCTCTCCCAGAGAAAATGTGCTCCCAATGCAGAGCCTACGTGATGCCTTAGTGTCCCTTTCCAGGTGGGGCCCAAACGCCCTACATGTTCTCATTTCAATCTCCCCTCCCCCTCAGCTCAAGCAGTTTGTGAGGAAAAAGAGAAGGAATTAAAATATACCTCTCCCAAACAACATGTGCTCCCAATGCAGAGCCTACCTGATGCCTTAGTGTCCCTTTCCAGGTGGGGACCAAACGCCCTACAGGATCTCCTTCCAATCTCCCCTCCCCCTCAGCTCAAGCAGTTTGTGAGGAAAAAGAGAAGGAATTAAAATATACCTCTCCCAAACAACATGTGCTCCCAATGCAGAGCCTACCTAATGCCTTAGTGTCCCTTTCCAGGTGGGGCCCAAACGCCCTACAGGATCTCCTTCCAATCTCCAATCCCCTCAGCTCAAGCAGTTTGTGAGGAAAAAGAGAAGGAATTAAAATATACCTCTCCCAGACAATATGTGCTCCCAATGCAGAGCCTACTTGATGCCTGAGTGTCCCTTTCCAGGTGGGGCCCAAACGCCCTACATGTTCTCATTTCAATCTCCCCTCCCCCTCAGCTCAAGCAGTTAGTGAGGAAAAAGAGAAGGAATTAAAATATACCTCTCCCAAACAACATGTGCTCCCAATGCAGAGCCTACCTGATGCCTTAGTGTCCCTTTCCAGGTGGGGCGCAAACGCCCTACAGGATCTCCTTCCAATCTCCCCTCCCCCTCAGCTCAAGCAGTTTGTGAGGAAAAAGAGAAGGAATTAAAATATACCTCTCCCAGACAATATGTGCTCCCAATGCAGAGCCTACTTGATGCCTGAGTGTCCCTTTCCAGGTGGGGCCCAAACGCCCTACACGTTCTCATTTCAATCTCCCCTCCCCCTCAGCTCAAGCAGTAAGTGAGGAAAAAGAGAAGGAATTAAAATATACCTCTCCCAGAGAAAATGTGCTCCCAAAGCAGAGCCTAGCTGATGCCTTAGTGTCCCTTTCCAGGTGGGGCCCAAACGCCCTACATGTTCTCATTTCAATCTCCCCTCCCCCTCAGCTCAAGCAGTTTGTGAGGAAAAAGAGAAGGAATTAAAATATACCTCTCCCAGACAACATGTGCTCCCAAAGCAGAGCCTACCTGATGCCTGAGTGTCCCTTTCCAGGTGGGGCCCAAACGCCCTACATGTTCTCATTTCAATCTCCCCTCCCCCTCAGCTCAAGCAGTTAGTGAAGAAAAAGAGAAGGAATTAAAATATACCTCTCCCAGACAACATGTGCTCCCAATGCAGAGCCTACCTGATGCCTGAGTGTCCCTTTCCAGGTGGGGCCCAAACGCCCTACATGTTCTCATTTCAATCTCCCCTCCCCCTCAGCTCAAGCAGTTAGTGAGGAAAAAGAGAAGGAATTAAAATATACCTCTCCCAGACAACATGTGCTCCCAAAGCAGAGCCTACCTGATGCCTGAGTGTCCCTTTCCAGGTGGGGCCCAAACGCCCTACATGTTCTCATTTCAATCTCCCCTCCCCCTCAGCTCAAGCAGATAGTGAGGAAAAAGAGAAGGAATTAAAATATACCTCTCCCAGACAATATGTGCTCCCAATGCAGAGCCTACTTGATGCCTGAGTGTCCCTTTCCAGGTGGGGCCCAAACGCCCTACACGTTCTCATTTCAATCTCCCCTCCCCCTCAGCTCAAGCAGTTTGTGAGGAAAAAGAGAAGGAATTAAAATATACCTCTCCCAGACAACATGTGCTCCCAAAGCAGAGCCTACCTGATGCCTGAGTGTCCCTTTCCAGGTGGGGCCCAAACGCCCTACATGTTCTCATTTCAATCTCCCCTCCCCCTCAGCTCAAGCAGTTAGTGAGGAAAAAGAGAAGGAATTAAAATATACCTCTCCCAGACAACATGTGCTCCCAATGCAGAGCCTACCTGATGCCTGAGTGTCCCTTTCCAGGTGGGGCCCAAACGCCCTACATGTTCTCATTTCAATCTCCCCTCCCCCTCAGCTCAAGCAGTTAGTGAGGAAAAAGAGAAGGAATTAAAATATACCTCTCCCAGACAACATGTGCTCCCAAAGCAGAGCCTACCTGATGCCTGAGTGTCCCTTTCCAGGTGGGGCCCAAACGCCCTACATGTTCTCATTTCAATCTCCCCTCCCCCTCAGCTCAAGCAGATAGTGAGGAAAAAGAGAAGGAATTAAAATATACCTCTCCCAGACAATATGTGCTCCCAATGCAGAGCCTACTTGATGCCTGAGTGTCCCTTTCCAGGTGGGGCCCAAACGCCCTACATGTTCTCATTTCAATCTCCCCTCCCCCTCAGCTCAAGCAGTTTGTGAGGAAAAAGAGAAGGAAGTAAAATATACCTCTCCCAGACAACATGTGCTCCCAAAGCAGAGCCTACCTGATGCCTGAGTGTCCCTTTCCAGGTGGGGCCCAAACGCCCTACATGTTCTCATTTCAATCTCCCCTCCCCCTCAGCTCAAGCAGTTAGTGAGGAAAAAGAGAAGGAATTAAAATATACCTCTCCCAGACAACATGTGCTCCCAATGCAGAGCCTACCTGATGCCTGAGTGTCCCTTTCCAGGTGGGGCCCAAACGCCCTACATGTTCTCATTTCAATCTCCCCTCCCCCTCAGCTCAAGCAATTAGTGAGGAAAAAGAGAAGGAATTAAAATATACCTCTCCCAGACAACATGTGCTCCCAAAGCAGAGCCTACCTGATGCCTGAGTGTCCCTTTCCAGGTGGGGCCCAAACGCCCTACATGTTCTCATTCCAATCTCCCCTCCCCCTCAGCTCAAGCAGATAGTGAGGAAAAAGAGAAGGAAGTAAAATATACCTCTCCCAGAGAAAATGTGCTCCCAATGCAGAGCCTACGTGATGCCTTAGTGTCCCTTTCCAGGTGGGGCCCAAACGCCCTACATGTTCTCATTCCAATCTCCCCTCCCCCTCAGCTCAAGCAGATAGTGAGGAAAAAGAGAAGGAAGTAAAATATACCTCTCCCAGACAATATGTGCTCCCAATGCAGAGCCTACTTGATGCCTGAGTGTCCCTTTCCAGGTGGGGCCCAAACGCCCTACACGTTCTCATTTCAATCTCCCCTCCCCCTCAGCTCAAGCAGTTAGTGAGGAAAAAGAGAAGGAATTAAAATATACCTCTCCCAGACAACATGTGCTCCCAAAGCAGAGCCTACCTGATGCCTGAGTGTCCCTTTCCAGGTGGGGCCCAAACGCCCTACATGTTCTCATTCCAATCTCCCCTCCCCCTCAGCTCAAGCAGATAGTGAGGAAAAAGAAGGAAGTAAAATATACCTCTCCCAGACAACATGTGATCCCAATGCAGAGCCTACTTGATGCCTGAGTGTCCCTTTCCAGGTGGGGCCCAAACGCCCTACATGTTCTCATTTCAATCTCCCCTCCCCCTCAGCTCAAGCAGTAAGTGAGGAAAAAGAGAAGGAATTAAAATATACCTCTCCCAGACAACATGTGCTCCCAAAGCAGAGCCTACCTGATGCCTTAGTGTCCCTTTCCAGGTGGGGCCCAAACGCCCTACATGTTCTCATTTCAATCTCCCCTCCCCCTCAGCTCAAGCAGTTAGTGAGGAAAAAGAGAAGGAATTAAAATATACCTCTCCCAGACGATATGTGCTCCCAATGCAGAGCCTACCTGATGCCTTAGTGTCCCTTTCCAGGTGGGGCCCAAACGCCCTACACGTTCTCATTTCAATCTCCCCTCCCCCTCAGCTAAAGCAGTAAGTGAGGAAAAAGAGAAGGAATTAAAATATACCTCTCCCAGACAACATGTGCTCCCAATGCAGAGCCTACCTGATGCCTTAGTGTCCCTTTCCAGGTGGGGCCCAAACGCCCTACATGTTCTCATTCCAATCTCCCCTCCCCCTCAGCTCAAGCAGATAGTGAGGAAAAAGAGAAGGAATTAAAATATACCTCTCCCAGACAACATGTGCTCCCAAAGCAGAGCCTACCTGATGCCTGAGTGTCCCTTTCCAGGTGGGGCCCAAACGCCCTACATGTTCTCATTTCAATCTCCCCTCCCCCTCAGCTCAAGCAGTTAGTGAGGAAAAAGAGAAGGAATTAAAATATACCTCTCCCAGACAACATGTGCTCCCAAAGCAGAGCCTACCTGATGCCTGAGTGTCCCTTTCCAGGTGGGGCCCAAACGCCCTACATGTTCTCATTTCAATCTCCCCTCCCCCTCAGCTCAAGCAGTTTGTGAGGAAAAAGAGAAGGAATTAAAATATACCTCTCCCAGACAATATGTGCTCCCAATGCAGAGCCTACTTGATGCCTGAGTGTCCCTTTCCAGGTGGGGCCCAAACGCCCTACACGTTCTCATTTCAATCTCCCCTCCCCCTCAGCTCAAGCAGTTAGTGAGGAAAAAGAGAAGGAATTAAAATATACCTCTCCCAGACAACATGTGCTCCCAAAGCAGAGCCTACCTGATGCCTGAGTGTCCCTTTCCAGGTGGGGCCCAAACGCCCTACATGTTCTCATTTCAATCTCCCCTCCCCCTCAGCTCAAGCAGATAGTGAGGAAAAAGAGAAGGAATTAAAATATACCTCTCCCAGAGAAAATGTGCTCCCAAAGCAGAGCCTACGTGATGCCTTAGTGTCCCTTTCCAGGTGGGGCCCAAACGCCCTACATGTTCTCATTCCAATCTCCCCTCCCCCTCAGCTCAAGCAGATAGTGAGGAAAAAGAGAAGGAAGTAAAATATACCTCTCCCAGACAACATGTGCTCCCAAAGCAGAGCCTACCTGATGCCTGAGTGTCCCTTTCCAGGTGGGGCCCAAACGCCCTACATGTTCTCATTTCAATCTCCCCTCCCCCTCAGCTCAAGCAGTTAGTGAGGAAAAAGAGAAGGAATTAAAATATACCTCTCCCAGACAACATGTGCTCCCAAAGCAGAGCCTACCTGATGCCTGAGTGTCCCTTTCCAGGTGGGGCCCAAACGCCCTACATGTTCTCATTTCAATCTCCCCTCCCCCTCAGCTCAAGCAGTTTGTGAGGAAAAAGAGAAGGAATTAAAATATACCTCTCCCAGACAATATGTGCTCCCAATGCAGAGCCTACTTGATGCCTGAGTGTCCCTTTCCAGGTGGGGCCCAAACGCCCTACACGTTCTCATTTCAATCTCCCCTCCCCCTCAGCTCAAGCAGTTAGTGAGGAAAAAGAGAAGGAATTAAAATATACCTCTCCCAGACAACATGTGCTCCCAAAGCAGAGCCTACCTGATGCCTGAGTGTCCCTTTCCAGGTGGGGCCCAAACGCCCTACATGTTCTCATTTCAATCTCCCCTCCCCCTCAGCTCAAGCAGATAGTGAGGAAAAAGAGAAGGAATTAAAATATACCTCTCCCAGAGAAAATGTGCTCCCAAAGCAGAGCCTACCTGATGCCTTAGTGTCCCTTTCCAGGTGGGGCCCAAACGCCCTACATGTTCTCATTCCAATCTCCCCTCCCCCTCAGCTCAAGCAGATAGTGAGGAAAAAGAGAAGGAAGTAAAATATACCTCTCCCAGACAACATGTGCTCCCAAAGCAGAGCCTACCTGATGCCTTAGTGTCCCTTTCCAGGTGGGGCCCAAACGCCCTACATGTTCTCATTTCAATCTCCCCTCCCCCTCAGCTCAAGTAGTTAGTGAGGAAAAAGAGTAGGAATTAAAATATACCTCTCCCAGACAACATGTGCTCCCAAAGCAGAGCCTACCTGATGCCTGAGTGTCCCTTTCCAGGTGGGGCCCAAACGCCCTACATGTTATCATTTCAATCTCCCCTCCCCCTCAGCTCAAGCAGTTAGTGAAGAAAAAGAGAAGGAATTAAAATATACCTCTCCCAGACAACATGTGCTCCCAAAGCAGAGCCTACCTGATGCCTTAGTGTCCCTTTCCAGGTGGGGCCCAAACGCCCTACATGTTCTCATTTCAATCTCCCCTCCCCCTCAGCTCAAGCAGTAAGTGAGGAAAAAGAGAAGGAATTAAAATATACCTCTCCCAGACAACATGTGCTCCCAAAGCAGAGCCTACCTGATGCCTGAGTGTCCCTTTCCAGGTGGGGCCCAAACGCCCTACATGTTCTCATTTCAATCTCCCCTCCCCCTCAGCTCAAGCAGTTAGTGAGGAAAAAGAGAAGGAATTAAAATATACCTCTCCCAGACAACATGTGCTCCCAAAGCAGAGCCTACCTGATGCCTGAGTGTCCCTTTCCAGGTGGGGCCCAAACGCCCTACATGTTCTCATTTCAATCTCCCCTCCCCCTCAGCTCAAGCAGTTTGTGAGGAAAAAGAGAAGGAATTAAAATATACCTCTCCCAGACAACATGTGCTCCCAAAGCAGAGCCTACCTGATGCCTGAGTGTCCCTTTCCAGGTGGGGCCCAAACGCCCTACATGTTATCATTTCAATCTCCCCTCCCCCTCAGCTCAAGCAGTAAGTGAGGAAAAAGAGAAGGAATTAAAATATACCTCTCCCAGACAACATGTGCTCCCAAAGCAGAGCCTACCTGATGCCTGAGTGTCCCTTTCCAGGTGGGGCCCAAACGCCCTACATGTTATCATTTCAATCTCCCCTCCCCCTCAGCTCAAGCAGTAAGTGAGGAAAAAGAGAAGGAATTAAAATATACCTCTCCCAGACAACATGTGCTCCCAAAGCAGAGCCTACCTGATGCCTTAGTGTCCCTTTCCAGGTGGGGCCCAAACGCCCTACATGTTATCATTTCAATCTCCCCTCCCCCTCAGCTCAAGCAGTAAGTGAAGAAAAAGAGAAGGAATTAAAATATACCTCTCCCAGACAACATGTGCTCCCAAAGCAGAGCCTACCTGATGCCTTAGTGTCCCTTTCCAGGTGGGGCCCAAACGCCCTACATGTTATCATTTCAATCTCCCCTCCCCCTCAGCTCAAGCAGTAAGTGAAGAAAAAGAGAAGGAATTAAAATATACCTCTCCCAGACAACATGTGCTCCCAAAGCAGAGCCTACCTGATGCCTTAGTGTCCCTTTCCAGGTGGGGCCCAAACGCCCTACATGTTATCATTTCAATCTCCCCTCCCCCTCAGCTCAAGCAGTTAGTGAGGAAAAAGAGAAGGAATTAAAATATACCTCTCCCAGACAACATGTGCTCCCAAAGCAGAGCCTACCTGATGCCTGAGTGTCCCTTTCCAGGTGGGGCCCAAACGCCCTACATGTTATCATTTCAATCTCCCCTCCCCCTCAGCTCAAGCAGTTAGTGAAGAAAAAGAGAAGGAATTAAAATATACCTCTCCCAGACAACATGTGCTCCCAAAGCAGAGCCTACCTGATGCCTTAGTGTCCCTTTCCAGGTGGGGCCCAAACGCCCTACATGTTATCATTTCAATCTCCCCTCCCCCTCAGCTCAAGCAGTAAGTGAGGAAAAAGAGAAGGAATTAAAATATACCTCTCCCAGACAACATGTGCTCCCAAAGCAGAGCCTACCTGATGCCTTAGTGTCCCTTTCCAGGTGGGGCCCAAACGCCCTACATGTTCTCATTTCAATCTCCCCTCCCCCTCAGCTCAAGTAGTTAGTGAGGAAAAAGAGAAGGAATTAAAATATACCTCTCCCAGACAACATGTGCTCCCAAAGCAGAGCCTACCTGATGCCTGAGTGTCCCTTTCCAGGTGGGGCCCAAACGCCCTACATGTTATCATTTCAATCTCCCCTCCCCCTCAGCTCAAGCAGTTAGTGAAGAAAAAGAGAAGGAATTAAAATATACCTCTCCCAGACAACATGTGCTCCCAAAGCAGAGCCTACCTGATGCCTTAGTGTCCCTTTCCAGGTGGGGCCCAAACGCCCTACATGTTATCATTTCAATCTCCCCTCCCCCTCAGCTCAAGCAGTAAGTGAGGAAAAAGAGAAGGAATTAAAATATACCTCTCCCAGACAACATGTGCTCCCAAAGCAGAGCCTACCTGATGCCTGAGTGTCCCTTTCCAGGTGGGGCCCAAACGCCCTATATGTTCTCATTTCAATCTCCCCTCCCCCTCAGCTCAAGCAGTAAGTGAGGAAAAAGAGAAGGAATTAAAATATACCTCTCCCAGACAACATGTGCTCCCAAAGCAGAGCCTACCTGATGCCTTAGTGTCCCTTTCCAGGTGGGGCCCAAACGCCCTACACGTTCTCATTTCAATCTCCCCTCCCCCTCAGCTCAAGCAGTAAGTGAGGAAAAAGAGAAGGAATTAAAATATACCTCTCCCAGACAACATGTGCTCCCAATGCAGAGCCTACCTGATGCCTTAGTGTCCCTTTCCAGGTGGGGCCCAAACGCCCTACATGTTCTCATTTCAATCTCCCCTCCCCCTCAGCTCAAGCAGTTAGTGAGGAAAAAGAGAAGGAATTAAAATATACCTCTCCCAGACAACATGTGCTCCCAAAGCAGAGCCTACCAGATGCCTGAGTGTCCCTTTCCAGGTGGGGCCCAAATGCCCTACATGTTCTCATTTCAATCTCCCCTCCCCCTCAGCTCAAGCAGATAGTGAGGAAAAAGAGAAGGAATTAAAATATACCTCTCCCAGAGAAAATGTGCTCCCAAAGCAGAGCCTACGTGATGCCTTAGTGTCCCTTTCCAGGTGGGGCCCAAACGCGCTACACGTTCTCATTCCTATCTCTCCCCCCCCCCCTCATCTCAAGCAATTAGTGAGTAAAAAATGAAGGCAGTAAAATATACCTCTCCCAGACAACATGTGCTCCCAAAGCAGAGCCTACCTGATGCCTGAGTGTCCCTTTCCAGGTGGGGCCCAAACGCCCTACATGTTCTCATTTCAATCTCCCCACCCCCTCAGCTCAAGCAGTTAGTGAGGAAAAAGAGAAGGAATTAAAATATACCTCTCCCAGACAACATGTGCTCCCAAAGCAGAGCTTACCTGATGCCTGAGTGTCCCTTTCCAGGTGGGGCCCAAACGCCCTACACGTTCTCATTTCAATCTCCCCTCCCCCTCAGCTCAAGCAGATAGTGAGGAAAAAGAGAAGGAATTAAAATATACCTCTCCCAGACAACATGTGCTCCCAATGCAGAGCCTACCTGATGCCTTAGTGTCCCTTTCCAGGTGGGGCCCAAACGCCCTACATGTTCTCATTCCAATCTCCCCTCCCCCTCAGCTCAAGCAGTAAGTGAGGAAAAAGAGAAGGAATTAAAATATACCTCTCCCAGACAACATGTGCTCCCAAAGCAGAGCCTACCTGATGCCTGAGTGTCCCTTTCCAGGTGGGGCCCAAACGCCCTACATGTTCTCATTTCAATCTCCCCTCCCCCTCAGCTCAAGTAGTTAGTGAGGAAAAAGAGAAGGAATTAAAATATACCTCTCCCAGACAACATGTGCTCCCAAAGCAGAGCCTACCTGATGCCTGAGTGTCCCTTTCCAGGTGGGGCCCAAACGCCCTACATGTTATCATTTCAATCTCCCCTCCCCCTCAGCTCAAGCAGTTAGTGAAGAAAAAGAGAAGGAATTAAAATATACCTCTCCCAGACAACATGTGCTCCCAAAGCAGAGCCTACCTGATGCCTTAGTGTCCCTTTCCAGGTGGGGCCCAAACGCCCTACATGTTATCATTTCAATCTCCCCTCCCCCTCAGCTCAAGCAGTAAGTGAGGAAAAAGAGAAGGAATTAAAATATACCTCTCCCAGACAACATGTGCTCCCAAAGCAGAGCCTACCTGATGCCTGAGTGTCCCTTTCCAGGTGGGGCCCAAACGCCCTACATGTTCTCATTTCAATCTCCCCTCCCCCTCAGCTCAAGCAGTAAGTGAGGAAAAAGAGAAGGAATTAAAATATACCTCTCCCAGACAACATGTGCTCCCAAAGCAGAGCCTACCTGATGCCTTAGTGTCCCTTTCCAGGTGGGGCCCAAACGCCCTACATGTTCTCATTTCAATCTCCCCTCCCCCTCAGCTCAAGCAGTAAGTGAGGAAAAAGAGAAGGAATTAAAATATACCTCTCCCAGACAATATCTGCTCCCAATGCAGAGCCTACGACATGCCTTAGTGTCCCTTTCCAGGTGGGGCCCAAACGCCCTACACGTTCTCATTTCAATCTCCCCTCCCCCTCAGCTCAAGCAGTAAGTGAGGAAAAAGAGAAGGAATTAAAATATACCTCTCCCAGACAACATGTGCTCCCAATGCAGAGCCTACCTGATGCCTTAGTGTCCCTTTCCAGGTGGGGCCCAAACGCCCTACATGTTCTAATTTCAATCTCCCCTCCCCCTCAGCTCAAGCAGTTAGTGAGGAAAAAGAGAAGGAATTAAAATATACCTCTCCCAGACAACATGTGCTCCCAAAGCAGAGCCTACCAGATGCCTTAGTGTCCCTTTCCAGGTGGGGCCCAAATGCCCTACATGTTCTCATTTCAATCTCCCCTCCCCCTCAGCTCAAGCAGATAGTGAGGAAAAAGAGAAGGAATTAAAATATACCTCTCCCAGAGAAAATGTGCTCCCAAAGCAGAGCCTACGTGATGCCTTAGTGTCCCTTTCCAGGTGGGGCCCAAACGCGCTACACGTTCTCATTCCTATCTCTCCCCCCCCCCTCATCTCAACCAATTAGTGAGTAAAAAATGAAGGCAGTAAAATATACCTCTCCGAGAGAACATGTGCTCCCAAAACCGAGCTTACCTGATGCCTTAGTGTCCCTTTCCAGGTGGGGCCCAAACGCCCTACATGTTCTCATTCCAATCTCCCCTCCCCCTCAGCTCAAGCAGATAGTGAGGAAAAAGAGAAGGAATTAAAATATACCTCTCCCAGAGAAAATGTGCTCCCAAAGCAGAGCCTACGTGATGCCTTAGTGTCCCTTTCCAGGTGGGGCCCAAACGCCCTACATGTTCTCATTCCTATCTCTCCCCCCCCCTCATCTCAAGCAATTAGTGAGTAAAAAATGAAGGCAGTAAAATATACCTCTCCGAGAGAACATGTGCTCTCAAAACCGAGCTTACCTGATGCCTTAGTGTCCCTTTCCAGGTGGGGCCCAAACGCCCTACATGTTCTCATTTCAATCTCCCCACCCCCTCAGCTCAAGCAGTTAGTGAGGAAAAAGAGAAGGAATTAAAATATACCTCTCCCAGACAATATGTGCTCCCAAAGCAGAGCTTACCTGATGCCTGAGTGTCCCTTTCCAGGTGGGGCCCAAACGCCCTACACGTTCTCATTTCAATCTCCCCTCCCCCTCAGCTCAAGCAGATAGTGAGGAAAAAGAGAAGGAATTAAAATATACCTCTCCCAGACAACATGTGCTCCCAAAGCAGAGCCTACCTGATGCCTGAGTGTCCCTTTCCAGGTGGGGCCCAAACGCCCTACATGTTCTCATTTCAATCTCCCCACCCCCTCAGCTCAAGCAGTTAGTGAGGAAAAAGAGAAGGAATTAAAATATACCTCTCCCAGACAACATGTGCTCCCAAAGCAGAGCTTACCTGATGCCTGAGTGTCCCTTTCCAGGTGGGGCCCAAACGCCCTACACGTTCTCATTTCAATCTCCCCTCCCCCTCAGCTCAAGCAGATAGTGAGGAAAAAGAGAAGGTATTAAAATATACCTCTCCCAGACAACATGTGCTCCCAATGCAGAGCCTACCTGATGCCTTAGTGTCCCTTTCCAGGTGGGGCCCAAACGCCCTACATGTTCTCATTTCAATCTCCCCTCCCCCTCAGCTCAAGCAGATAGTGAGGAAAAAGAGAAGGAATTAAAATATACCTCTCCCAGACAACATGTGCTCCCAATGCAGAGCCTACTTGATGCCTGAGTGTCCCTTTCCAGGTGGGGCCCAAACGCCCTACAGGTTCTCATTTCAATCTCCCCTCCCCCTCAGCTCAAGCAGTTAGTGAGGAAAAAGAGAAGGAATTAAAATATACCTCTCCCAGACAACATGTGCTCCCAAAGCAGAGCCTACCTGATGCCTTAGTGTCCCTTTCCAGGTGGGGCCCAAACGCCCTACATGTTCTCATTTCAATCTCCCCTCCCCCTCAGCTCAAGCAGATAGTGAGGAAAAAGAGAAGGAATTAAAATATACCTCTCCCAGAGAAAATGTGCTTCCAAAGCAGAGCCTACATGATGCCTTAGTGTCCCTTTCCAGGTGGGGCCCAAACGCCCTACATGTTCTCATTCCTATCTCTCCCCCCCCTCATCTCAAGCAATTAGTGAGTAAAAAATGAAGGCAGTAAAATATACCTCTCCGAGAGAACATGTGCTCCCAAAACCGAGCTTACCTGATGCCTTAGTGTCCCTTTCCAGGTGGGGCCCAAACGCCCTACATGTTCTCATTCCTATCTCTCCCCCCCCTCATCTCAAGCAATTAGTGAGTAAAAAATGAAGGCAGTAAAATATACCTCTCCGAGAGAACATGTGCTCCCAAAACCGAGCTTACCTGATGCCTTAGTGTCCCTTTCCAGGTGGGGCCCAAACGCCCTACATGTTCTCATTCCAATCTCCCCTCCCCCTCAGCTCAAGCAGTTAGTGATGAAAAAGAGAAGGAATTAAAATATACCTCTCCCAGAGAAAATGTGCTCCCAAAGCAGAGCCTACCTGATGCCTGAGTGTCCCTTTCCAGGTGGGGCCCAAACGCCCTACATGTTATCATTTCAATCTCCCCTCCCCCTCAGCTCAAGCAGTTAGTGAAGAAAAAGAGAAGGAATTAAAATATACCTCTCCCAGACAACATGTGCTCCCAAAGCAGAGCCTACCTGATGCCTTAGTGTCCCTTTCCAGGTGGGGCCCAAACGCCCTACATGTTATCATTTCAATCTCCCCTCCCCCTCAGCTCAAGCAGTAAGTGAGGAAAAAGAGAAGGAATTAAAATATACCTCTCCCAGACAACATGTGCTCCCAAAGCAGAGCCTACCTGATGCCTGAGTGTCCCTTTCCAGGTGGGGCCCAAACGCCCTACATGTTCTCATTTCAATCTCCCCTCCCCCTCAGCTCAAGCAGTAAGTGAGGAAAAAGAGAAGGAATTAAAATATACCTCTCCCAGACAACATGTGCTCCCAAAGCAGAGCCTACCTGATGCCTTAGTGTCCCTTTCCAGGTGGGGCCCAAACGCCCTACATGTTCTCATTTCAATCTCCCCTCCCCCTCAGCTCAAGCAGTAAGTGAGGAAAAAGAGAAGGAATTAAAATATACCTCTCCCAGACAATATCTGCTCCCAATGCAGAGCCTACGACATGCCTTAGTGTCCCTTTCCAGGTGGGGCCCAAACGCCCTACACGTTCTCATTTCAATCTCCCCTCCCCCTCAGCTCAAGCAGTAAGTGAGGAAAAAGAGAAGGAATTAAAATATACCTCTCCCAGACAACATGTGCTCCCAATGCAGAGCCTACCTGATGCCTTAGTGTCCCTTTCCAGGTGGGGCCCAAACGCCCTACATGTTCTCATTTCAATCTCCCCTCCCCCTCAGCTCAAGCAGTTAGTGAGGAAAAAGAGAAGGAATTAAAATATACCTCTCCCAGACAACATGTGCTCCCAAAGCAGAGCCTACCAGATGCCTTAGTGTCCCTTTCCAGGTGGGGCCCAAATGCCCTACATGTTCTCATTTCAATCTCCCCTCCCCCTCAGCTCAAGCAGATAGTGAGGAAAAAGAGAAGGAATTAAAATATACCTCTCCCAGAGAAAATGTGCTCCCAAAGCAGAGCCTACGTGATGCCTTAGTGTCCCTTTCCAGGTGGGGCCCAAACGCGCTACACGTTCTCATTCCTATCTCTCCCCCCCCCTCATCTCAACCAATTAGTGAGTAAAAAATGAAGGCAGTAAAATATACCTCTCCGAGAGAACATGTGCTCCCAAAACCGAGCTTACCTGATGCCTTAGTGTCCCTTTCCAGGTGGGGCCCAAACGCCCTACATGTTCTCATTCCAATCTCCCCTCCCCCTCAGCTCAAGCAGATAGTGAGGAAAAAGAGAAGGAATTAAAATATACCTCTCCCAGAGAAAATGTGCTCCCAAAGCAGAGCCTACGTGATGCCTTAGTGTCCCTTTCCAGGTGGGGCCCAAACGCCCTACATGTTCTCATTCCTATCTCTCCCCCCCCCTCATCTCAAGCAATTAGTGAGTAAAAAATGAAGGCAGTAAAATATACCTCTCCGAGAGAACATGTGCTCTCAAAACCGAGCTTACCTGATGCCTTAGTGTCCCTTTCCAGGTGGGGCCCAAACGCCTTACATGTTCTCATTCCAATCTCCCCTCCCCCTCAGCTCAAGCAGTTAGTGAGGAAAAACAGAAGGAAGTAAAATATACCTCTCCCAGACAACATGTGATCCCAATGCAGAGCCTACTTGATGCCTGAGTGTCCCTTTCCAGGTGGGGCCCAAACGCCCTACATGTTCTCATTTCAATCTCCCCACCCCCTCAGCTCAAGCAGTTAGTGAGGAAAAAGAGAAGGAATTAAAATATACCTCTCCCAGACAATATGTGCTCCCAAAGCAGAGCTTACCTGATGCCTGAGTGTCCCTTTCCAGGTGGGGCCCAAACGCCCTACACGTTCTCATTTCAATCTCCCCTCCCCCTCAGCTCAAGCAGATAGTGAGGAAAAAGAGAAGGAATTAAAATATACCTCTCCCAGACAACATGTGCTCCCAAAGCAGAGCCTACCTGATGCCTGAGTGTCCCTTTCCAGGTGGGGCCCAAACGCCCTACATGTTCTCATTTCAATCTCCCCACCCCCTCAGCTCAAGCAGTTAGTGAGGAAAAAGAGAAGGAATTAAAATATACCTCTCCCAGACAACATGTGCTCCCAAAACAGAGCTTACCTGATGCCTGAGTGTCCCTTTCCAGGTGGGGCCCAAACGCCCTACATGTTCTCATTTCAATCTCCCCTCCCCCTCAGCTCAAGCAGATAGTGAGGAAAAAGAGAAGGAATTAAAATATACCTCTCCCAGACAACATGTGCTCCCAATGCAGAGCCTACCTGATGCCTTAGTGTCCCTTTCCAGGTGGGGCCCAAACGCCCTACATGTTCTCATTTCAATCTCCCCTCCCCCTCAGCTCAAGCAGTAAGTGAGGAAAAAGAGAAGGAATTAAAATATACCTCTCCCAGACAACATGTGCTCCCAATGCAGAGCCTACTTGATGCCTGAGTGTCCCTTTCCAGGTGGGGCCCAAACGCCCTACATGTTCTCATTTCAATCTCCCCTCCCCCTCAGCTCAAGCAGTTAGTGAGGAAAAAGAGAAGGAATTAAAATATACCTCTCCCAGACAACATGTGCTCCCACAGCAGAGCCTACCTGATGCCTTAGTGTCCCTTTCCAGGTGGGGCCCAAACGCCCTACATGTTCTCATTTCAATCTCCCCTCCCCCTCAGCTCAAGCAGATAGTGAGGAAAAAGAGAAGGAATTAAAATATACCTCTCCCAGAGAAAATGTGCTTCCAAAGCAGAGCCTACATGATGCCTTAGTGTCCCTTTCCAGGTGGGGCCCAAACGCCCTACATGTTCTCATTCCTATCTCTCCCCCCCCTCATCTCAAGCAATTAGTGAGTAAAAAATGAAGGCAGTAAAATATACCTCTCCGAGAGAACATGTGCTCCCAAAACCGAGCTTACCTGATGCCTTAGTGTCCCTTTCCAGGTGGGGCCCAAACGCCCTACATGTTCTCATTCCAATCTCCCCTCCCCCTCAGCTCAAGCAGTTAGTGATGAAAAAGAGAAGGAATTAAAATATACCTCTCCCAGAGAAAATGTGCTCCCAATCCCGAGCCTACGAAATGCCTTAGTGTCCCTTTCCAGGTGGGGCCCAAACGCCCTACATGTTCTCATTCCA